>NC_064408.1:121585000-122185000 GCF_023375975.1 Astyanax mexicanus
GACGTTTCTCTTTATTTACTCACCTGGCTCTGGATCCAGCGTTCACACTGAAACCCATTTATCAGACCGAGCCGAGCTGAGCCTCAGCGTTCAGCTTTATAAACTCAGTAAATAACAACACGAGCCGAGAGCTTCCCCCTGGGAAACATCAAAAACCAGTCCAGAAAACAACCCCCCAGACCTCAGCCTTACAGAGAACCTGCCTATACTCTACTGTACTCTACTGTACTGCATTGTACTGTAATGTACTGTAGTGTACTCTACTATACTCTACTGTACTCTACTGTACTGTAATCTACTGCACTGTACTGCAATATACTGTACTGTAATGTAATATACTGTAATGTAATGTACTCTACTGTACTTTACTGTACTGTAATGTACTGTACTGCACTGTACTCTACTGCACTGTACTCTACTGTACTGCAATGTACTGTACTGTAATGTAATATACTGTAATGTAATGTACTCTACTGTACTTTACTGTACTGTAATGTACTGTACTGCACTGTACTCTACTGCACTGTACTCTACTGTACTGCAATGTACTGTACTGTAATGTAATATACTGTAATGTAATGTACTCTACTGTACTTTACTGTACTGTAATGTACTGTACTGCACTGTACTCTACTGCACTGTACTCTACTGTACTGCAATGTACTGTACTGTGCTGTACTCTACTGTACTATAATGTACTCTACTGTACTGCACTGTACTCTACTGTACTGCAGTGTACTCTACTGTAATGCAATGTACTGTACTTTACTGTACTCTACTCTATTGCACTGTACTATACTGTACTCTACTGTGCTGTACTCTACTGTACTGCACTGTACTCTACTGTACTGCAATGTACTGTACTGTGCTGTACTCTACTGTACTATAATGTACTCTACTGTACTGCACTGTACTCTACTGTACTGCAGTGTACTCTACTGTACTGCAGTGTACTCTACTGTAATGCAATGTACTGTACTTTACTGTACTCTACTCTATTGCACTGTACTATACTGTACTCTACTGTGCTGTACTCTACTGTACTGCACTGTACTCTACTGTAATGCAATGTACTGTACTTTACTGTACTCTACTCTATTGCACTGTACTATACTGTACTCTACTGTGCTGTATTCTACTGTACTGCACTGTACTCTACTGTAATGCAATGTACTGTACTTTACTGTACTCTACTCTATTGCACTGTACTATACTGTACTCTACTGTGCTGTACTCTACTGTACTGCACTGTACTCTTCTGTAATGCAATGTACTGTACTTTACTGTACTCTACTCTATTGCACTGTACTATACTGTACTCTACTGTGCTGTACTCTACTGTACTGCACTGTACTCTTCTGTAATGCAATGTACTGTACTCTACTCTATTGCACTGTACTATACTGTACTCTATTGTACTGTGCTCTATTGTACTGTACTGTGCTCTACTATACTGTACTCTACTCTACTGTACTCTGCTGTACGCTACTGTACTGTACCATACTCTAATGTACTGTACTGTACTGTACTTTACTGTACCCATCTCACCTCCATCCATCTACCTGCTGCTGCATTCTACACCCAAACCCTGACTAATCTGTTCAATAAATCATTCAGCAAAACTGAGCCCATCTTTCAAACTACAGCTCTACATCTAACAACTCATCTACTGCCAGCATTATAGATCAAGTCTGCACTGACTCTGTTTTTTATTTGAATTCAGGATGAATTTGTTGTGTGAATGTTGTAATTCAGAAGAGGTTTTAGTCCCGTATGAATCTGCGTTCTGAAGGGAATAACCGTGTAGTAATTTTTAATCCAGTATGAATCTGCAATCGGACAGTAATAGCAGTAGAGTGATTTTAATCTAGTATTAATCTGCTGCTGTCTAATGATTGTGTAAGGATTTTAATCCAGTATGAATCAGCAAAAAGCAAAGCAAAAATAAGATCAGGCTATTTAATTTATTTGAATGTGAAACAAAGTGGAAGAAAGGACAAAAAAAAAAAAAAAACATTCAATAAAAAATTTGCAGCATTTAGCATTTGGGCCAAATTTTAAATTTTGGTGCATCCCTAGTTATTACTGTGTTATGATTTTAATCCATTATGAATTTGTCCAAAATATGTTTCAGTTAGTAAAAGTCTATAAGGTTATGTTGCACACATTTCCCTAGTATTAATTCTATACTAAGTTAGACGTATACATTATGCATTTACATTTACTAAAATACACTGGTTCATTTTATACCATATCAAACCTGCAGTCGTGTATTTTACTGTATTTTACTGAGCAAACAGTAAAACAATGAGAAACTCAGAGGAGCGTTTAGACCTGATTGTCTAAGAGAGATTAATGAGCGCATGCATTCCGCTAATTAACTTTTAATGAGGCTCACTCAGTAATTAGTGCACTATAACAAATGAGTGTTTTTAACTCTAAATCTCACTGTAGCTTTAATGAAGACGACTGACTGGAGATTACAAACTTTCAAAAACTTCAGCTTCAGAAGCTTCAGGCTTCAGAACATATAAACCAGTAGTTATCCGTATTCAGCCCTGAACACTTGCATGCTGCTCAACCAGAACTAGCCTACACTGTTGCTAAGGACATCTGGGGATTTACTATGATATATATCACAGGTGGTTGATATGGTGTTGTGAAGGATTTCGAGGGATTTGCTATAATAAGTATCACAGGTAGTTAATACAGTGTTGCTGAGGATTTTCGTGATTTCCTATGGATTTTGAGGGATTTGCTATAACAAGTATCACAGGTGGTTATATGGTGTTGCTAAGGATTTTGGGGGATTTGCTATGATTAGTACAACATATGGTTGCTATGGTATTGCAAATTTTTTTAGAGATTTGCTATTATGTGTACCACAGGTGGTTAATATGGTATTGCTAATAATAAATGTTGTTGTGCTATATGCATCACATGTGGTTTATATGGTGTTGCAAAGGATTTGTAGAGATTTACAATGATAAGTATCACATGAGGTTTATATGGTGTTGCTAGGGATTTCTGGAGATTTTCTATGATATATATCAAAGGTGATTTATATGGTGTTGCTAAGGATTTCTAGGGATTTGCTATGATACATATCAAAGGTGGTTGATATGGTGTTGCTAAGGATTTCGAGGGATTTGCTATAATACATATCATGTAGTTAATATGCTGTTGCTGAGGATCACTGGGGATTTTCTATGGATTTCTAGGTATATGCTATGATAAATATCACAGATGGTTGATATGGTGTTGCTAAAGATTTCTAGGAATTTGCTATGATATTTATCACTGGTGGTTAATATGGTGTTGCTAATGATTTCTGGGGATTTGCTTTGCTATATATCACAGGTGGTTAATATGGTGTTGCTGAGGATTTCTAGGGATTTGCCTTGATACATTTCACAGGTGGTTAATATAATGTTGCTAAGGATTTCTAGGGATTCACTATGATACATATCAAAGGTGATTAATATGGTGTTGCTCATGATTTCTAGGGATTCGCTATGATACATTTCACAGGTGGTTAATATGGTGTTGCTAAGAATTTCTAGGGATTTAACATGATACATATCAAAGCTGATTAATATGGTGTTGTTAGGGATTTCTAGAGATTTCTATGATATATATTACATGTGTTTGATATGGTGTTGCCAAAGATTTCTAGGGATTTGCTACATGTATCACTGGCAGTTGAATTGGTGTTGCTAAGGATTTCTAGGAATTTGCTATGATACATATTAAAGGTGATTGATATGGTGTTGCTAAGGATTTTTTGGTATTTGCTATGATAAATATTACAGGTGGTTGATATGGTGTTGTGAAGGATTTCTAGGTATTTACTATGATATGCATCACTGGTGGTTAATATGGTGTTGCTGAGGGTTTCTAGGGATTTTCTATGATAAGTATCACATGTGGTTGATATGGTGTTGCTGAGGATTTCTGGGGATTTCATAAGGATTTTGGGGGATTTGCTATAATATGTATGACTGGCAGTTGAATTGGTGTTGCTAAGGATTTCTAGGAATTGGCTATGATACATATCAAAGGTGACTGATATGGTGTTGCTAGTAATTTCTAGGAATTGGCTATGATACATTGCAAAAGTGATTGATATGGTGTTGCTAAGGATATCTAGGAATTGGCTATAATACATATCAAAGGTGATTGATATGGTGTTGCTAATGATTTCTAGGGATTTGCTATGAAATTTTAAATTGCAGGTGGTAACTATGCTTTTCCAGGTGGTTGATCAGGTGTTGCCAGGTGGTTAATCAGGTCTGAGACTGTTCTGATATAAAAAGATGCACAGATCTTTGTGAAAGTATGGGATTAAGCTTCTCTAAACACCTCTAACTCTAAAATAAACCAGCTTCCGTATTCACTCCTAAGCGTCCTCCAGAAGATGGACAGGTCTTCATTACTGTAATCACCTCCACCTCCCGCCCTCCGCCTCCCCCTGAGAGAGCCTGGATCAGCTGAAGGCTTAAAGGTCTCTCCCTGCACTCGCTCCTCTCGCTCGCCCTCTAATAGACTCTCCAGGGATGAGAAGAGGACCTGAAGGAGAGCAGGACTTGAGAACTGAGAGAGGAACACTCCAGAAAGAGGAAGAACCTGAGGGACAAACTAAAGAACAGAGCACTTAATCACTCGCTTACTCCCACTCCCACTCTTAATAATTCACTTCATCCCTCATTCATAAAAAAATAACTGGCTATTCTGTATACTGAGCATTTACCCACTAAATACACTTATTTATTAACACAAAAATCCCTTTTTTGTGGTGATTTTACTTTAATTTGGCTTACTTTTCAGTCTACTACTTTATTAGTAATATATCCCCCCACATAATGCGCAAAAAAAGCACTTGTGTGATTGGCTTTTAGACGTATCCTGTGCCCTTTGCTTACGCCCAATGGCTCTCCAGCCTGCACTAGTGAGATTTTGACCCCTGGTGTTAAAACAATGCAATTGCATAACATTTTATTAACAGAACATGAAATCTTATGTTCCCATGATGCACATTGTCAAATATCTCAAATGCGATACATCCTGCGACCATGCTTTGTTACACCCCTACAAATCACACTTTAGCTCCTCACCTAGCTAAGATTTAGCAGCACCATATCAACCACCTGTGACATTTTTTGTTATCAGATTGCTAAGATTTAACAGCACTATAGATACCGCTTGGAATACCATAGTAATCATTCAGCAACACCATACCAACCACCTAACAATGCTCTAGAAGCCACACATGCTCTAACAGTTGTGAAAACATCCTTGTGGAAAAAAAGTATACTTCAATAATGCTGAAGTAAGTCTGTACTTAAGTTATGTTATTTTGGAACCAATAATTTGTACTTAATTACTACTTATTTGTAATTAAAATGATTAATAAATAATAAATTTGCATTAAATTTATATTCATTATACTAGTCGTATGTTGTTTTTGCCACTATTCAATATAATTTAAGTATATTTGTGTGAGCTGTCCGATTGAATATTAAAAATCTATTAAAAATGTGATTAAAATATAGATTTAACATCACATTCATTTTGAGGAGTGTATAAAAACTGGGGAAAACTAGTAACTAAAGCAAATTTTTAAGGTATAAATTTAACACATAAAAGTTCATTATCACAGTTTTAATTTGTAGCAAATTTGACTGAAGTAGAGTTTTATAGAAATATCAACTCCTTTAGACTTATTTAGTAAAAGTATAGTTTTACCATAAAAAGCACAGTTTCATAAAATAATACTAAGCATATATTTCTATTAAATACGTCACCAGTATAAAATCAGCACAGCCAAATATATATATTACTTTTTTAAAGTAGACTGAAATACGGATTAAGTAGGCAAATTAAGTAGTATACTTGAATTGTTGTGCATATAGTTCAAGTACACTTTTATTATATTTAAATACACAATTTTTACAAGGGTTACAAAGCACCACTGTGGCATCCACTGAGTAACACCCTAGTAACCACCTGGGAATTACTTAGACTGTGCTTTATATTTATTAATTATTGTTTTATTATTTTTTTTTTCCATTAGCTAAGACTTAGAGCAGAGGGAACAGCTGCTAGGGTGGTTTGATTACAGGGGGCGGAGTCTTACACAGTAGCGCAGCATTGGATTGGACAGCAGGTTTTCGTCTCCTCCCTCGCTCCCGGGTAGACGAATGCCGCTCTCTTCTCTTGTTTGTCTCGGTAAGTGGAGTAATAATGAAGGCTAAGCCAATCTTCATCCAGCGCGAGATGGACAGAATAAAGGAAACGTTTGCTCAGTCCTCGGTTTAACCCTCATTTATCTCCAGCGTGACCTTTCCATGCCTTCCTTCACCACCTACTATAAGACGTGAGAGCTCAAGGCTTTCTGGGAAACACTGTTCAGGGTGAATGTTGATGCTGTAAACAATAAAATCTGACCTACAGTAAAATATTCATGCAATATATATATATATATATATATATATATATATATATATATATATATAAATAATTTAATTTGAATAATAATTAATAATTTTATTAATTAATTCACTAATTGATTCCTTCACCACAAATGTGGTGCAAATGTTTGAGTAACTTTCATATGCAAATGATAAAAAAAAAGTAACACCAACCCCACAGCGCTTGTCAATACCTGGGCAACCACCTGAAATACCATAGCTATCATCTTACAACATAGCAGCCCATATAGGAACACCACAGCAGCCACTTAATATACCACAGCAACTGACTAAGCAGGAGCATAAAAACCACCTGAAATACAATACCAACACCTACTGACATCATAACAACCACCGGGCATACCATAGCAACCATTCATCAACAATATAGCAATCACTTAGCAACCCCTTTGCAACACTCTGGCACCCATCTAGCGAGTACATACTGACAGCAGAGCAACCACTTATAGCAGAGCAACACAATAGCAACTACCTGGGAGACCATCACAACCACTAAAAGACACCATAGCAACCATGTAGCAACACATTAGTAACTACTCAGGAAACCATCACAACCACTTAAGGACTTCAGAGCAGTCATTATGGAGACTAAAGCAACCACATAGCAAAACAAGAGCAATTACTTGAGAAACCATCACAAGCACTTAAATACGCCATAGCAACCATGTAGCAACACCTTAGTAACTACTCAGGAAACCATCACAACCACTTAGGGACACCATAGCAACCACATGGACTACCACAGCAACACAATAGCAACTACCTGAGGGCCACCACAGCAATCCTATAGAAACACAATAGAAACTACCCAGGAAACCATCACAACCACTTAGGGACACCTTAGCAACCACATGACTTTCCTCAGCAACTACATAGCAACACAATAGCAACTACCTGGGAAACCATATTAACCACCCCTAGCATCACCCTTGCTACCACTCAGTAACATCATAGCAACTACCTGAAATTCTATAGCAATCACCTAGCTACCATTTAGCTACACAAAACTGAAATGCTTGGAACACCATTGAAACCACATGGAATACCATAGCAACCATGGTATTTTTATCAGACTACAGCAATCACATAGCACCACAATAGCAACAATCTGGGACACCATACTAACCACTTAGGGACAACATAGCAACCACATGGAGTACCACAGCATCCACACAGCAACACAATAGCAACTATCTGAGGGCCACCACCTCAACCACATAGCAACACAATAGCAACTACTCTGGGAAACCATTGCAACCACTTAGAGGCACTATAGCAAGCACATAGCAACCATTTCGGAGACTACAGCAACCACACAGCATCAAAATAGTAACATCTGGGTCACCATGCCAACCACTTAGGGACACCATAGCAACCCTATGGATTACCACATCAACCACATAGCACCACAATAACAACCACCTGAGGGCCACCAAAGCAACCACATAGCAACGCAATATAAATTACCCGGGAAACCATTGCAACTATTAGATACACCATAGCAACTATTAAATACACCATAGCAACCATGTAGCAACACAATAGCAACTACCCAGGAAACCATCACAACCACTTAGGGACACCTTAGCAACCACATGGATTTCCACAGCATCCTCATAGCAACACAATAGAAACTACCTGGGAAACCATCACAACCACTTAAGGACACCTTAGCAACCACATGGATTTCCTCAGCAACCACATAGCAACACAATAGGAACTACCTGGAGAACCATATTAACCACCCCCTAGCATCACCCTTGCTACCACTCAGCAACAACACGGCAAATACCTGAGATTCTATAGCAATCACCTAGCTACCATTTAGCTACACAAAACTGACAAGCTTGCAACACCATTAAAACCACATGGAATACCATAGCAACCACATAGGAACAGCATAGGAATTCTCTGGAATGGAAACGTGGCAGTGCACTTTGCATATTGCGTTTAAACAGCGATGAGGGATATACAGGGAGAGTATACTGTATGTGCTATATTTTCTGCATTAGCATGAGGCTAAATGAAGAGGAAAGGACACATGTTTACGTTTCAGAGCAGCCTGAGGGCACACGCAGGGATTAAAGAGCACACGCGGAGGATCGGGCATTACCCGCCACTCTGTGGAGATCCTGCTGAAGCCTCTTCATCCAATCAAGCTGTTCGATGTGTTTTAGAACAGCAGGTGGAACATCTGTAGGGCGCCTTTATACATTAGCAAACATACATGCATGTTATACTTCAAATAATTCATACTGGATACATATATTTGCAGTATAGATCGATACTAAGTTACTGTATTTTTCGCAGTGTAAAGCACACCGGATTATAAGGCACTAGTAAGGAACAGGGGTGTTGCCATGTTTTCCCTTTAATTCAACAGGTATCTTCGCTGGGTGGCGAGACCTGGAAAGCTAAGATAAGTTAAGTAAACAAAAATGTATTTCTTAAAAAAGTCAAATGAGCGTTGGATGTTAATCTAACCTATCTATTTCTCTCCTGAAAACTGTTTATTTGAATAAGTAAAGTGTTTCCATTTATTTACAGTGAGCTTAGATTTCCAGATTTCCACTAAGGCTAGCCGCGGTTAGCGGCTAATGCCACCCGACAGTGTTACACTGAGGAAACTAGCAATATTAGCTAGTGGTTTGTCCCACGTAGCTTGTTTTAATTGCATAACAAGAACAAGCTATATATAATATATAACAAACTAATTATATAAAAGTACTTTAAGTAGGTATAGATCCCTCCCTCAGACAAAGTCTGCTAGCTAATTATGCTGTGTACTTTCTGAGGTTCTCTAAATGGCGTTTCTTCATTTGATCTAGTGGGTGGGGCTCTGGTTGATTGGTAATAAATCTGGAGACCGTCTAGCATTAGTTAGCAAACTGTACTTGTATACTTCTTTGGTGGTGCTGTTCTACACAGCGCCCCACAGCACCTCTAGTGGTATGGCGGTATGATATAAAAAAAACCCTTACCTGTTTTAATTTCCCCTCCAGTATATCCAGGACTAGGTCAATTATTTCAATTTGTGGTGAAAAGATGCGAAAATGCAAATACATCTTTTTATTTAATTTTTGAATGTGAGGTTCAGATATGAAAAACTAGAAAACGGAAATAAAAACCCATATTTTCTTCACTGTACTTAATGGAAAAAGAGACAATTAAGTTTTACACACTATTTTTTAATATTTTCGAATTTAGCCTCAAAGTTCAGACAATTGATAAACTGATAAACGTTAAATTGTGTAAAATTTAAGTCTTCAAAGAGGCTGTAGAGGCATGTATAGCAGTCAACGATCTCTCACCAAGAGGTGCACTACCCAGAAGTAGCCTCTAAGAGAATTTCACAGTGCAGCAGGGGAGGAAGCGCTTTGCGCCCTCTTGTGGACGGAGGGTAAAGTACTGTAATTGTCTTTTTATGCTATTTTTCTGAAGTTATCTTCTTACTTTTAACTTTAAAATAGATTCTAGTGATTCTAGAACAGCTCCCATTACGGTTCTCCAGCTGTAGACTGATGATAAACAGTGTGATGTTTACTGTGTATAATATAAACGGCGGCGTGGTGTCCGGTCTGAGCATTGCTGTGTGTTTTCGTAAGTCTGATCCCTCACTGCTGATTGGCCGAGACAGGCTCTGTGTGCCGGCAGACGGCTGGCTGCAGGATGGGTTATTGTATGTGAAATGCTGGCCCTATATTCCGGCCCACAATGCATTTAGAGTGGGCAGCGGAGCGCCGGGGCTGTCAGATCCACTTCCTCTCAGGCCTGGATGAAGAGATACCTTCATTCTTTTCCCACAGAGAGAGAAAGAGAGAGAGAGAGAGATAGAGAGAAAGAGGATGTGTCAAAATTCCATTATGCTGAAAAACTACTCGTTTAATGCTTTTCTCTTATAGTGAAGCTTTCGATACTATTAACAGATACATCACCCCATGCATATTCAATCAGACAGTATATACGCCTAAATTATACACCTAAACACGTTCCTCAAATTGTATTTGACTTCTTTATGCCGTTGCTGACACTACGGGTTCTATCGTACACCCTGCACAAGGTGCATCATGATGCTCATTGCTATCTTACACCATGCAAACATGGTCTATTTAAATGCCTTTTGTCTGCATCATTTAAACAATGCTACAGTGCTTCTGAATATACAGTATCTACACTGCTGATGGGTGTGGTGGTCTAGAAATGAGGTGTGTTCAGGTAAATTTCTGGTGTATTGCTATCCTGTAATCCTGCAATCCCGAGATCCTGAAATCCTGAAGTCCTGAAGTCATCCCCAAAAGAACTGGGACAATCCTTCAAACACCTGAAACAGATATAACGCTATAGCAGTGGAGCACTAAAGTTCAGCAACCTATCTGCTGCTGTTAATTAGTTAACCTTAGGGCTTTTTTGTATGTCTTCAGAAAGGGGTCAGGAAATGCAGCAATTAATTAATACCAGTCAGGTATTAAGGAGCAGTAAAGCCACTCTACTGAAGTACAGCATTATGAGTTTTCTCCAGCACTAAGGCTGGGTGCAGCAGCGTTAACATTAGCCCCTAACCACGCTAAGCGCTAGCCCTTTTGCAGTAGTCTGCATGTTTACCATGTTAACACAAGCTTCGTTGGATGAAACGCTAGCTATTATCACCCTGGCTTACCAGAACACTCAGAGTTCCTCAGTGTAGCGCTATTGGGCAGCATTTATGTCCTGCTAGCTCTGTGGCTAATGCTAATGCTGCTGCCCCAGCCTTAGTGCTTAGACAGCCTTACACCCTTAGACAAAATATTGGAAATCTAAGCTTACTGAATAAACAGTTTCCAGGAGAGAAATCTATGTAGAATAACATCCAGCACTCGTTTAACTTTAAAAGAAAATGTTTTTTTTTATATGATTACAGTTTTGTTTACTTAGGCACTTCCCCCAGCTTCACAATTAGAAGGGAAACATGGCGACACCCTTGCTCACTTCATTGTAGGCATCCTTAGTAGTGTGGCTTAATGTGCCTTATAATCCGGTGCACCTTCTGTATGAAAATAGACCAGATTATAGACGTCTATTGATAGTGCGCCTTATAATGGGGTACACCTATTACTTGTCCATTCTTTAATTTCTCTGTGATGAGGAGCTGAAATGAGCTTTTATTCGCATTTATTGTATTTTATTTTTCCATTCCACCTTAAATGCTGCAGCCTCTGCCAACTGTTGCACCCTTTAAGGTGGACTGAGAAGGTTAGCTAACACTAGATAGCTACTGAGACAAAATACTGGCGATCTTTTTTATGCTTGTTATGAAGAAAACGGCCAATAAAACTTTGAAACTACAAAATAAACTATGGTAATATAGGTAGTGGTCATCAAAATTTAGGCTTAATCCCCTAATGTCCCCACCAATATAAAAAAACAAGGAAACTACACTTTATTATAATGTTAAAATGTGAAATATCAGATATTTAGGGCCCTATCAAACACTGTACAAGGTATGCCGTGATGTTCATTGCTATCTTACACACCGTCAACAGTCTATTTATATGCCTTGCTCCCGCACTATTTAAATAGTGTCAGAGTTTAGTTTAAGAATAAATCTACACTGATGGGTGTGGTGGTCTGGAAGTGAGGTGTGTTCAGGTAAATTTCTATCTTAGCGGTGAAAAGTACAGGTGTGCCACTGACTGATTAAAACCCTGACAACAGTCAACAGTCAGTTGCCCAATCCTATCAAAGCATAATCCCTCAGAAGCTCTGCTTTTGCTTAAGGTTCTATCACTGACACACAACTAAATATATACAGTATACATATATATTTACTTAAACGTTTACAGGTAGTAAATGATTACAAGTGAGTTTTGCATAATACCTAAGAATGTTAGTTGAGTTGAATCATGAATCAAATGAAACCACCGATTCATAAGCAAAAAAAAAAAAAAAGGATTAGCCAGCAGACCTCGTCTGAGAGAGGGATCTGTACCTACTGTCCATGGCCAGTCAGCAGATGAGGGAGACTTTCCAATAATGAGTTTTTTGCTTCTATCACAGTTAAGTATGAACCAACATGTTAAGTTACGAAAGTGCCAAAGTCAGAGCTCACCTGCCTCTTAAAGGCAATGATGACTGGCTCACTGATTGGTTTATTTCGCGTTACGCCCAAAACATGCCTTTTCATGCCTTTTGCGCACTTTGTGCCACACAAGGCGTATTTTTTATGATACCTCACGATATCAAACACACACCGACACGCCCTAAATCCAGCTGTGTGATACGCAATGGACCTTTGCACAATAGATCACTAAAATAGGGCCCTTATACTGTATTTATATGGACTTTACTGGTATTATATGTATTATAAGATAGCATTTGAATGATATCAGTGTGCAGTCAGACAGCGCTGGCTTTGAGTCACGGAGTCGCTGATCACGTCACCGCTGACAGCACGGCTACGCCGCGTGGATTAGAACCAGCAGCAGCCTGTAAACACAGCAACATCAGCCAGCCACAGCAGATAATGAAAAACTGCTCACTAGTGTAGAGCCAGGCTGCCAGATTAACAGGGATTACGCAGCTCTTTATAGTAACCAGTCAGATCAAAATAGACGGGGCGAGGTGGGCGGGGGGTGGAGGAGTGATGACTGTAAATCTTTAACCTCTGATTTATTTCTTTTTCTTATTTTTTGCTTATGAATCTTTAAAATTGCTCATTTGATTTGACTCATGAGTCAACTCAACTAAAATCCTTACGTATTATGCAAAACTCACTTTTTGCATGTTGTTTATATTTTGACTTGGCTCTCAAATGCTTCTGTAAACACTATAAACACTCCAAACACCAAAAAAAAAAAAAAAAAAAAAAAAAAAAAAATATATATATATATATATATCTGTTTCCTGTGAATCAGCTGAATCATTTGCTTCTATGAGCCATAAATTCGGATGCTCCTCGCTTTTTTTTTTAACGTCACAATAAAAAGGAAACCTGCTTAGAACCAACCTGGCTCCACCCCTCAACCATCAACCCCCACCCACTATATTGGTCGAAGATCCATGCACCATTTCGATCTGCTGTTTGAGAAAAAATAATTTATTTGACAAAATATTGAGTTTTGTGCTTCTATCACAGTTAAGCGTGAACCAAGCTAACACTAACATGTGGTTAACGCTCAGCTTAAATATGGGGCGTGGCCAGCAACACTCATTTTATATGCATAAAAGTGACAGAGCCCTTAAACAGCTCATTCTGAAAGAGACTGAAACTGCTCTTTGCTTACGCCCACTGGCTCTTTGGCCTTCACTAGCGGGTACAGTGTAGACCATAGACCTACAGTATTCCAACTTGTGTAAAAAGAGGTATAAATACAACTCTAGCAAAACAGAGAGCATTTAAAAAAATATGAATTTCTTTGATTTTACCAAATTGAAAACCTCTGGAATATAATCAAGAGGAAGATGGATGATCACAAGCCATCAAACCAAACTGAACTGTTTTGTATCAGGCGTGTAAAGCAGCATAAAGTTATCCAAAAGCAGTGTGTAAGACTGGTGGAGGAGAACATGATGCCAAGATGCATGAAAAATACTGTGATTAAAAACCAGAACCAGGGTTATTCCACCAAAAACTGATTTCTGAACTCTTAAAACTTTATGAATATGAACTTTTTGGTTATTTCATATTTTATCATTAGTTTCTGCAAATAAAAGCTCTAAATGAAAATATTTTTATTTGGAATTTGGGAGAAATGTTGTCAGTAGTTTATAGAATCAAACAACAATGTTCATTCATGTTTCATTTAATATGAAACTGAAGTACTCTTATATTTTCACTTTTTAATATTAATCTACAGTGTAGAAAATACACTAAATAAAGAAATACTGTAAAATAGATAATAATGATGACCCTCAGCTGCACTGACTCGGACATGTAGGCCGGATCTGCAGCGATTGGTCAGTAATCCGGGGCTGCTGGTCAGTTTCTTACTCTTCCTACGTCATTCCCACAAGCCCTTAAGCCTCCCAAGGCCCCCGGGAGCCGTTTTTACCTCCTTCACTATTTCTATCTATCTATATCTATTAATAATCCGCATCATTACAGCCGGAGAGGCTCCGTCTCAGGCAGATTTTCCCGTTTTAACTCCAGATCACACAGATAAACAGCAAAGCAATCAGGGCTTCTGATTTATTCTGACGATTCATTTCGTCATTCAGACTCCGATAATCTTTAGCTCACGACTGCGTTACGTTCCAACTTCCTGTGGGACTTCCTGACCTTTCCCGTTCACACTGAGGAGGGGTTTTTTTTTATAGATCTGCTATTTTTAGTGAGTAATTAAAACCTTATTTAGATTATTTAGATGTTTTGATCCTTAAATAATAAAACATTCTTTAACCCTCCTGTTATGATGTTCGTTTGTCAGGAACAGTAATGGTGTTTCAGGGTTCATTTGGACCGGTGCATGTATGTTTAACCTCCTGAGACCCACACTTTTGCTTGGTGTGCATTTTTTATTTCTTCTAGCTATTTGGGACTAGTAGGACCTAACCAGTAGAAAAACTTTGTCTTTGCAAGGGAAGTAATGTATTATTTTAATTTACAGTTAAAAATGATACATTGCCATTTGGGATCAGAAGGAAGCATACGCTAAAACATTCTTTTTTTGCTTTCTACATTAAGTAAATAAACTAGTTTCAAAAGTAAAATTGCATGAGAATGTCTGTCTGGACTGGCTGTAAAAACATTTAACTGGGATCCCCGCTATCTTGTATTTAATCAATTAAGTGTAATGATGTCATGTGACCACTAGATGGTATGGGCAGTGTCTCCTTATGAGACCAAATTTTTTTTTTTTTTCTAATGTTTTAAAAAAACGAAGCATCATGGTGCAGAGGAGCAGGAATGTAACGTCCACATATGAGGACACTGGGTCTCAAGAGGTTAATTATCCAAAAGATGACTGAAACCCAAAAAAATCCTAATAAGCAGTGTGAATATTTCATTATTAGCGCCATTATTCATTATTCTATCAATATTTGGTGCAGTAATGTTCATTACCTCTAACAGGTAATGGTTCAATTAGGATAAATCACTCATTTTTCATTAAATAATAAATGTTCCAACTTATAAAACAGTATTTTTACACAAACTAAATATAACATTACAATTTAGTTTTAGTTTTAGTGTTTGCAGGGGGTGGTTGATTGCAAATATGTGAGATGAACCATTTTAATATTATATGTTGATTTTTCACACAGGCATAACTAAATGCACTAAAATGCTCACCAATAAACCACACCTCTCTTTTTATTTTATAATCTCCTCTGATTGGCCAGCGATGTCTGGTGCACAGTGATGGGTGCGAGTAACACAAAAGTAACGCAATAGTTACTTTTACTGGTAACTAATGACTTTTATGGTGGAGTATTTCAGTTCGTACCTTTTTTGGAGAAGTAACTAGTAACTATAACCATTTACGTTTTAAAGTAACGTGCCCAACACTGCTGGTGCAGGAGAAAGAGTGTATATCTGTATCTACAGCAGTGTGAAGCTGCTTTAACACAGAACGCAAAAAACGTTACTGCTGCACTTGGAAACAAAGTGTTGATGTGTTTAATGAATAGTGTGTAAACAGCATGGAGCAGCAGCAGAGACAGCATTTGCCTACACTGTAAAATGTGATAAGTTGATCTTACTTTAAAAAATGAGGAAACTGGTTGCCTTGAAAAAGTTAAGCAATTATAACTGTTATTTTCAAGTTAAGTTCACTTTATGCTCGCTATTTAAGTGTACTCAAATCATAATTAAATCTACACAGTTTACTTGAGTTGTTTCTACTTTAAATAGCCTGTAAATGCAAGTTGTTGTTTTTTTAAGTGTGTAAAACCCGATAAGTTGACTAAATTTAAAACTTTTGTTGTAACCGATTACCTAATAAATTTTAAGGACAGTGAACTTAACAAACACACATATATATATATATATATATATATATATATATATATATATATATATATATGTCAGGAATGACCCAAGCAGGGTGACGAGGAAAGCGGACACAAGTGCAGGTGAGGGCGAAATAAATAAATAATTTATTAAATAAATAACAAATAAACAAAGAAACAAGAAAATGCGTAACAAAGATAATAAACCAATAACCAAAATAAACAGTGAAACAAAATGACATAAACCTAAACAAACAAGAGATACTAGAAATAAACTAACAGGGCTAGGGAAATATATACAAGGGAATAAACTAATAAACACAAAGCAGGGGTATCTACAAGGAGCCAAGGAAGACGGAAATAAACAAGAAACTAGAAACACGAACAAGTGATAAACATAGAAACTACGACGTGAAGAACAGAGGCTATGAAACACTGAGAAACTATGAAACACAGAGAGAGACGAAACAACAGGGGAAGGTGCAAAGACCAGACAAGGAGGACAAGGTGGCAGAGGAGGGCTATTTATAGTAACATAAAACACACTATAATTAGAAACACCTGGGGAAGGGGCGGAGCTACAAATGAGACACAGGTGGAAAAGTACTGAGACAGGAGACACAGGGGAGCACAGGTCACGTGAGGAAAACACACAGAGACATGAGACAGGGCTAAGACATGACAATATATATATATATATATATATATATATATATATATATATATATATATATATATATATATTTAAAATGAATATTTTCCCGAACTTGTATTTAGTCTTCTTTCTGGTTTCATTCAACTATTTTTTTAAATACTCATAGAAAAGTAGATGAAAGAAAAGAGTAAAGAAGAATTAAAAGTACTGAGAGCACAGCGAGAACACAGAGTTACTGCAGCTCAGTAAATGATGCTTGTTCTTACAGCCTACAACACAAAGACCAAGCATTTAATCATAATATAATAGTCATCTACAAGTTTACCTAAGGTAGCCCTGGGTAAATCACTACACACTGATGGTGAGTGCTACAAACTGTTGGACACACCCAGTATGCAAATAGATTGTAACAGAAGCCAATGGAAAAGAAGCTGTTAATGGCAAAACAGACCTAACTCAGTTATTATAAGTTGATTCAACTCATCAAGATCTCAGTTTGAATGTATTACAGTATATGTCCCACAAATGTTCAACTAACTCAAAATAGTTGAGTTTTGATTAGAAATATCAAATTTTATGTAAAACAGACTTAATTTATTTGAGTTCACACAACTTCTGGGTTTACAGTGATAGCAGTATATATTATCTCAATTAAAAAGAAGTATATTTGATAGCTGTGTTGGATCAAGATCAGATCACGTTCCCACTACAAAAAAATGTGTGCGTTGGGTGTAAAAACACACTTTAGAGTTCTGACACGAATGCAATCTCCCTTGCCTCTCTTGCCTGAGGGGTCACGAGAAGTTTCACCCCCTCATTAGAGCCCAACACACACACTCCTCAGAGTGTTTTCCAACCTCTAATGGGAAAGTGAACTGGAGGAGGTTGAGGAAAACACCCGAGGGAGAGAGAGAGACGTAGAGAAAGAGAGTTTTGTTTTTTCTAGCAGAGAAAGAGAGAAAAAGAGAGATAGAGAGAATCGGATCACTGCCCTCCGCCCGGCGCTCCGTTCTCCAGCCGCTGTACCGGGCCGGTATAATTCAGTGTGAAATTAAAGGTGAACCTTCAAGGTGCTTTTTTACATCAGGGGCTAATTAAGTGTAGCGTCCGCTAATCATGTCAGAGATAAAGAGGGTCCTTTTGTGTGAATTTCCATTTTAATATGCTTTCTGAATTTAATATTCGCCGCCCGAGGACGGCTTCCCTGCCATTCCGGGCCGGAATACGCTCACCTGATTTCAATTACCCGTCAGATTTGACGGAGACGGCGGGGAGGCGGTATGATGGTGGAAGGGTGGTGTGGGGGACCTTTGTAAGGGAAATCGTATTATTGGTACCTCTGCATTAGTAACCATGGAAACGTGCGGCGTAGCATTAGCGTAGCGCACTGCAGAGATGATATGGCGAAAAGGTTGGTGTAGCACAAAGCAGCTAATCAGATGCTACGCTGTGACCTTTTTGACCCCGAGGTTAATTGGTCCGGGTCGGAGGACCTTTTTGCGTAATTACGTTTGACTGAAATGGACTGGCTTTAATTGGCTTTGGATGGTCAATATAGGGAAACATTTGGGGTGAGCTTAGGGTCTCTTAGGTGAGCTTCACTGACTCATCACTGAAGATAACCAGCTGCTTGGTAGTAGAAACAAAAAAAAAAAACAAGTTGCTAAGCATCAAAAATCCGGAAATCCAGTTTAATGTGCAGATATAGGAAGGAATATCGCAGGATTCCATTAGGAACCTCTACAACCCTGTAGACTACTTTATGCATGTGTAGTTTAATGAAAATGAACTAGAGTTTCCCATATCAGTGTAAGGGCCCTATCGTACACCATGTGCAAGGTGCGTCACAATGCTCATTGCTATCTTACACCCATTCAACAGTCTATTTTTATGTGTTGCGCCCGCGACGTTAAATTAGCATTGAAGTTTAGGAATAATAAATCTACACTGATGATATGAGGTGTGGTGGTCTGGAAGTGAGGTGTGTTCAGGTACATTTCTGCAGTCTTTCTATCTTGGCGGGGGGAAATACAGACTGATTGACTGATTAAAACCCTGACAACAGTCAACAGTCAGCCATCCAATCCTGTCTTAGCCATACAGAAGCATGTGCTGTGCTGTTAAGATCCAAACGTGCCAAAGTCAGAGCACACCTGGCTCTTTAAGGGAATGACGACTGCCACACTTATTGGTATGTTTTAAGTTACTCGCAAAATTAACCACACCCATGATTAATTAAGAGAATTAGTTCATGCCTTTTGTGCATTCCAAGGTTGGATTACTTTTAGGTTGGAGTTCGGGCTTCAGCTTCAGCTTGTCGTAGAAAGCATGTCCTCCTTCTCCTCCTATAAGTAGAGTCAGGATGGAGAGATAACAATATTAGAAGAAGGGAGGAGCTTTAGGCATGTTCCTCATCCACCCAAATACATATTTATTTTATATAACACTTATATAACAAGATTTTTACGTATGGAAAAAGCAGCAAATTAGTCAATAGAGGCGTCAACAGTCGGGTCAGCTGGAAAAATGCGAAACCACTTAAAGAAAAGAAATTAAAGAAATGAAAAACCATACACACCATGGAAAAGCCCACAGCGTCAAAATACTAATTACGCTGAGTGCCTGCCAGAGACAGCTGTGTGTGTGTGTGTGTGTGTTTGTGTGTGTGTGGTAGAGATAAAGATATAGTGTGAAATAAACTCTCATTTATTCAGAAATCACTGGATTAGTGATTAAAGCAATAGTTTGTGTAGAAAATCTCATTTACAAGCTTCAAGCTTCTTCTATTAGCTTAGCACTGGAACTTCAAGGCTAATATGGATGTTTGTGGATGTTTGAGAACACCACTTTAAATGATCACATTCAGCTCCTGTAAACTGCACTTACTGCCATTGCTGACACAGATGTGCAAATGCACAAACACAGATTCTCTAATAATCCCATAGAGAAATACTGCTTTCATACCAAATCAGGATTATATATTTATGAGGTAGAGTCACCTGGAATTCAGGCTTTCAGTTAACAGCTGTGCTGAACTCATCAAGAGTTAATTACTTGAATCTCCTGACTCTTAATGTGTAGGTGTTTCTAATAAAGTGGCCAGTGTGTAGGTGTTTCTAATAAAGTGGCCAGTGTGTAGGTGTTTCTAATAAAGGGGCCAGTGTGTAGGTGTTTCTAATAAAGTGGCCAGTGTGTAGGTGTTTCTAATAAAGTGGCCAGTGTGTAGGTGTTTCTAATAAAGTGGCCAGTGTGTAGGTGTTTCTAATAAAGTGTCCAGTGTGTAGATGTTCACTGCACGGTGTGCCACAAACTGCTCTCTCTAACACACACTCTCACACACACACTCACACTCTCACACACATTGTTTTGTTTTCTGGCAAAATTGAGCTCAGCAGTGTTTTTTTTTTATATCTTGCCTTGGAGACCATTTTCACCCAGTCTCTTTCTTCTTATTATTAAATCATTAACACTCATTACCCTTAACTGAGGCTTTAAATGAGATCCTGCAGTTCTTTAAATGTTGTTCTGGATTCTTTTTTATGGATCTCCTGGATGAGTTGTTCATGCCCTTTTGGAGTAATTTCTTTAGGTCGGCCGGTCACTCCTGGGAAGGTTCACCAGTGTTCCATTTGTGTTTTCTCCGTTAGTGAATAATAGTGAATCACTGTGATTCTCTGGAGTCTCAAAGCTTTAGAAATGACTTTATAACCTTTTCCAGACTGATAGATAATCAATGACTTTCTTTCTCATTTGTTCCGAATTTTCTTGATTTATTTTTCTCCCTTAATAATAAAAACTGTATTTTTTAGCTGTGTTGTCTGTGACCAGTATTTAGATTAGTTGGATGATCTGAAACATTTAAGAGTGACAAACAAAATGCAAAAAAACATGAAGCCCAAGAGACAGCAGCAGCAGCCTGTGGGGGATAATTACACACCAGTGGACCAGGACACACCCCAATATGCAAATAGAAGTTGCCAGAATTCAATAGCAAAGGTATAAGGTACAGGAAGTTAACCTAAAAATGTCTGTAGTGCATGCAAAAACAACTGTGTGATCAACATCAGGTAAAAAAAAAAAAAAACCTGCAGAATTGTGCAGTAGACCCTGTTGAACTGTTGATGAGTCAAACTGAGCATGTCAGCGTCAACTAGGGTTCAAGTACATTTATACAATTTGTACATTTAGTGACAGGTGACATGTTTCTTTTTCATTTTTTCTGGTCTTGGGTATTTCCATTTTCTAAGTAAAGCTAAAGTCAAGAAGACATGGAGAACCTTCTACAGTGCACAGCAGGATTAGTCAGCAGACTTTGTCTGAGGGAGGGATCTGTACCTATTGTCTGTGGCAAGTTAGTTAAGCCTTTTGTTCAGCTGACATAACAATCACATTAAGAAGGAAAATTTTACAGCATCGTCTTTAAAACATATGCAGGTGGGCGGGGTTACATCTTCGTCATACCGCAACCAGCCAGCAGAGGTGCTAGACTAGTGGATGTTCTTGCTGTTGAACTTCATTGGGGTTCATTGAGGGTCAAAACTGAGCAAATCTGATTTCCCACCGGACCTTCATACTTCCGGCGCCGGTTCTGACTGAGGACCGGTTCTGACTGGCTGTAATGAATAAGGTCCGGACGCCCCGCTGTTGTCATCAGAAAGGCTGGAAGTGTGGAGTGATGGATAGATCTGCTCTCTCTCCTCCGCCGGTCTATCCATCAGCTGCAGCTCTGCTTCGCTTTCCAATCGGACCTCGCCACGCTCCAGAGCGCTGCGGCTCGGAACACAAACAAGCTACATTAACTAGATCCTACTTTTCTCTTTTTCTCTCTCTTTCTCTCTCTCTCTCTCTCCCTCTTTTACAGTCTCTGTTTACTGCTCGCTCGCCCAATGCGACATCATTTCACTTTCAAATCAGCTATTTCTGCTCACAGAGCGTGAGGAAGCGCTCGGGCCACGGCAGCACAATGCTAATCTGTCCCTTTCAGAGCCTGACAGTGCCTGGGCAGGTTGTCCGTGTGTAATCTGATTGGTTGGGGTGTGTGTGTAGAGGCGTAAGGTAAGATGTGTGTGAGTGTGAGTGTGTGTGTGTGTGGAAACTAACAGTGGGAGGGAAAGTGATGAGACCAGACATTAAATTTAAGCGTTAACTCACACCTGTGGCTGGAACCATCTGTATTAGTTCTGGATCTGAGGGTCTTGCCCATGCATTTTTCAACAAGACCATTCTAAACCAGTACAGGAAATGAAATTACACTCATTATGTTCACTATGTTCAATAATGCAAAGAAAACAAGTTCATATTCATGTCGAAACAACAATGCTAAAGTTTTAAGAGTTCAGAAATCAACATTTGGTGGAATAACCCTGATTTTTAATCACAGTTGTTTTCATGCATCTTGGCATCATGTTCTCCTCCACCAGTCTTACACACTGCTTTTGGGTGACATTTATTCCACTCCTGTTTGATGGCTTGTGATCATCCAACTTACATCTTAAACGATTACATTCAGAGTTTTTTTTTAATGGGATTTAGGTCATTAAAAGATTGACCGTCAACTTTTGAATTGAATTTCAGTCAGCAACCGCAGGATGACATCAAGTGACCAATAAAAAGAATGTCAAGTGGCAGATAGGGTGAAGTGCATGAAAAGAACAGTTCAAAACTCTCAAAAAATCTCTTAGAGGCAGGACTCAAGCTAGAAAAAGGATCTTCTTGAATAAGAAGCAAAGAAGGGCCAGGCTTAAGTTTGTAAAAGATCATAAGAATTAAGACTATAGACGACTGGAGTAAGGTCATCTTCTCGGTACCACTATAAAATGAGACTACATTTATAAAGGGTTTATGAATGGTTTACAATTAGTTTATTAATGGTTACTAATTAGGTTGTAAATGCCTTAAAAATCAGTTATAACACATAGGTAGAAAGGACAACAATGACCTGTTGTTTGCCAAATAGTGAACCCATCGTTTTCCTTTCTAATTATGTGTTATAACTGATTATTAATGATTTTTAAGGCATTTACAACCTAATTAGTAACCATTAATAAACTAATTGTAAACCATTTATAAAGGTATTTTTATTTTAAAGTGTTACCGTTTTTTTTTGCACTCTGAAATTTGCACTGTATAATTTGGTGGCGTATCTATCGGTGATGATCATAGGAAGCTTCAGAAAGGCTGGAATTAGGCCATCTGTTATTTTCGAATGACGCATGAATCAAGCCTCATACAAGATTATAACTCCTGGATGAAAACTGGCTTTCTTTTGCTCTTGCAATGTTCCCCAACTCTTAAAAATCTGGGTTTGAGAAACTTAATCTCATTGGTTGTTCTGGTCGTGACGTTTAACTATTTTGGTCGCTCTGGTCTTGCTGGTTGAGCAGCATGGTCCTGACTAGCTTGGTCAGGATGGTTGCTCATGCTTGTAGACCAGTTAAACCACCAAACTCAGACAAAAACATCAATCAATCAATCAATCAATCAACCAATTTAAATATTAGTCAAAGAGAACACAGATAAACACAAATGGCTGTTTTTAAATGAAGGTGTTTATTATTAAGGAAGAAAAAAATTCAAACCTACATGACCCTGTGTGAAAAAGTGATCGACCCCTTGTTAAAACATACCGTCACCTGAGTACACTGTCTCTAGCCACACCCAGGCCTGATTATTACCACACCTGTTCAAAATCAAGACATCACTTAAATAGAACCTGCCTGACAAAGTGAAAGATCTCCACCAAAAGATCCTTAAAAGCTCCACATCATGCCGAGATCCAAAGAAATTCAGGAACAATTTCAGAAAGAAGGTAATTGAGATCTATCAGTCTGGAAAGGGTTATAAAGCCATTTTCAAAGCTTTGGGAATCCAGCGAACCACAGTGAGAGCCATTGTCCACAAATGGTGAAGACATGGAACAGTGGTGAACCTTCCCAGGAGTGGCCGGCCGCCCAAAATTACCGCAAGAGGGCAGCGACAACTCATCCAAGAGGTCACAAAAGACCCACAACAACATCCAAAGAACTGCAGGCCTCAATTGCCTCAGTTCAGGTCAGTGTTCATGCCTCCACCATCAGAAAGAGACTGGGTAAAAATGGCCGAGTTCCTAGAGGAAAACCACTGCTGAGCAAAAAGAACATTAAAACTCGTCTCAACTTTTCCAGAACACATCTCGATGATCCCCAAGACTATTGAGAAAACATTTTGTGGACCGATGAGACAAAAGATGAACTCTTTGGAAGGAATGTGTCCCTCAGTACATCTGCATATAAGAAACACTGAATTCCAGAAAAAGAACATTATACCAACAGTAAAACATGGTGGTGGTAGTGTTATGATGGTCTGGGGCTGTTTTGCTGCATCAGGGTCTGGAAGACTTGCTGTGATAAAAGGAACTATAAATTATGCTGTCTACCAAAAGATCCTGAAGGAGAATGTGCCACCATCTGTTCGTGACCTCAAGCTGAAATCAACTTGGGTTCTGCAGCAGGACAATGACCCAAAACACACCAGCAAGTCCTGTCCCAAATACTGTTCATGCTGGAAATCCCTCCAGTGTGGCTGAATTACAACAATTCTGCAAAGATGAGTGGAGCCAGAATTCCTCCTGTAGATCCTGGAGCTTTTGGAGCAGAAAAACTTTACAGATATGCTGGATACGGTTCAATTTGGAACCTTTTTTTTATAAAATACACTAGTTTACTCTGTTTTTAAGCATCATATTCATTCTTTATTGAGATTCTATCCAATCTAAAGCTCCTCCCTCACCCACTCCTCACAATTTTCATTTGTTTCTGTAAAAATGATGCAACGCTGGGATACGCAGCGGTGCCTCCGGTCTGATCACCTGTAGAGAGCCCACGGCTGCTTCACCGGCTTGTTTTGAGGATTATCTGCGATGCGCAGGTCGAATCCCGTTATTGCTGCTGACGCCCCGTCTGCCGCAGTTATTACCCCCAAACCTTCTTCCCACCGCCGGAACCGTCCATGCACGCCGCTGCGCTCTGACTTCCACAACCTCTGCTTTCTTGAAAGTGGGATAGAATGAATTGCGTTGCGCCTAAATTGCATCAGAAGCCGGTTCTGTGGTGCATGAGTGGGTAGTGGTGGGCCTTGTTAACCAGCACAGCGTCGGATTCCTACAGAACGCTGAAGAACTTTCTGCTTCCTTCTTCCATATTTAAAGAAAAATCCCATTAACACCCATCCCCCCACTTCCATCACCATATAAAACCAGCCAAACCCAGCCAAGACCAGCCAAGGCCACTGTGTACCAGCGCTCAAAACACATCATATGCTGATTTATGCTGGTTTTACATTGGTAAGGAGCCAGTTGACCCAAAAACAATGTTAAAACACAATTTTCTATCCTATCCTTCTATCTATTTCCACACTATAAAGCGCACTCAAAATCCTTTAATTTTCCCAAAAGTCATCATCCGGTGCTCCTTATGTATGAATTCTACCAGTCAGGTATTAAGTCACTCTGCTGAAGTACAGAGTTATACACTAAAAAAAAAAAAACGATAAATTAAAGTAACTTCAACTCGGTTTCAAGACTTAAATGTTACATAGAGTAAATAAGTGAACTGAACTTCAGTTATTTAGGCATTATTGATTAATCATGGTTTATATTTACAATTTCTACATATCAATTCTTCAGTCAATCCTTTCTTTTAGTAAACTTTACTTTATTTATTTTTACTGAATCAATGCTTTCTTTTAGTAACTTTCTATTACTTTATATCAGGCATATTTATTTTACTGAACAGAGCTGTCTGTATAAGTGCTTAGTAATGTTTAACACATGTTATTTATGCTTAGCAAAGGCATTATTGATTAATCATGGTTTATATTTACAATTTCTACATGTAAGTTAAATTCCAACAAACACACACTCACACATATATACATGTTGAAACTAAGCATAAGCACCATCCAGACCCTTAATAAAGTGCTAGAATTTTTATTTAATGTTTAATTTTATTTAATTTTATTATTATTATCAGTTAAATCCAGTTGTGTTTTCAACTTATTGAAGTGTAGAGCTACAGGATCTACAGGCCCAGCTGCAGCAACATCTTCGGGTAAATGTT
This sequence comes from Astyanax mexicanus, assembly GCF_023375975.1. Classification (NCBI taxonomy): domain Eukaryota; kingdom Metazoa; phylum Chordata; class Actinopteri; order Characiformes; family Acestrorhamphidae; genus Astyanax; species Astyanax mexicanus. The sequence continues at coordinate 121,611,166 of NC_064408.1, forward strand.
CTGCATAGCCAGCCGTCTCTCGTCTCGTCTGGTCCTTCCTTTTAATTGTATATTATTTGTCGCAGAAACGACTTTAATTCTTTTTTTTTTGTACTTTTCTGTCTGAAAACACTCTCTTGAGTCATTAATTACGCCGCTTATTAGCGGTGCTGTGCAGACCACAGCGTAACCCTGCTTTGAGGGACTTTATTTTTTTTTATTTTTGGACAGCGAGAGCAGCGCAGGAGCCTCATTACCGCCTCATTTATTCCAATTGTGCTCCGGCTGCGGCTGCGGCTGATTTACCGTGCTTGGCCGAGGTCTTTCCGTGCACTTGTTGATGATATTCTTTTCATTAGCTCCTGCCGCCGCGCGCATTCCTTCTCCCTAATGCAATAAAGACGTCGTGTTTTTCCGTTCGGGGAGGAGGCAGGCGCTTCTTCTTCTTCATCATATTTTCTCCCAATAAAGCGAGACTGAGACCCATCATCACCACCCCAACCCCATCATCACCACCACCAGCGCCAGCACTGCGAGCACCGCCCGATCTCATTTGAGGTTTCTGCGGATTAAATAAAAAAGCCTCTGAACATTTCTCATTAAAGCTGGGAAGGGAATTTAATAAACTTCAAATTAAGTGCATCTAAAGGCGGGCGCTGGAGACGCAGCGGCGGTGGTGGTTTTGTGGTTTGGGGGGGGTTTGGGTACAGTATTGGGAGGGTTTGGGGTGTTGGAGGCTGTGTACAGCTGCATTAATGGCGATATTTTGATTGTATTTAGGTTTAGGTAAAGCCTTTAAAGCTTTAGCCTTAATTACAGCTAATTACTGCTGATTAGCCTTAATCACCTTAGCACAAGTAGCGCTTCAGCTTCAGTTTCCAGCATTTTTTAGACATCGCATTTATTTTACATTAATAGAGAATGATCTAAAAGTGCTTTCCTAAGTACAGTGTTTGGTCCAAACCAAAAAGTTCGATCTAAACCAAAGTAGCAGGTGTGAACAGACCAAAAAAAGAGATGTTCTCAGGCTGGATCTACTGAACCATGATCTGGTTTGGCAGGCTATTATCGCGTATTATACAATAGAAGAGGAAAAATAAGTGGTATTGTCAATGCAGCACTGGGTACAACAGATTACAGTGCTGGTGATTCTACTGTATCTACTGTAACTGTAGATTATAACCCATATTGTAATGAAGTAGGGCACACTCCTATTAATCACCATGATAAGACTTTGATACTTACCTAAATCCAGTTCTGAACTGCAGTATGTTCTTTTAGAAGGGAAAAGTTGAGCAAACCAGTTAAAGGGAAAGTTGTTTTGTTTTTTATGTGTATTGGTCTGTATGATTATTTTACACATGTCAGGGCTTGGGTATGTTTTTAGGGGAAACATATGTCACTGGGGAAAAGGTGCTACTTTAGTCTAGAATTGGGTTGGACAGAATAAGAATAGTTAGTTTGGGTTTCTGGTAAACTACTTAAGAAAGATCTACAGTGGTATAAAAAAGTGTTTGCCCCTTCCTGATTTCTTATTTTTTGCATGTTTGTCATAAAAAAACAGTTTGAACCCTAAATTTATTATCTGGTTGGACCACAAGCATTCACTTCTCCGTGGAGGAATTCTGGTTTGCTCTTCTTTACAGAATTGTTCTAATTCCACCACATTAGAGAGTTTTTAGAGGGAATTCAGGTCAGGACTTCTTTAGCCATTCAGAGGTGTGTTTTGGGTCATTGTCCTGCTGCAGAACCCACGTTCATAAAAATCTAAACTTAAAAACTGCATTTTGTGTTTATTTGTGTTGTCTTTGACTTACCTTTAAATGTGTTTGATGATCTGAAACATGTAGGAGTTGACAAACATGCAGAAAATAGCAATTATGACAGACAAAAGCTGTACTTTAGTAATTTCGACTGTTTTTAGGGATGCACTGATACAGGCACTGATACCTTTTCATGACCTTGCTGCTTCTCCATCAGCAGCCAGAGCCCGAGAGAGCTCCTAGTGAGTGAGTGGACTATCTTAATTAGCCAAACTGTGAAGAAAATTAGATGTAAATGGAACAAACAAGTTTTTTTTTTTTTTATTTACCTCCCACTTCTTCAACCTCTGCAGCAATGCCGGCAGCACACATTCATCTGTTTGTTTTTTAGCCAGAGTCCAAAATGAATGGGTGCATATGAAGCAACTGAGTAAAATCATGTTTATAAATGTATGAGTTTGACCTCCAGTTATAAACCTTTCAACCTCATGAGGCTCAACCTCATGTCTCCAGGATCAGCTCACCAACCAATCAGCTCACAGTAGCAGTAATTCTAGTGCTTTACATGCTTTATAGTGTTTTCTGTAGATCAACTAAAATATACTGGCACACTTTCTTTTTTTTTTTTTTTTTAATAAAATACATTATTTCACTTTTTAAAATCAAAGAAAAGCTCAGAACAAGTAGCTCATTATTATTTTTAATTTTAAAAGTTTTAAGCTTTTAGCTCCATTCACCCCCATTCATAAAGGACTTACTCGCAAGCTCCCTCTAGAGTTTAACACTCATTTCTTGATATAATGGGGATAGAAAGTGGTCAGACTCTCCATAAATGTCTCTGGTAATGCCGGGTGTGTGTTTTGGACCTGTGGTTCTCTCTTTCTACGTAATTCCAGTTTGTAGGCAGTATGTATCCGCAGCTCCTGACTCCCAGTCGCCGACTGAGTCAGATATCTAGCACGGCAAATATTTGGCAGGCGATTTGCCTCCGAACAGAGTTTTTTGTCGGCAATCAACGAAAAACTGTCAGTGACTAAAAAACGGGGCTAAAATCATGTAGTAGTAGAAACCTGCTATTAGCAGCAGTTCTGAAAGACGTGTTGGAGCTTTGTGTGATTCAGGGGAATTGTTAGCATCGCGGCGTAACAGCAGCAGAGCAGCACTCTGGCTGTTGGGAATAGAAAATGACTGAATTGGGGAACATCGCTCCAGTTTACAAGCAGAAAGTGCTGCAATTTAACACTCAAATACACTCACTCTGGCTTTTAAACCCAAAATCTGCCCGATTCTGCTCAACCGTACACAGTGTTCTGCTCTGTCGGCTTTATACAGGTTGTTGCAGTCGTTTAGAGATTTTCGCTTTTTTAGGTCACCCACCCTCTCCAGATACTGAACTCTGAATACAGATTTCACCGTGTTTTCACTGCTGCTCACCTCAAATACGAAAGAGAAAAAGAACAACAAGAATAACCTGTTTATTTTGTCCAAATACATACAGTACTTCTCCTTTTTACTTTTTTTACTTTTCAAATAAACTGAGTAAATATTAGAGAACAAGAAATTCTCAAGTAATTAACTCTTGATGAGTTCAGCACAGCTGTTAACTGAAATTAGCCTGAATTCCAGGTGACTCTACCTCATAAAGCTGACTGAGAAAATCCAGCAGAGATGTGTAAAACCGTGCTCAGTGTGTGTTATAACGGTGTGTGTGTTTTATTTTTATTTTTCAGGTGGTCTACGTGGAGCTACGATAATAGACTCTCTGGATACGCTGTACATCATGGGGCTGACTGAGGATTATAAGGAGGCTAAAGAGTGGGTGCAGAATAACCTGGATCTGAACTCGGTAAGATCTGACCTCAACACACCCACTGAACACGCTATAACATAGTTGGATACATCAATTACTCATTAATAACTGCTAATAAATGGTTAATTACAGTTAACAACTAGTAACTTTGGTGGTATCAAGTTTTCGCTTTTATATATCACAGGTGGATTCTGTGGTGTTGCTAGGTTGTTGCTATGTTTTAGCAAGGTGGTTGCCATGGTGTTGCTAAGAGGCTGCTAAGTCATTGCTATGTGTTACTCGTTGATCTGCAACGTGGTTGATATAATATTGCAGGTAGTTGCTATGGTGTTGCTAAGTAGTTGCTGTGTTGTTGCTAAGTTGCTGCTAGGTGGTTGCTATGGTGTTGCTCTGCAACGTGGTTGATATAATATTGCAGGTAGTTGCTATGGTGTTGCTAAGTGGTTGCTGTGTGGTTGCTTAGTTGCTGCTAGGTGGTTGCCATGGTGTTGCTCTGCAACGTGGTTGATATAATATTGCAGGTAGTTGCTATGGTGTTGCTAAGTGGTTGCTGTGTGGTTGCTAAGTCGCTGCTAGGTGGTTGCTATGTTGCTGTAGTGTTGCTTGGTTGTGATTCTGATATTCCAGGTGCTAACTATGACATTGCTACGTAAGTATTTGCTTTAGTATTGCTAAGTGGTTGCTGTGTGGTTTCTATGTTGCTGCTAGGTGGCTGCTCTGGTGTTATTACGTTGCTGTAATATTTAAGCTGGTTGCTGTAGGGTCTCAGGTGATCGCTAGGTTGTTGCTAAGTGGTTGCTTTGTAGTTGCTATGTTGCTTTTAAGTCTTTGCTGTAGTGTTGCTTGGTTGTGGTTCTGATACTCCAGGTGCTAACTATGACTTTGCTAAGTGGTTTGTATGTAGTTCATTTGATATTCCAGGTAGTTGCGATAGTAATGCTAAGTGATTGTCGTGCAGTTGCTATGTTGCTGCTAGGTGGTTGCTCTGGTGTTGCTAGGTAGTTGATGTGATATTCCAGGTAGTCGCCATAGTATTACTGAGTGATTGCCGTGCGCTTGCTATGTTGCTGCCAGGTGGTTGCTTTGGTGTTGCTAGGTAGTTATTGTGATCTTCCAGGTAGTTGCTACAGCATTGCTGTGGTTGCTGTGCGGTTTCTATGTTGCTGCTAGGTGGCTGCTCTGGTGTTATTATGTGGTTGTTCTGATATTCCAGGTGGTAGCTATAATGTTGCTAAGTGGTCTGTAAGTGGTTGCTATGATATGGTGGTGTACTTATTAGAGGCTAGGCAGGTTCTAAAAAGTTATTGTAATATTCCAGGTGGTTGCTGTGGTACCCCATTTAGTTGATTGGGTGTTACTAGTGTATTATTGTATAAGACATGGTAAAAAAATGCTTAAACCTGTGACTATGCTTGATATGCTATGCAATGCTGTGCTATGTTTGCTAACCATGTGTCTCAAAAATGTAATATTTTTATACCCTGGAACACTGTTGTGTTTGCTGTTGTATTTGTGCTTTAGTGTGTTAGACATTAGAAGGGTGTACAAATTGTTGCGCCCCATTCATACCTATAGTTCCATATTTTTCACTGTAAGTGCATCGCTAGCGGTTAGCAGCTAATGCCACCCAACCCCAACAGCGCTGCATTGAGTTACCCTGAGTGTTCCGGTAAGCCGGGTGATATTAATTAGCAGTTCGTCCTGCGTACTTAGTTTTTACACGGTAAACGTGCAGACTACAGTCCAATATACTCACCTCTGAACAGCGAAAAAGCTAGAGCTTAGCACGGTTAGTGGCTAATGCTAATGCTGCTCCAGCAGTGCTATCCGGGGTTAGCAGTAGGCTACAGTCTGATATACTTGCCTCTAAACGGTCAAAAAGCTAGCGCTCAGTGCGGTTAGTTGCTAATGCTAATGCTGCTTCAGCAGTGCTAGCCTGGGTTAGCAGCAGGCCACAGACCGATAATACTCACCTCTGAACGGTCAAAAAGCTAGCGCTTGGCTAATAGCAGCTAATGCTAATAGTGCAGGAGAACTAAACTGAAACTCCTGTATAACGGTGCACTTCAGCGGAGTGTTTTTACTGATCCTTAAAAGGTGCACTGATTATTTTTGGGAAAATGAAAGGATTTCAAGTGCGCCTTATAGTGCAAAAAATAAAGTATTTTTTTTTAAGTATTTTTACGAAAATCTGTGGCTATTCAGAAACCGGACACACGATTAAAAAGCTGCATACAAGCTAAAAACAGAGCTGGACTGATGCAAGTATCTGTTTTTTTTTTAATGTGCAAGGAAATGCTGTCTAAAAATATAAACAGATAAAAAATAGGTAAAAAAAAAACTTGTAGAAAAATTTGTTTAAATAAATCAGATAACGGTAATCCCACAATTCACAATAGTGCGGTGATTAATGCCACGCCCGAACAGACTGCAGGTAACCCGGCTCTCGGTTAATAGGGATCCAAATCAACAGATAATGAAAGGAAGCCCCCGGTTCAGATAAGCAGAGCCAAGGCTCCGCCGGGCTTATCGGCTCCGACCTTTCCGCCTCCAAAGCCCCGCCCCTCTCCGGGGCTCTCCACGTTCCTCTAGAATAAATTGTTTCCTCGGGCGAGTGTTTGGTCAGGGGAACCGGGGGGCTGCTTCGGCCCAAATCAAACACTCGTAACTCGCTGAAAGGCCATCTGCTGCACCGCCAAGCTTCACCCGGACCTTTCTCTCCACCCTTCAGGAGGAGCTGAGTGGATCTGGACTTAATGAAGGAGGGAAAAGAAAAGAGAGAGAGAGAGAGAGAGAGAGAGAGAGGGAGAGAGAGGGAACAAAAGAAACAGATAGAGAAGTAAATAGAAATAGGGAGGCTTATAGCAATTACAAGATCGATGAGATTGTTGTTGGCGGCATGGCGGCATCCTCCTTTCTGGTTGAAGGTTTTTTGGGCCATTCTTCTTTATAAATCATCTCCAGTTAAGGTTCAGGTTTGATTCAGGTTTCTGATCATGAACAGCTGCTTTAAATCACACCACAGATTATATTTCATTAATATTCAGGTCTGGGGATTGAGATGATCTGAGATGATCATTCCAGAACGTTGTATTTGTTCCTCTAAAGCATGAATGCTTTAGTAATTTAGTAGATTTTGAGCAGAGTTTAGTGTTCAGTGTTTAGGGCCGTTGTCTTGTTGAAGGATCCAGCCCCAGCGCAGCTTTAACTTCAAATTTCTCACTGATTCTTAAACATTGTTCTCAAGAATCTGCTGATATTGACTGGAATCCACGAGACCCTCAACTTTAACAAGATTCCCAGTACCTGCACTGATCACACAGCCTCACAGAATGATGGAACTGGCACTAATTTTACTGTGGGGAGCAGTAAAGTGTTTGTCTTGGAATGCTGTGTTCTTTTTCCTCCATGCATATAAATTCATCAGTCCACAGAACCTTTTTCCGAACTGAAGCTGGCTTGTCTAAATGTGCTTTAGCTTTAGCATACCTCAATCGACTCTGTTTGTGGCGTGTGCTCAGAAAAGGCTTCTTCTGCATTATTTACTCCCCCATACAGCCTCTCCTCGTGTAAAGTAAACTGAATAGTGAATAGTGAATAGTGAACGATGCACAGTGACTCTACCTGCAGCAAGATGATGGTCTGTGGGTTGACTATAACTGTTCTCACCATCCTGGTGCTGAACAATAGTTGCGCTGTGAATCACCATGTCAGTTAATCAGGTTTAGATCAGGGGATTAATGTGGAGGACAAACACTTTATTTTACTGGTTACTATGTAATAATTCCATATGTGTCTGTTAACTGTTTTCATGTCTTTAATATTAATCTATAATCTACAGGGGTTGGTCAATGAAACTGAAACACCTGGTTTTAGAGCACAATAATTGATTGTGGTGACGGACAGTTCTGGTGGAAACAGGAGAGTTGAGGTGCACATTGAATTCTGCCGTGATTTGATCAGCTGTGGTTTTATGTTTTTTTGGATACAATCTGGGTTAGCACCCGAACATCCCTTTCAGACAGCTTCCTCTTACAGCGTCCACAGTTAATCCTGTTGGATGTGGTTGGTCCTTCTTGGTGGTATGCTGACATTACCCTGGATACCGTGGCTCTTGATGCATCAAAAAGACTTGCTGTCTTGGTCACAGATGCTCCAGCAAGACGTGCACCAACAATTTGTCCTCTTTTGAACTCTGGTATGTCGCCCATAATGTTGTGTGCATTGCAATATTTAGAGCAGAACTGTGCTCTTACCCTGCTAATTGAACCTTCACACTCTTACTGCTCTTACTGGTGCAATAATGTGCAATTAATGAAGATTGACCACCAGGCTGCTCCAACTTAGCCATGATGAAACCTCCCACACTAAAATGACAGGTGTTTCAATTTTATTGTCCAACCCCTGTAGAAAAGAAAATAAATAAAGAAATAAAGAAAAACACTGAATGAGACGAGAACTTTTAACTTTTGACTGGTACTGTATATATTAATAACTGTAATCTATAACAAACACACACATACATTTTGTAGAGTAATTAGATGAATGTGGCAGGCGTGTGATGTAGGTTCTGCAACATCAGCATCTCTCTCTCTCTCTCTCTCTCTCTCTCTCTCCCTCTCTCTATCTCTCTCTCTCTGGTATTGATCTGGAGCTGCAGATTTTGAGGTCAAGCGATAGCTTCAGCTCGGCCTCCTCCTCTTCCTCATCACCGTCTGTCATAAAGACGCACGGCTCAGGATCTACCCGACTGCACGCACTTTGTCAAAAACGACGCCGGTCCATCCATCTCTCTCCCTCTCTCTCTCTTTTTTCTCTCTTTCTGCTCCCCTCACTCGCCCTCACGCATCACTCTCTCTCTCTCTCTCCACTCCTTCTATCAGTCTCGTCTCTGGGGTCTGCTCTGGCCGTACGCCGGCAGTCTGTCCGCTGACGGACGGTGAGAGTATTGACTCCTGAATTATGCTCTGGACTCTTCAACTAAATATTTGTGGACACCCCTTCTAATCAATGCATTTAGCTACTATGTGTAAGTTGCACCCATTGCTGATGTGCTCCCCTCCCGCCAAATCTACTGGGAAATTATGAAGAATGGCACGAGCCAAATGTGATTTATACTCAGCAATTGGGGTGTTGGCCCAAGCAGCTTGGGCCAATTCCTATAGTATACTAAGTGAGATTTGCCACAAGTCTCTCAGTCGAATAATCGTATTATACTCTGCAAACAGGGTTTTGGCCCAAGCGACTCAGATTGAGTCCCATATTATACTCAGCAGCTGGGGTTTTGGCACAATCAACATGATCTGTTGATGATTGGCATATTATTCAAGACATATGGGGCATTGGCACAAGCAGCTCAGGCTCATTGTTGCATTATATTTACCAGTCGGGGTGTTTGCTGGCAATGGTTGTATTATACTTAGTAACCAGAGTGTTGACACAAGCTTAACAGGCCAAAACCCATTCTATTCTCAGCAACCAAGGTATTGGCACATGTGGCTCGGGCCATTGTTGTATTTTGCTCAGCACCCAGGGTGTTGACACAAGCAGCACGGGCAGAAACCCATTCTACTTTCAGCAACCAAGGTATTGGCACATGTGACTCAGGCCAGTTGTTTTATACTTAGTAACCAGGGTGCTGGCACAAGCAGCACGGGCCGAGACCCATTCTATACTCATCAACCAAGGTATTGGCACATGTGACTCAGGCCAGTTGTTTTATACTTAGTAACCAGGGTGCTGGCACAAGCAGCACGGGCCGAGACCCATTCTATACTCATCAACCAAGGTATTGGCACATGTGACTCAGGCCAGTTGTTGTATTTTACTCAGTAACCAGGTTGATGGCACATGTGACTCAGGCCGATAGTCGTATCATGCTCAACAACTGGCATGTTGGCACAAGCACCATGGGCCAAAACCCATACTATATTCGGCAACCTGGGTATTGCACATGTGACTCGGGCCAATTGTTGTATTATACTCACAACCAGAGTGTTGGCAGATGCAGAACAGGCCAATTTCCATATTATACTCATAATCGGGGTGTTGGCACAAGCTGAAAAGGCCAATTTCTATATTATACTCAGCAACCAGGTTGTTGAGACATGCTAAACAGGCCAATTTCCATATTACACTCACAACCAGGGTGTTGACACATGTGACTCGGGCTGATTGTTGTATTATACTCAGTAACCAGGGTGTTGGCACATGCGACTCAGGCCAATTTCCATATTACATATTGCGAATGAGGTATTGGCGCATGTGGCTTGGGCCAGTTGTCCTATTATAATTGGCAACCAGGGTGTTGGCACATGTGATTCGGACTGATTGTTGTATCATACTCAACAAATCAGGGTGTTGACACATGAAGAACAGGCCAATTTACATAATATACTCACTACCAGTGTGTGTGATTCCCATATTATGCACTACAAATGTGACCTGAGCCAACTGTCGTATTATATTCAGCAACCAGTGTGTTGACACATGCTAAACAGGCCGATTTCCATATTATATTTAGCAACCAGGGTGTTGGCACAAGCAGCACAGGCCGAAACCGATGCTATACTCGGCAACTGAGCTATTGGCAAACATGGCTCAGGCTGATTGTTGTATAATACTTAACAACCAAGGTGTTGGCACATGTGACTCGGTCCAATTGTTGTATTATACTCAGTACCCAGGGTCTTAGCACAAGCAACTTGGGCCGATTCCTATACTATACACTACAAGTGAATTATTGGCCTATGTGGCTCTGGACAATTGTAGTATTATACTCAGCAACCAGGGCGTTGGTACATACTCAACAGGCTAAATTCCATATTATATTCTCTACCAGGGTGTTTGCACAAGCAACTCTGGCCGATTTCCATATTTTACACTGAAAGTGACATATTGGCACATGTGGCTCTGGCCGATTTCCATATTTTACACTGAAAGTGACATATTGGCACATGTGGCTCTGGCCGATTCCCATATTTTACACTGAAAGTGACATATTGGCACATGTGGCTCTGGCCGATTCCCCTTTTTTTTACACTGAAAGTGACATATTGGCACATGTGGCTCTGGCCGATTCCCATATTTTACACTGAAAGTGACATATTGGCATATGTGGCTCTGGCCGATTCCCATATTTTACACTGAAAGTGACATATTGGCACATGTAACTCGGGCCGATTGTCATATTATACTCAGTAACCTTGGTGTTGGCACATGTGGCTTCGGCCGATTGTTGTTTTATTCTCTGTCACCAGGGTGTTGGTGCAAGCAACTCGAGCCGATTCCCATATTATACTCTGCAGAAAAAGGCATTGGCACATTGGTACACATACTTGCCAATTGGGGTTTTGGCACAAGCAGCTTTGGCTGATTGTTGTATTATATTCAGAAAAGAGGATATTGGCAGGTGTCCCAATATTTTTTGTCCATATAGCGTACCTATACAGTGGTTCTAGGGCTAATAATGATGCAAACCGTCGCTCAGGCAGAGAGAAAGCTCATCCAGACTGACGCAGGAACAGCTGAAGCGCACCACTCCACCCTGATTAATCATCCGTCCATCAATTAAAGACTGATATACTGATGTACTAATGATCCGGCTGTAGTTAAGTGCGGCGGGTTCGGCCGTCACGTCGTCAGGGGTCAGGGGTCGAGCGTCCGGCTCATTCATCCGCCTTCAGACATCAGACCCTGCAGATCCATCAGCCCCCGTCCTCTCGGCTTCCTACATATTCATAAGTATTCTAAAGTGTGCAGGAAAGACGTAACGAGCCAATTAAGCGCTTGATTAGCTCTGGCGTTACAGGGACGCCACGGCTGATCTGAATGCTAATCAGCGTGTTTTGGGGTGGAGGCTGTTCTGGATTTTTTTTAAAGCTTTTTTAAATCAGCTCCAGCTCCATCTCTCACTCTGTGACCTGAGACATTTTATTATTTATACAGTTTTCATTCGTCCACAACATTGATGGATGGTTATTTCAATTGAGAATATACCCAGGGCTCCCATGTTGACCATATCTTGTGTCCTCATATGAGGACATTACATTTCTGCTTCCCTGCACCACGATACATTTATTAAAACATTGACCCTTTGGCCAACTTTATGGGAATCCCAGTCAAAAGTTTCTACAGCCAGTCCAGACAGAAATAAACGTCTTTGCCTCCTACAGATTTCTTGTATATATAAAAATAACATTTTAAATAATGATTTTATCATAAAAACTTTCCAAAGCAATCCAGCCCTGTGTGAAAAAGTGTTTTGCCCCCTGAATCTATTAACTTGATTGTTCCACTCTTGGCGGCAACAACTGCAGTTAGGCTTTACCGAAAACTGGTAACGAGTCTTTCTCATCTCTGTGGAGGAATTTAGTTCCACTCTTCTTTACAGAACAGTTTTGATTCAGACACACTGGATAAGATCATCCTTAGCATCTCAACCATGAAAACCTTCATTTAGTTTTTTTCAACCCATTCACACAGGGTTTGATTGGTTTGAATAGGTTAGTTATCTTTAATAAATGAAATTATCATTTAAAAATCAAGATCATTTTTGTATTTACTCAGGTTATATTTGTCTGATATTAAAGTTCGTTTAATAATCTGAAAAAATGTCAGTATGACAAAAATGCAAAAAGTTTCAGACTACACTGTTAAATTGAGAAACTTTTGGGCGTTCTTGAAATGAACCTTTACCTTAAGGAGTTTTTCCGCACTTTTACATTGAAGAATCCCTAAAAAAGGTACAGTTTTGGCCTCCTGTTCATGGTTCAGTCCAGTTTAACCCTACTCTTATATAATCTAGTAGTGTAAACTGGTCCAGCCAAAAGCCAATGGAAGAACACAGTTCTACTGCTATACAGCTCAATCCTGAAGTTATTTTATACCCTTCTAGCCCACAAAAGAGACAATATCCTCATGTTTGTTATAATCTTACACTTTCACAATGCTTAGCAAATATAAATAAATCAGATTTATTGGCTTGGACTTAGACAATTTCACTTTCTCTTAGATTTTTCTAAGAATTATTATATATTTTTGATTTTGCAGTGCAGTTGATGAGTTAGCTGGTCCTGTAGGTCAGGAGTCTCAGCAGTAGGAGTGAATCTGTGCTGAGGATTGATTCTCTTGGAGTTAAAGCTAACAGAGGAAGCGCGGGCGGCTGGGTCGACGCCGCGGGGCAGCGGAATCAGAATAAGCTGATTAGTTCCGTTCACCAGCTAAAGCGGCACAGCGGCAATCAGCCGGTGTGGAGGGTAATTGTGGAGAATTGAACACACATAAAAGGGCATTTTCTTAATACTGTGCCTGATTAGATTGCACTATTCTCACATAGAAAAAAAATCTCTCTCTCACACACATAGTGTGTATACTTCCTCTTCTCTGTGCTTTATTTCAGCATGGATGACCATAGCTTGGATTTAAAAATACAAAAAAGAGAGAGAGAGAGAACACTGGTGTCACTTAAGACAATTTAATCAAACATGTCATGTTGCAATGTTTGGATTCTTGACACAAGAAGTAGATACACAGTGCTGTCTCTGTGTCTGTTTGAGTGACAGGCTGCTGCTGCCTGAGAAGCGCGAGGGGGGGAGGGGGGTTGGCTTGAGTAACCGCATGGCTTCCATCCACATGGTTGGGCACGTGCTTGTAAACGTAATTTAAATGCCTGATTAAAGGGCTGATTACTATTGTTTTGCTGTTTTCCTCCGGTTTTGAGTTGAGCTCGGCGCTGACTCAGCTCTTGATTGGTCCGGACATGAGGCTGGTGTTAGTGTTAGCTAGTGTTTTTTTTTTGCTTTTTTGTCTCACTTATGTATTTTAAATTATCAACAAACTTTAATATCAGACAAAGATAACCTGAGTAAATATTAAAAAAAGCCCTTTGTAAAAAAGTGTTTACCCCCCATAAGTTAACTGTTCAATTTCACTACTAACCACCACCAGACCTGATTACTGCCAGACCTGTAGAATCAAGAAATCACTCAAATAGAACCTGTCTGACAACATGAAGCAGATAAAAGATCTAAAAAAACAGCACATTATTAAATAATTATCAAAAACAGACGAGAAAACAAAACAATTGATCATCTATCAGTCTGGAAAAGGTTATAAAGTCATTTCTTAAGCTTTGGGACTCCAGAGAACCACAGTGATTCACTATTATTCACTAATGGAGAAAACACAAATGGAACACTGGTGAACCTTTCCAGGAGTGACCGGCTTACCGACCTAAAGAACTTACTCCAAAAGGGCATGAACAACTCATCCAGGAGGCCCATAGAAAATAATCCAGAACAACTTAAGTATTTAAAGAACTGCAGGATCTCACTCACCTCAGTTAAGATCAATGTTAATGATTCAATAATAAGAAAGAGACTTACTTTACAAAGCAGGATTATTCAGAAGACTTTGTCTGAGGGAGGGATCTGTACCGACTGTTGTAGCGAATCAGCATTTCAGAATTTCAAATAATTAATTTTTTTAATATCCCAAAAATAGGTTTTTCCATCTGGTGTTCCTAGCGTTCGCACTATAGTCGCACACTGTTCATCTCTGTGTGTGTGTGTGTGTGTGTGTGTGTGTTATCAGTGAGGGTGTTGTCAGATGACAGTGCTGATTAGTGTTTGGGAGTGTGGGGCAGCCCCGGCGTCTCTGTTCCTCACCTCCAGCTTGTTACTATGACTGACACTGTGGATAAGGCGTGTTAGCATCTCGCTACGCTCAGGATGGAGTTAGCGAGTGTCGTGTGATACATCTACAGTGTGAGCAGCTGCACTTTTAAATGGAATATATTATGCAAAACACTTTTTTTGCACGCTTTTATATTTATTTTGGGTCTCAACTGCCCATATAAGGGCATTTCTGACCCCAGGTAATTATTATAATTAATAATGTGCACACAAAATAACTTTAAAATACATTTTATTATTAAACATAGTGTCTTGTACATTGACCTAATTGCAAAAAAGTAAGATACATAATTAAAAATATTAATAAAAATCTACTTATAACACTAAAAAAATAGCATTTATTACCTGTCTTCACTCTCTGGCTATAAACTTTACCATTAAAATCCTTCAGAGATGTAATTTTTTGTTGTTTCATTGTTGTGTGACTCCAAATCCCATATATGCTTTAAATATATATATATATATATATATATATATAACAAAAAAAATATACACATAACAAATCTACAATATTTGAGTTAAAATACACATTTTTCATCATAAATGAGTCCCTGGGTTTCACTCAGTCCTGTTACCGTAACACATTACCCTGATCATCTGAAACATCTGGAGCATTCTACAACAGGAAGTCACATCTACAACAGGAAGTGACATCAGCTGGTTCTTCTGAAGATCATGGGAAGACCAAAATTTAGTTCCTTAATTAGTTTTTCTGTATATTTGATCTTATTGTAACAATGACTGAGAAGTTCGATCTCAACACTCAGTCCTGTTACCTCAACTAATTCTAAGATCTTATTTATTTATTTTTAAAATACAACATATTGGAAAAATCACTAGAATGTACTCAGTGTTCTTGTGTTATTAGCATAGCCGCCATTTAGCTATTTTTCTTTTTTCTTTTTTTTTTTGCTAATTATATGCTAAAAACTCACTGAGTGTCATTAACAGGAGTGAGTTCCAGTAACAGGAATGAGTGTCATTAACAGGAATAAGTTCCAGTAACAGGACTGAGTGTCATTAACAGGAGTGAGTTACAGTAACAGGAGTGAGTTCCAGTAACAGGAGTAAGTTCCAGTAACAGGAGTAAGTTCCAGTTACAGGAGTGAGTTCCAGTAGCAGGAGTAAGTTCCATTAACAGGACTGAGTGTCATTAACAGGAGTGAGTTCCAGTAACAGGAATGAGTGTCATTAACAGGAGTGAGTTCCAGTAACAGGAGTAAGTCCCAGTAACAGGAGTGAGTTCTAGTCACAGGAGTAAGTCCCAGTAACAGGAGTGAGTTCCAGTAACAGGAGTAAGTTCTAGTCACAGGAGTGAGTTCCAGTAACAGGAGTAAGTTCCAGTCACAGGAGTGAGTTCCAGTAACAGGAGTAAGTTCTAGTCACAGGAGTGAGTTCCAGTAACAGGAGTAAGTTCTAGTCACAGGAGTGAGTTCCAGTAACAGGAGTGAGTTCCAGTAACAGGAGTAAGTTCCAGTCACAGGAGTGAGTTCCAGTAACATGAGTAAGTTCCAGTCACAGGAGTGAGTTCCAGTAATAGGAGTAAGTCCCAGTAACAGGAGTGAGTTCCAGTAACAGGAGTGAGTTCCAGTAACAGGAGTAAGTTCCAGTCACAGGAGTGAGTTCCAGTAACAGGAGTGAGTTCCAGTAACAGGAGTGAGTTCCAGTAACAGGAGTGAGTGCCAGTAACAGGAGTAAGTTCCAGTAACAGGAGTGAGTTCCAGTAACAGGACTGAGTGACTTTAACAGGAGTGAGTTCCAGTAACAGGACTGAATGACTTTTTTGCTCATAAATATCAATAATTTGAACATGCAGTCAACCATTTCTTTAAAACAAATACTTTTATTGAAAGAAAATGAAACGAATTAGTTGGACTTGATTTTAAACTTGTTTTTTAAATATCATATGGTTTAAAGAATTTAAACCTTATTTAAAGAATTTAAAAAATCTTTCACCTTAACGAATTAAGTAAATCTGCCTGAGACTAATCAGTATATGTTTTAAACAGTTAAATATATGTATTATTAGATTCAGAATGGTCTTCTGATTGAAACGCTCAGACAGTACAGAGCAGGATTAGTCAGCAGACTTTTTCTGAGGGAGGGATCTGTACCTACTGTCAGTGGCAAGTCATGAGATGAGAGAGATGTAAGAACTTTCAAATAATGAGTTTTGTGATTCTAAATTGTGTAAAAAAGGTATAAAATGTCCCTTTTAAAGAAGTACTGTAATTTAGCTTTAAACTTTAATGGAAATATTTAAATTTTACACTGTTTTCTGAGAATAAAGCAAATTTCACTCAACATGTTTTGGCTATGTATGTATATATGCTGTATTCAGGTCACTCATTTAGGTTCAGAGTGAGAAATAAGAAAGGAACAGAGCTGGACCTGTAGGATTGTTTGCTTTCCAGAAATTTCCACAAATAGATCCGAGCTTTTCACAATCTCCACTGCATGCAGCTCTCATCTCCTCTCCAGGAGTGTGTCCTTCAGAGAGAGAGCAGCCTACTCTCTTTGATGTGCTGAGATTGTGTGTGTGTATGTGTGTGTGTGTGTGTAAGAGTGTGTGTGTGTGTGTTTTAGTGCATTTTCAGTACAAAAACCATGTAAAAAAAAAAAATACAGATTTGCAAAATGCATTTAGAAATATGATATGAAAAATAAACGAATATAACATGGTCACATTTTTTTACTTAATGTATGAAAAATGTTTAAAATACATTTTGGAATATAAAAAATATATGTTTGAAATGTGTTTAAAGAAATACATACCTTTAAATGTCTTTCTTTATGTTGGAGGAGACCTAAATTTAACGTTTACACTGCAAAAACTAAACCTTAGCAGGTGAAATCATCTAATTCCAGGCAAGAAATATATATATTTTTTATGTGAAATGATTTTTTTCTGTGTGTGTGTTTAGTGCATTTTCAGTACAAAACCCATGGTAAAAAAATACAGATTTGCAAAATGTATTTAGAAATATGATATGAAAAAAATGATATAAAATGGTCACTTTTTTTTACTTAATATATGGAAAATGTTTAAAATACATTTTGAAATATAAAAAATATATATTTGAAATGTGTTCAAAGAAATACATGTGTATAAATTTCTTTTCCATTTGGGAAAAGTCCTAAATTCGATGTATAAACTGCAAAAACTAATTCCTAGCAAGTGAAATCATCTAATTCCAGGCAAGAAATCTTTTTTTTCTGTGAAATGATTTTTTTGTCTTACCATACATTGTAAATGTTCTTATTTTTATGAACGATAAGTAAATTAATCAGTTGCTTTTAGATTTTGTTTTTTACCTTATTTCAATAATTAGAACTCAAAATAAGTCAGCAAAGTTATGAAATCAAAATATAATTCTTACTTAAAGGATTTCGTGATTTAATAATTGCTTATTTAACAAACAAAAAATCTTACTAAGATAAATTTGCTCACCCCACTGTCAGATTTGTATTTTTTGCTTATTAATTAATTTATGCATGTACATTTCAATTTACATATATTTTTTCTAGTCTTTAGTATATAGTTTTTTAGGTATATTAGGTATCGAGATGCATACTTATTTTTTTTTTATAATTGTACATTGTAAAATTATTTATTTATGCCATATAGTGCTATTCTAATTATGAATTTACCTCAGCAGTGCGACTCATGTCATGTCATGTTGGTAAAATTTACAGAGAGAAAGATAGCAAGCCTTTAGGTAAGCTAAACATCTAGTCCTGACAAGGTATAAAAACACACCTCAGTGTGAGTCAGTGTGTGTGTGTGTGTGTGTGTGTGGCTTTGTGAAGGATAAGTGGTCTCGTCCTCTTGGGTGGTCCTCAAGTCCAGATTGGATTCTGCAGAACTAATGGAAGAACATCAAAGAAAGTCCTGCTGTCTGTTTCTCATCTACTGCAGCATCCCTCAGAGAATCAACAACCTTCAGGAGTTCTGCACCCTGTGGGTAGTGTCCTGTGGGCAGTGTTCTGTTGGCAGCATCCTGTGGGCAGTGTACTGTGGGCAGCATCCTGTGGGCAGGGTTCTGTGGGCAGCACCCTGTGGGTAGTGTCCTGTGGGCAGTGTTCTATTGGCAGCATCCTGTGGGCAGCATCCTGTGGGTAGTGTCCTGTAGGCAGCGTCCTGTGGGTAGTGTTTTGTGGGTAGTGTCCTGTAGGCAGCGTCCTGTGGGTAGTGTTTTGTGGGCAGCGTCCTGTGGGTAGTGTTTTGTGGGTAGTGTCCTGTAGGCAGCGTCCTGTGGGTAGTGTTTTGTGGGCAGCGTCCTGTGGGTAGTGTTTTGTGGGCAGCGTCCTGTGGGTAGTGTTTTGTGGGCAGCGTCCTGTGGGTAGTGTTTTGTGGGTAGTGTCCTGTAGGCAGCGTCCTGTGGGTAGTGTTTTGTAGGCAGCGTCCTGTGGACAGTGTTCTGTGGGTAGCGTCCTCTGTTTAGCATTCAGTGGACAGCATTGTGTGGGTAGCCTTCTGTGGGCAGTGTCCTGTGGGCAGGGTTCTGTGGGCAGCATCCTGTGGGCAGTGTACTGTGGGCAGCATCCTATGGGAAGTGTACTGTGGGCAGCATCTTGTTGGCAGCGTCTTGTGGGCAGTTTCTTGTTGGCAGCATTATGTAGGCAGTGTCCTGTGGGCAGTGTCCTTTGGGCAGCATCCTGTGGGTGACATCCTGTGGGCAGTGTCCTTTGGGCAGCATCCTGTGGGTGACATCCTGTGGGCAGTGTCCTGTGGGTAGCATTCTTTGGGCAGCGTCCTGTGTGTTGTGTCCTGTAAGCAGTGTCCTATGGGTGGCATCCTGTGTGCAGTGTCCTGTGGATAACATCTTTTGTGCAGCGTACTGTGGGCAGTGTTCTGTGGGCAGTGTCCTGTGGGCAGTGTACTGTGGGCAGTGTACTGTGGGCAGCGTCTTGTGGGCAGCGTCCTGTAGGCAGCGTCTTGTGGGCAGTGCCCTGTGGGCGTCCTGTATATTGTGATCTGAGTTTGGAGTTTCTGCTGCACTGATTTTATAATGTTGTAACTGATTATAATCAATCATTTTATAACCAATAAAACTATAAAATAGATCAATAAACTGCATCATGGATTATATAGAGTCCTGCATGTAAACCAGTGTAGAAACAAAAGCAGCCAGTCTGATATTTGTCAATCACTAGTCAAGCTCTCAGATTGCGTCTTTCATAGGTTGTGAGGTGTTATCTTGTGAGTGAGGCTGAACACTGGTCAGAGAGTAGTTTGAGAAAGGCTTGGTAGGGTTGCCAGATGGTGCCCGTTGGCCTGGCTCTGTTTTGAATTTCGCTTCGATTGTGGCCCAAATACTTGGTTTATATTTGGAACCACATGCGTTAACACCCCACTTGCTGAGTATAATATGGGAATTGGTCCAAGCTGCACATGCCAATGTCAACGCCCCGGTTGCTGAGTATAATATGGGAATTGGCCTGAGTTCATATATCAGCACCTTGGTTGCTGAGTATAAACCACATTCAGCCCAATTTGGCATAAATTTGACTTTGAAATAAGATTTTACCATTGCCCAATCTACAGTATTATGTGGATGTGTAAGAGGGATGCACCATAGAAGGCCAATACTACCTCCCACAGTGGACAGTGCAGTGCAGGGTGTGGTAATGATGGTGACCGGCAGCTTCTGTCTGGAATTGTCCATGCAATTAGACAAGTGATTCTGCCATAAATCACATCTACATTCTATACAGTTGTAACCTAACCTTAAGCCGTATCCCACAGCGCAGTGTAGTGCTTATTAGCTTCCATGGGACTTGGCAAAAGTCATGGGACAGGATGTTTAGTATATCTCTGTTTGAACTGCATTAATCAGTCAATCAGTGATGCTCTCTGATCGAGAGCTGCTAAGCTAAACGCTGTGCTCAAGCTGAACTTGCCCTAAAAACAGGCTCTTCAGCTGATTCCTAAGCGCAGATAATTAGCGCTGGAGAGCTTCTTCTGGACCAGACTGGAGCAGATCTTCATCAGCGCAGGAATCCCACCGGCTTTCCTCACATCTCTCGGCCTACGAGTGAGGAGGCAGCTGTTCATTTAGCCCAGCGGGAAGTGTGTGTCCTTTCTCGTGTCCGCTAGAACCCTGTTGTTGAGGTTCTATTAGACCTGACGCTCAGACGACCCACTAAACCTGACCCGAGGTCAGTCTCAGCCTGCAGTGTTTGTATCCTCCGGTTCTTATTTCTCAGATTTATAGCTCTTTTTTCTCTCTGTGATTAATTATTAATGCCTTGATCGGTTGCTCTTCTGGCCTGGACTGATTTCTTTTAATAGTGAGAATAAATGATTGATGAGGTCGGATTGAAAATAAAATGGATTTATAAGCTTCAAAATGATCCGAACTTTGATGATTTATCTCAAATAATAAGCTCAACACTCACTGCCTTTAATAAAGGCACCTATACACGACCTTGTGCTGCCCTTACTGGCCACTTTATTAGAAACACCTATATATTGGCCACTTTATTAGAAACACCTATATACTGGACACTTTATTAGAAACACCTATACATGACCTTGTGCTGCCCTTACTGGCCACTTTATTAGAAACACCTATATACTGGCCACTTTATTAGAAACACCTATATACTGGACACTTTATTAGAAACACCTATACACGACCTTGTGCTGCCCTTACTGGCCACTTTATTAGAAACACCTATATACTGGCCACTTTATTAGAAACACCTATATACTGGCCATTTTATTAGAAACACCTATATACTGGCCACTTTATTAGAAACACCTATATACTGGCTACTTTATTAGAAACACCTACACACTGGCCACTTTATTAGAAACACCTGTATACTGGCCACTTTATTAGAAACACCTACACACTGGCCACTTTATTGGAAACCCATACATTATAGTATCTTGTGCTTCCAATCACTGGCCACTTTATTAGAAACACCTACACATGACCTTGTACCTGCCCTTACTGGCCACTTTATTAGAAACGCCTATATACTGGCCAATTTATTAGAAACACCTACACACTGGCCACTTTATTGGAAACCCATACAGTATAGTATCTTGTGCTTCCAATCACTGGCCACTTTATTAGAAACACCTACACATGACCTTGTGCTGCCCTTACTGGCCACTTTATTAGAAACACCTGTATACTGGCCACTTTATTAGAAACACCTACACACTGGCCACTTTATTGGAAACCAATCTCTAATGTTAGACAGACATTGAATTTTGTTGGAAATCAAAGACATATCCATCATAACCTGGCATTGAGTTGACATCAATCTCTAACCTTAGACAGGCATTGAATTTTGGTTGAAAATCAAAGACGTCAACATTAAGGTGACTTCAGTCTCTAACGTTAGACAGACATTTCATTTTGGTTGGAAATCAAAAACACATGTCCATCATGTCCTTTCATTGGAAATCAAAGACACCATCATTAAGTTGACATCAATCTCTACCGTTAGACAGAGATTGAATTCTGTTTGTAAACCAAAGGCACATGTCCATAAAACAATAAACCCAACATTAAGTTGACATCAATCTCTAATGTTGGACAGACATTGAATTTTGGTTGGAAATCAAAGACATATGTTCATCATAACCCAACAGTGAGCTGAAATCAATCTCTAACGTTAGACAGACTTTGAATTTTCTTGGAAATCAAAGACATCAACTTTGAGTTTACATCAATTTCTAACGTTAGACAGACATTTTTTTTTTGGAATTTAAAGACACCAACATTGAGTTGAGATCAATCTCTATCGTAAGACAGACACTGAATTTTGGTTGGAAATCAAAGCCAACAACATTGAGTTGAGATCAATCTTTAATGTTGGACAGACATTGAATATAGATTGAAAATCAAAGACACCAACATTGAGTTTACATCAATCTCTATTGTTAGACAGACATTGAATTTCACCAATATCCGCACTAGGTACAGTGTAAAATAGCTTAATGCATTTTTTTATAAAGATTGTCCATAAACTTCTGGCCATATACTGCAGGTTTAAACATTGTATTTCCTATTGGAAAGAAAAAGGCTAAATCCTTCATGCTGAGTTTAGCTTTAGCTTTCTCGTAAATGTCAGCGTTTTCCTCCTAAATCGATACGTTTTCAGATAAAGAGCTGCTCTCTCAGATTGGGATATGAATCTGGCTCTGCTATTGGATGGAAAATGCGATGATTCTTAGCAGGACATGAATTCAGAGCTGTAATGTCTGAAAATGCTTCTGGCTACTTTTATATTCTACATCATCACTCGTCAGTGGACATACTGCCCTTGAGCTACGCAGGCAATCACTCTATTGCTCAGCCAGCCTTTATATTAAAGCTAGCCAACCTTTTAGCTCGCTAACTGTAATGTTTACCCTGAACTGTGTGTGTATAATATGAATAAGACTGAACCTGAAGCCTCTGAAAATGGTTGTTTGAGGTGCTTAGCATTGAAAAAACAGTAGATTCTGAAGGTGACTCTGCTGTTTTCAACTCAATAGCGACTTTTAATAACAAGAACATGAAGCCACAGTGCTAATTAAAGGAGAAGTCTGGTGAGACTTAGGGTATAAAAAACATAATGAAAAGTAAGATTTTTTTGTCAAATAGCCCACTTCTGTTCACCCCTAGCTTTCCCAAATACAGCGATTTTAATCAACACTCCCAACTGGCTTACAATGCAAGTGATAGGGGCATAAATTTGACCACGCTGTAACGCCACAGATGGGAGTTAGTTGCTCATGGTAAAAAACGAAATGAGGCTTTATTACAAGGCACATAACAGGTGTGGGTCAAAACCAGAGAGACAACAAACCAATACATCAGAGCCGAATCACAAAACGAAAACGAAACCATGAGCCAGAAGCAGTATTCAATAGACCAGGAAATCACAAACATAAACAGAAGAATAGAGTTAGGCAGACATGTAGTCAAAGAAAAAACAAGGGTCATACACAGAAAATACAGAAAGAAAACGCTCAGTAATTCGCTGGTGAAACAGGGAAAATACCTCGCAAAAAAAAAAGACAAAGAAATCAGTAAATTACAAACAACTGAATGTAATCTAGAATTACGGTGACGTAGAACATGCGAGTGAGCCACGGTTGGCTGAGTCCGAACATGTGGTGTTGTCAGGTGCATGCTGGGAAGTGTAGTTCTGGACCGGGGTTTGTATATAGCCTTGAACTGCAGAGTTAGAGGTGGGAACTACAGAGTCTGTGGTAGGCGTGACACACGCAAAGAAATTACACACAAAAAAAGTCTGAATAAACACAGTTTATTTATAGGGGGAAAACACTTTTTTTCACATAGGGCTGGATGGAAATCAATCCCTAAAATTTTTTTGGACTGACGAGACAAAAGTGGAACCTTTTGGAAGAGAAGGTGTGTGTCCTGTTACATCTGCCGTAAAACAATTTAAACGTGTAACAAATGATTTCAGAAAAAGAACAATAGGTCATACTGAACGTAGTAAAACATGGTGGTGGTAGTGTGATTAGTGTGATTAGTGTGATTAGTGTGATGGTC
Source organism: Astyanax mexicanus (assembly GCF_023375975.1). Taxonomy (NCBI): domain Eukaryota; kingdom Metazoa; phylum Chordata; class Actinopteri; order Characiformes; family Acestrorhamphidae; genus Astyanax; species Astyanax mexicanus. The sequence goes on from NC_064408.1 coordinate 121,634,939, forward strand.
TGGAGCTGCTGGATAACTTGCTGTAATAGATGGAAGCAGGAATTCTGCTGTTTATCAGACAATCCTGAAGGAGAATCAGAATCTGTCCATCTGTTCCTTACTGACCTCAAGCTCAGGAGTACTTGGGTTCTGCAGCAGGACAATGACCCAAAGCACACAAACAAGTTCAAGTTCACCTCTGAATGAATTAAAATAAACTAAATGAAGGTTTTGGAGGAGTGATCTAGTTAAAGTCTTGAGATTGAGATGCTGTGGATGATCTTAAACAGGACTTTATGCTGGAAAATCCTCCAATGTGTCTGAATTAAAACAATTCTGTAAAGAAGAGTGGAACTAAATTCCTCCACAGAGATGAGAAAGACTCGTCACCAGTTATCAGTAAAGCTAAATGAGGTTACTTTTTCATGTCAAGTTTGATGCCATTATACACACTGGATTTCCACTCTCAAAAAGGCCACAGGCCAAACATTTCTGTAGTGTGCTAAGCTAGCTTAGCTCTGAACACTCGAGCCGGCCTGTGCTTTGCTGCTACCCTCGTTAGTAATCTTGTTAACTCATGAGTACACAGCACAGCAGCAGCCCTCACTTCCAAACCAAACTGGGCATTGCCTTATCGACATCTGTGCCACGTTTTATTGAACGATTACCAACAGACACGCCAAAAAACACCCCTCCAGCACGCACGCCTGCGACGCCGAGCCGCTACACGCTAACTAACAGCTTGTAGCATGTCGAGCCATGCTAGTTTTATTCATTACCTCGCCTCGTTGCTCTTTTCTGCCCTCCCTCAAACAGCGGCTTGCATCCTGTACCTCCTGTAACCTCCTGTACGCTACCTCGCTTATGATGTTTTCACAAGAGTAAAAGGAAGCACAATTAAAATGCTAATTCAGGGTCATTAGCATTGACAGAGAATGCATTAGCCACTATCACAAGCATTGACTTAGCATAACCTTAACTGAAGGTGCCCAAAGCTAAAATGCATGCTAGAAAAAGGATCATTTCTGGAAAGAAACTACATAAACCTTTCATTACAGCTGATTTATAAACATTTATAAACATTTATAAGTGTTTATAATCATTTGTAAGGTGTCTCCCACTACAAATTGGTGTTTTGCTAACATTTTTTTATGAATGACATTTCAGTGAAAGTCATTAAAAACATGGTAATACATATTTCGGCAACACTTTCTATGAATGTCATCTCTATAAGACTCTATAAACATACTCATAACACATTATAATGCATTCATAAGGCATTATTAACATTGCTATACATATTAATAAAAATGTATAATTCATCATAGCCATCTTTATTATGCATCATTAACTGTGATTATAATGCATTAATAGCTGTGTTTATAACATGTTATACCTCAATATCAAGAAACTCAGTCCTAGTTTACAGACTGTATTATGACTAAAAAAGCTTCCAACTTATAAACACACCCTCAATAATCCTTTAATGTATTATAACAGGTCTTACATATACACTATTTTAACATATGTATTATAAGCACAGCTTATAATGTTTTATGATCACAAGTCATAATGCTTTATAAACATGGTTATAATCGGTTATGCATATTTATAAATATTTATAGGCATGTTTACAATGCCTTATGAATGCATTATAATATGTTATGAATGTGGTTATAGAGTCTAATAGAGATGACATAGAAAGTGTTACCCATATTTCTATATATATATATAAATATATATATATATATATATAAACACATTACAGCTAAGTTTGTTATGCATTATTATGAATAGTGTTTATAATGCATCAGCACAAGCCTCAAATAAGTTACACATATTATATTTCGATTACTCTCAATATATTCCAATGATGGACATCTGTCAATATAATTTAATAATATAGTGTACAACAACACATTATAATACATTATGAATTTAATATAAGCTATAATAATTAAGCAGTAATACACGAGAGGGAGTGCCTATGACCGCAGCACAGCAGTGCCAGTATTACACATTATAGCATGAACATTGAGTGTATTATAGCGATTATGCCACAGTCCCATTATCTCTGTTTATTAAAAGATTTAAGGAGAGTTAAAGAGGATGAGAAAATACAATCTGTTTGGTTATAAAAAAACTCAGTGAGTTTAAATAGTTCCATTGCTGCTCTTTTTGTAGCTGTGCTGTTTGGCTTGTAAGCGCTGCATGGTTGCTAGGTTACCTGTATGTGGCGGAGTAATACATGGAGTTACAATTCAGTTACAGTGCATTACCGGCTGATAACGGCACTTATAGAACGCCTCTCAGCCAATCACATTGCAGGGTCGGTACTAAATGTGGTATAATATTTTGTATAGCCCACAACAGGCACTAGGCAAGGTGCCCTTGAGACTAGTTCGTGTTTATCTGCTCTCAATTCATTATGTATGAATTTTACCAGTCAGGTATTAAAGAAGTACAGAGTTATACAGGAGTTTCAGTTTAGTTCTCCAGCACCCAGACTGGAGCAGCATTAGCTTTAGCCTCTAACCGCGCTAAGCACTAGCTCTTATTGGCCCCGGCTAGCACTGCTGGAGCAGTATTAGCATTAGCCGCTAATCGCACGAAAGGTTAGCTCTTTCGCCGTTCTGGCTTATCGGAGCACTCAGAGTTCCTCAGTGTAGCCCTGTATAGGATGGCATTTACTAGCGCTAGCGGTTAGCGGCTAATGCTAATCTGCTGCACCCAGCCTTAGTGTAAATCTGGAAATCTAAGCTTACTGTAAATAAACAAAGGCGCTTTACACACCCAAATAAACAGTTTTTAGGAGAGAAATCTGTGTAAATTATAAATTATAGCACAAAACATATGGTATATATTGAGTTCTGTGGCTTAATTCTTAGAGTATTACTGGATGCTGAGTGTGTGTGTGTGTGTGTGTGTGTGTGTGTGTGTGTGTGTGTGTGTGTGTGTGATAGAGCTGCTTGTATTTGGGGCTGACAGCCTTGTGTTTTGTCGTAATTAGAACCCTGCTGGAGAAATGAGAGGAGAGAAAAATGGCAAAAACAAAACACAACATTGCTCACACACACACACACACACACACACACACACACACACTCACACACAGTGGTTTACATCCTGTTCACACTTGTATACATCAACATGCTTCCGTAACTTAATTTTATCCAAACTTGACCATCTTTCTACTTTCTAAAGACATACAATAAAATAAAAAAACGTCCTAAAGTTAACTAGTGAAACAGCAGCAGCAGCAGCTCCTCTTTCAGGTCTTATAATACAGTAATTATATCAGACAGACACATGCCCTGATGTCTTTTACTCCAGAAGACATACGACTGCTCAAAAATATAATCATTTAAAATGTACAAGGAAGCAGAATTGTTATATTTTCCTGGAACTGATCATGTTTTAATCAAAATTTTACCAAGCGCCTGTTTTATTTATTTTTTTATTTTTTACTTATTTTTGAATTCATAGACTTTAAGTATATTTACACCCAAGATATATTTTCAAAAATGGTTAGACTAGAGTGTTTATGAGTTGAAATCATCAGAATATTGATGATTTGAGTTCATTACATGGATTATTAATTATTACTTTGATAAAATACATGGAGAAACAGCATCAGGTGGAGTTATCACACCTCTAGGATACATGTAGATACTAAAAACCACCTGACACTCAGAGCAGCCTATGCCTTTCAGTATTTTAATCAGGACACACAAAGAAAACTACAGTATTTACAAAAATGTAAACTTATTACTCTAAATAAATAAAAATGTTTAGTGCAAAATAACTACTTAAACGTAAAAATGTGCAAGTAAAATAAAAACGATAAAAACTATATAAAGTAGTGCGCACACCATACCTAGCTTTAGTTGGTTTGAAACATCATATAAATATGTTTGAAGCACTAAAGGTGAATAATATTGGTTGAGGAAGGAGATTTTTTCACTTTTTTAGGTGTTTTTTTCTCAATGGGTTTCTTGTAGATTTAGTTTTACCGCACTGGGATGTGATCACTATGTTTAGAAAGAGTAAGCTCCGCCCTTTCTAACCATATACGGATTATGTTTATGTGTGAAGGGATTCCTGAGTAACTAAGCTGAGAACACAAGGTGCGATTTTGTACGGAAAATCCGTCCGTAGGGTTTTAAGGGTTCAAATCTAAAGCGAGACTGATAAAGAGATGTTTGGAAATGAGCAGAGGTGGAAAGTAATGAATTACATTTACTCAAGTTACTGTAATTGAGTAGATTTTATGAGTAATTTGTAATTTTTAAAGTAGTTTTTAAAATAGGTCATTTTAAATAACAGTTAAAGCATAGCAATTGGAAGTTTAAATATAACAATTACATGTAAAACTATAAAAATACTGTTTATAGTCACCTATATGACCATAACTTTTTACCAGTAAAGAAAAAAAATGGATCATGTTTTATGGGAGGTCTGAACAAATACTGCCTGAAAGGTCCAAGTTATTATGTGGAATAATAGTTCATTAAAAACAATTTAATTTATGATTTGTTTTTACTTTTTTACATCAAATAATTCAAAGTAAGTATGTAACTTTTACTCAAAGTACATTTTAAATTGATTTTCGATTTTTACTTTTACTCGAGTAGATTTTTAGATGGGTACTTTTACTTTTACTTGAGTAGAATTTTAGCAAAGTAAAGGTACTTTTAGTACTTTTTCCACCTCTGGAAATAAATGTATAGAAATGAAGGATGGCTCGTTTTTTACTGCATAAACTAATTCAGTAATTACGAGTGGAATTGTAGAAAAAAGAGAATTGAAGTGTAAGAAGCGGTAAAACTGCAGTGGTTTCCAGCGTTCAGGTCTCGAGTAGATCTTCGTGTACAGCTTTCAGGCTTTTGTCCTCGTCTCAATGTGAACACGCTCCGAGAAAAGACAAACTCGCGCTCTTCCAGACAAAGACAGAGTGATGGATGACGGAGCGCAGCCCCCTCTGCAGCCCCCCGCGATATAATTCCCTTATCATCTGCTCCCGGAACGCTCCGGCTTCCTCCTCCAAGCGGCTGGGAGTCAATAAGCACCCTCTCGTCTCAACCCTTGGCAAACTGGAGTGATGGCAATTACGGTGACATACGGCGTCTCCTCGGGGACTCTCCAGGCAATTAACTCATCTGCTCTTAACTGTGCTCTGTACTGTATATCACACACTGCAGCCGGGGAAACCCATCTGACTGCATCTAATGAGTTAAGATCAGATTAGAGGCGTCTAAGAAAGGACATCGCATCCGTTCGATAAGACCGAGGACCGGCGTTAACGTCTTCTGCTGCAGACGAGCTGTTTGTACTGTGGATTTTAGGGATGCAGAACATGTCCTTATAGTGTTTTTACTAATTAAAAAAAATAAAAATAAGGCTTCATTTATTCAGTCATGAGCCAATTCATTTGTATTTCATTCAAAGTGTTAATTCAAATTTTATTTATATTTTTTAATTATATGTACTAATTTTTAGTTTTGATTTATCAAAGCAATATATTGTGATATATTACGTATTACACAACAGTTCGTTCTGACCTCACAATCTGATTGGTTGAGAATTGTTCCTATCACAAATATCATCACGGCCTTATCACACTAAATCTATCACTCCGTGGACACATTGCCGAGTAACAGCATACTATATACACATCCAGCACAGGACAGTTTTGAATCATCGCCTCCAGCAGCAGCATTAGCATTAGCTTAGCACAGGCTAGCGCCCAGCCACAGCACGCTCGCCCGCAGTGCTATCTCGTCTTTTGTGGAAAAAAAGAGAAAGAGAATCCGTCAGTTTCTTTGGCCGCCATCTGATAGCCGGAACAGTAACCAGCCAGGCTAGGCTAAGCTAAGCTAAGCTAATGCTAAACTAAAGCAAGCTACGCTAACCTAACCACAGTCCAGCCGGCTAGCTAAAACCAACACCACCCAGCAAAAACAAGCAGAAAAGCTCTCAAACTTGCAGCTTTCACAGGAGCAGGGGAGAAGAGTTTGAGCGTTATTTCCAGAGGTGGAAAGTAACTAATTATGTTTACTCACATTACTGTAATTGAGTAGATTTAATGAGTCATTTGTAATTTGTAAAGTAGTTTTTAAACTAGGTCATTTTACTTTTACTCAATAAAAGTAATTTACTTCGCTACATAGGAAAACTTCCCATTAGTGAGTAAAAAATAAAATGCTGGGGGAAAAAAAACTAATTGTTTAAATAAAAAAAAATAAAAAAAACTGAGTTTTGTTCTCCATGGCAGCACAGCTGAACTTTATTGGGAACATTAAATAATCTGCTTGACAAGTAAACATCAGTTAAAGCATAGCAATGGCAAGTTAAAAAATAATACTGAACTGTAAACTATAAAAATACAGTTTATAGTCACCTATATGACCATAACTTTTAACAGTAAACTAACTTTGCCACTTGTTCTTAAAAAATGTTTTATGGGGTGATCTTAACAAATACTGCCTGAAAGTAATAATAATAATAATAATAATAATTATTTAATTTTTGATTTGTACTTTTTTACATCAAATAAATAAAAGTAACTTTGTAACTTTTACTCAAAGTCAATTTTAAATTACGTACTTTTTTACTTTTACTTTTAGATTTTTATATGGGTACTTTTACTTTTACTTGAGTAGAATTTTAGCAAAGTAAAGGTACTTTTACTTAATTACAATTTTTCAGTACTTTTTCCACCTCTGGTTATTTCATGCTTCTAACATATACTAACCCTCTTAACACCTCGTTTTGATTTTAAGCTAACGTATAAACCATACGCCGCTTTGTCGTTACAGTTCTGTGACAGTTCACTTGTTGTGAAGCTACTTTTTGGTGGAAGGCACAGTCCGGGTAGAGCACTATAGGACTCTGTGGGCGTGGCCTAAGCTTTTGTTCTTAATGGCTGTATTTTTTTCTTCTAATATAACTTTTACTTTTATACTTTAAGTTTAGTTTTAAAACCAGTAGTGTTTTAACCCTTGTGTGGTGTTCGGGTCTGTGGGACCCGTTTTCCTTTTTCATCAAATGATACTAAAAAAATATTTTTTCTAACTCAAACTCATTGGCATTGGCTCATTTTTTGTGAGAAACATATATCAAAACACATTTTCCATAAACACACACTGTACACCTCCTCCACCCCCCCCCCCCCCCCACACACACACACACACATACACACATTTATACTACATACAGTATGTTTGTCCAAGGGCTAATAAACATTGCTTCATTTGTAAATTTGAAACTAAACAAATGTTCTACTCATATCTTGAGTTTAATTCATTTTCTTTTACATTTTATTAAAAAACTAATAAAAAAAGAGTAGCACTTTTTAAAAGAAATGTAACATAAGAAAGGTAAAGGGCAAATATTAACCATGTAAGCTGTTTATATTGCTTGCAATTTAGGTGAAGCAAGCATGTGTAAAGCATTTTAATGTAGAATTGATTAATTTTGCTGAATTAAATACAAGTAACAAAGTAAACGAGTAACAAAAATATGAACACCACACAAGGGTTAAACACTTTTTTTCTTAAAGAGTAAAAAGCTTGAGTTGATTCTTCTTCAACTTCTACAGAAGTATTGTATTTTTAAACCTTAGTAACTATACTTGTACCTACAGAGTAATGAATGGAGCATTTTCTATAAGGATGTGTGTCTCACTGTTTGTGTGTTTCTGTGTTGCAGAATGGAGAGGCGTCTCTGTTCGAGGTGAATATCCGATACGTCGGCGGTCTGTTATCAGCGTACTACCTGACCGGAGAGGAGGTAAGATCAGTGTCCGTTATCCTCTTATCTCCACTGCACTGTCTAAATCAGCACTTTCCACTGCTGAGTGGAGTGAATGCTGGAAAGTACACACACACACACACACACACACACACATGCACGGCAATGCCGCCACCACCACCATGTTTAACAGAGGATGTTGTGTACATTGTGTCGAGCTCTATACTTTTCTTCTTCCCATAATTATGGTACAGGTTGATCTTAGCTTCATCTGTCTAAAGAATGATGTTCCAGAACTGAGCTGACTTCTTTAGATGTTTTTTTTTTTTATGGTAATTTTTTTTTCATTCAGTTTAAAAATGTCTAGTCATGGTCTCTAGTATGAATGAATGAGACCATGTGAGCTGTTTTTTTGGGGGCAAATAAAAAGGGCTCCGGTGATCCAGTATAACACGGCTTTAGTCTGGTGGAGGAGTGGACAGAGGGAAAACGATAGGATTTCAGCTCTTGCTCATGAATATTCATACATGCAAAAAATATATCACCTCTGATTGGCTAACAGCACTGTGAAACCAGGAGGAAGTAAGACGGACAACAGTTGGAAACTTTTTAAAATAAAGATATATTTACACTAATAACAGTCTTTACAGTGTCATATGTTACTTTACAACATGTGTAATAATGCCCTGCTAAGTGCAGTTCAGCCACTGACCTAGTCTTAGAGTCTCTGTAAAACGCGAAATCCACCGGAGATCCTATTTAAACCTATAGTTACTCACACACAGAGGTGGGTAGTCCAGGTCCAGAAAGTAAAAATCCACCCCGGGTATATTATACTAAACCCTGTGGTGGATTTTTACTTTTAAATAGAAAAGTGTATTTCCTGAAGAAAACACAGGATGGTTGCACAGCTAAAATTCCTCCCACCGTCAGCTATGGTATTTTGTAGATTTTGTGGTTGCTAGGCTGTTGCTAAAATGATTGCTAAGGTGTTGCCTGGTGGTTGCTATGTCGTTTCTAAGCGCTTGCTAGGTGGTTGCTAAGCAGTTGCCTGGTGGTTGCTAAGTTGTTGCTTTGGTGTCCATGGTGGTTACTGAGGTGTTGCAATGGTATCCATGGTGGTTACTAAGGTGTTGCTGTGGTATCCATGATGGTTGCTATGTCGTTTCTAAGTGCTTGCTAGGTGGTTGCTAAGCGGTTGCCTGGTGGTTGCTAAGTTGTTGCTTTGGTGTCCATGGTGTTTACTAAGGTGTTGCTATGATATCCATGTTGGTTGCTATGTAGTTTCTAAGCGCTTGCTAGGCGGTTGCTAAGCGGTTGCCTGGTGGTTGCTAATTGTTGCTTTGGTGTCCATGGTGGTTACTAAGGTGCTGCTGTGGTATCCATGATGGTTGCTATTTCGTTTCTAAGTGCTTGCTAGGTGGTTGCTAAGGTGTTGCTGAGAGACCTACTGTATTTCCCAAAGAGCTAGAAAAAGTGGATTTTAGGTGATCTCCACCTTGTGGTGAACCCTCGTTTTTTTCTCTCATGAACTCTTTCTTTTCTTTATGATAGACTGAGATACTGATACACCTCCTTCCTTCACTTGGGTGGATGTTATGAGTTCCTGAGTTCACCACTGCACTATTTTTTCTTAGAATGTACCAAACTGTTCATTCTACCTCTCCCAACATTCCCTCTATCCCTCTCTAATAGATTTCTTCTATTTTTAGTCTAATGATGGTCTGTTTTACTTCCATTAAGAAAACCTTTAACTGCATGTTGTGGGTTCACACCAACAGCTTTTAAATGCTTTCAAACACCTGGAAGCATCTCCAGACCTTTTATCTGCTCAATTGATGATGATTTATTGAGAAAGTAGCCCATGGAGCCATTAAATAGCTTTTGAGATAATTTATCCAATTAGTTTTGAGCCCTTGAAATGAGGTGGCTGTGTAAAATAATGGCTGGTCCTTTCTTTTTTGTTCAGAAGCTTGAATTATATCTCTGCAGTTATATCTCAGTTGTTTCGTTTTAAATCCAGACCAATCCAGACTAACTATCCAAACCAATAAATGAACTGTGATTAATCACACTTTTTGGAAAGCTGAGTTAAATTGATTGGAGGAGATACATTCTGGCATTGCTAGCCCACCGCGCTCCGCAAAACCAGCAAGCTGATTGGCTCTTTCTCCTGAGAGAAAATTTATTTGGCGGTTTCATTGGGCGCCCCCTTTAGTGCAGCGTCCCTATGCGTTGCATAGGCTGCATTCACCCATTTTAAGTTGTTTGTCTGGCTGCATTTTGGCTCCAGTGGAAACAATAAACAGTAACAGAGAGACCAACAAGACACAAACCATATATAAATACTGTAAGTAAATCCTGTACATGACTGTTTCATAGGCAGCTGTACTAATCTCTTAGCTCTGTACTGTATTTAAAAACATGTTCTGTCTCTGTTTCACTTCAAGCATAGTCTTAATATGACTGGTTATGGTTCTGCATAGTTAAATTACAAGAGATTTAGGAGAAAAAAACACAAACCATAGTCTTAATATGACTGGTTGTGGTTCGCACTTATTGTTTGCACTATATAAGACTATATTTTTTATTCTTATTCTTATTTCTATTTCTTATAAAATCAATGTGTGAGAGAAACCAGTCTGTTAAGTTTGTGTTATATGATTTTGTCAAATAAAAAGCCATTTTTCATTTTTGACGTTTTCTTTAAAATGGCATTTTTAAATCTCGTCTCGTCTCGTTCTCGTGAACCCAGTATCGTGTCTCGTCTCGTCTCGTGATATTAGTGTTTTGTCACACCCCTAATATACAGCTCTGGAACAAAATATGAGAGCACTTAATAAGTATGAGTTTCTTTGATTTTAGCAAATTAAAAACCTCTGGAATGTAACCAAGAGGAAGATGGATGATCACAAGCCATCAAACCAAACTGAACTACTTAAATTTTTACACCAGGAGTGTAAAGCATAAAGTTATCCAAAAGCAGTGTGTAAGACTGGTGGAGGAGAACATGATGCCAAGATGCATGAAAATATTGTGATCAAAAAACAGGGTTATTCTACCAAATATTGATTTCTGAATTCTTACATCCAGCATATATTATTAATATTCATCCATACATTTGAGAGCACTGCCAGATGCCCCTTTATTTTAACCTATACTGACACTGGCTACACACACACACACACACACACACACACACACAGCAGCTTGCGGCTAATGGCTCAGCCTCCCACCGGTCCGCCCACCACAGTGTGAGCAGTGGAGAGCAGTGGAGAGTGCCCAGCTCGCCGTGCCCGAGAAAGAGGATAAAATTCATACCGGCTCTAAACTAATACGCAGGGGCTGCTGGAGTGAGTGGAGTGAGTATTGATCCGAGGTCTGAAGGAGTTCAGGAGGAAGACGGATGTCTGGAGCGGTCAGCTCTTCACTCTGGGAGACAGATGGATGGACTGTAAGCTCTCAGGGCTCTGGTGGATCTCACTTCTCGTCTTCAAGGCTTTACTACACTGCTGGAGTGTTGAATGCAGAGTTTGAGGAGTGCATTGATTAGATGTTGAGTTGAATCAAGAGCGATTGATAAAGTGAAGGAATTTACAGTTGAAATACAGGTGTTGGACAATGAAACTGAAACACCTGTCATCATTTTAGTGTGGGAGGTTTCATCATGGCTAAATTAGAGCAGCCTGGTGTTCAATCTTCATTAATTGCACATTATTGCACCAGTAAGAGCAGTAAGAGTGTGAAGGTTCAATTAGCAGGGTAAGAGCACAGTTCTGCTCTAAATATTGCAATGCACACAACATTATGGGTGACATACCAGAGTTCAAAAGAGGACAAATTGTTGGTGCACGTCTTGCTGGAGCATCTGTGACCAAGACAGCAAGTCTTTGTGATGCATCAAGAGCCACGGTATCCAGGGTAATGTCAGCATACCACCAAGAAGGACCGACCACATCCAACAGGATTAACTGTGGACGCTGTAAGAGGAAGCTGTCTGAAAGGGATGTTCGGGTGCTAACCCGGATTGTATCCAAAAAAACATAAAAATCACGCTCACAAAATCATGCTCAAATCACGGCAGAATTCAATGTGCTCCTCAACTCTCCTGTTTCCACCAGAACTGTCCGTCACCACAATAAATTATTGTGCTCTAAAACCAGGTGTTTCAGTTTCATTCTCCAACCCCTGTATTGTATAATAGATACAGTCAAAAATGGTGATTTAGGGCTCTATTTTAGTGATCTATAGGTGAGTCGTTATTCATACAATGTGCAGCTTGATTAATGGTGTGTCTTCAATGGGTCTTTGCTATCATAACGACGGGGAAAGTACACCTTGCGTGGATCAAAGTGTGCAAAATTGCAGGATCGAATACGTGTCGACAAGGTCACGCTACAATACGCTACCGCTGGCTCGGCTAGTGAATTGGGACACGGCCAGGAAAAAAAAAAACCTTATAAGGAGATAGGGAACCCAAGAATGAACAAAAAAAAAAAAGAGATTGGGCGGAAAAAAACTTTATTTTCACTCTGTAAATACATTGAGGGTAACCCTCATTTTAATTGTAAAATGTAGAGCAATAAAACAAAGAGATAAATACATAGAATAACAACATATAAACACAGTTCAAGAAATAAAGGATGAAAATGAAAACCACAATTAACATAACTAAATCATAATAATTATAATAATTGTAATAATAATAATAAGTAAAAAAATGTATACATAAAAAATAAAAGGAAGAAAATAAATGAAATAAAAATGTAAAAGGCCAAGAGTGTTTTTTAATGCAGCAGTGAACGCTGCACAATACAGCCCTTAGTGTAAACAGCATGGAGCAGCAGAGACAGTGTTTGTTTACAGCAGTATATTATATGGCTAATATATCAGATTAAATTGCGCCTTAACAGCTTTAATTCTTTAATGTTGACAGCCCAATGGAGAGGAAGCTCTGTCAGTAAGGGTACAGAAACCGTGCCACAGGTGGTCCACAGGTGCTCAGTGCCCAATATTCTCACAGGTAGGGTTTATTGAGCATTCATCCTGTAGATCTGCATTCAGATCTTTCCTCATCCGGATCTACTGCTGAGGTGCTACACCACTGCACACCACTGCACAACTGCAGGAAGACACAGTCATCACATACGCTTCTCCAGATGTTCTGTAGAACAATCAGCCTCCGGTACAGCACTTCAGACTGTCCTCAGGTGGATAAAGAAGATGCAGGAACAGGTGTGAAATGTCTATCCATCACTCAACCGAGAAGATATGAAGAAATTAATTAATTAATTAATTTTTCTAACGGCCTGTTCGGCTCTGTAGTACCAAGGGTGCCATTAGCACTGGAGAGGAACTAAGATAAGACTGGAGCCCATCTGCTGATGTACTGAGCAATAATTAGTAAGGGAAGCACCAATCCAACATTTGGACCGAATATCAGTCCCAGTATTAACACAATTAACACGGTTATTTATGTCAGTATCAGATTGTTAGCAGGTTAACGTATGGTATCTATTCATTCACTGAACCCAATGTCCCCACCGCCAGAATTCTAATTTATGATTATATCTTGACCTGATATCAACTGTCAGAGAGTAATCCAGCTCAGAAAAAAAAAACTCAGTTAGCAGTGCGGCTAACCTGCTCCAACCCATGCTTAATATCACAAGTCCAGAATCACAATTCAAAAATACAGCTAAAAACAGTTAGCATTGCAGCTAATTCCCTCTACGCTTAAACAGAGAAGAAGAGAAAGAAATACATAAAATTTGACAGAAAGAGAGAGAAAAATAGAGAAAAGTAGAGAGGAAGAGAAATTAAGAGAGAAAGAAATAGAGAAAAGTAGAGAGAAATAAATAATAGAGAAAAGTAAAGAGGAAGAGAAAGGTAGAGAGAAAGAAATAATAGAGAAAAGAAAAGAGGAAGAGAAATAAAGAGAGAGAAAAATAGAGAAAAGTAGAGAGAAAGAGAAAGAAATAGAAAAAGTAGAGAGAGAGAAATAAATGGAGAACAAATAAAAAGTAGAGAGAAAAAGAGAGAAAAGTAGAGAGAAATTGAAAGAAATAGAAAAAAGTAGAGAGAAAAAGAGAGAAAGAGAAAGAAAGAAAAAAGTAGAGAGAAAGAAAAAGAATATATAATGTAGAGAGAAAGAAATAGAGAAAAATAAACAGAAAGAGAAAAAAACTGAGAAAAGTAGACTGAAAGAAAAACAAAACTCAGTTAGCAGTGCGGCTAACCTGCTCCAACCCAGCACACTGTAGCTGTTAGCATTGCGGCTAACCTGCTACTCTGCTCTGCTTAAAAACACAGGTGTAGAATAAACTACAGCTCAAAAATACAGCTAAAAATAGTTAGCATTGTGGCTAATGTACTCCACCCCTACAAAGACCAACTGCTACTGATACTGTTAGCATTGTGACTCTAACCTGGGCAGGTTTAGCTGTTAGCATTGCAGCTAATCTGCATTTTTGTTAGCTTAAATTCATAAATAGGATTAGTTTTTAAATTAGGTAATAGGGGATAAAGATATTTAAATGCAAGAGAGAGAGAAGAAGAGAAACAAGAGAGCAGAGCACAGTGTGTGTGTGTTGTGATGTGTGTGTGTGTGTGTGTGTGTGTGTAGCGGTGTGTCGTTGTCTTGCTCTAGATTGAGTGTGTTGTCTGTGCTCTCTGACGGATGGATCAGTATAGCTTAGAGCACCGCTGTGATCATTCAGCCAGGAGTATCTGTCACTGTGTGTGTGTGTGTGTGTGTGTGTGTGTGTGTGTGTGCTTGTTTTATTGTGTTGTCAGGAAAAAAACTAAAGGACCATAAAGCTCCATATATGTGCACTGCAGTTACCAAAACATAACTTACTTTAGCTGTATATTTCTTTTATTGTTGATAATTATGGCTTACAACTAATAAAACCCCAAAAATCTGTGTTTCAGAAAATTAGAATATTATATAAGACCAATTGGTACTTTTGGCAGTGTGGGCAGTGTGCCAAGTCCTGCTGGAAAATGAAATCTGCATCTCTATAAAAGTTATCAGCAAAGGGAAGCATAAAGTGCTGTAAGATTTTAGACTTGATAATGAAACACAGTGGATCAACACCAGCAGATGACAGACATGACTCTCCAAACCATCACTGATTGGTGGAAACTTCACACTAGACCTCAAGCAGTTTGGACTGTGTGTCTCTCCACTCTTCCTCCAGACTCTGGTTCCTTGATTTACATTAAATGAAATGTAAAATGTACTGATGATCAGTGATGGTTTGGAGAGACATGTCATCTGCTGGTGTTGATCCACTGTGTTTTATTATCAAGTCTAAAGTCAGTGCAGTTTTGTTTTCCCACAAAATCTTACAGCACTTCATGCTTCCCTCTGCTACTGACAACTTTTATGGAGATGCGGATTTCATTTTCCAGCAGGACTTGGCACACTGCCCACACTGCCAAAAGTACCAAGTACCAAATACCATACTTAAACCAGAACATTATTGGGTCTCAAACAACCTGAAAAAAGTTCAGGCTTAAGCAATTTGTCTTTAAGTGTGTTGTAAAGGTGTGTCTAGTAGTCAGCAGTCTTTCACCAGGAGGTACACTACCTAAAACAAAATGTGCCTTTTATAGGGAAGTGGGGGAAGCACTTGTATGCCCTCTTGTGGCGAGAGACCAGTGTCTTATTAGACCACACTTGTAATCATTTTCTGTTTTATTCAGTTCTTTAATGAGTGTACAGCTCTGGAAATAATGAAGAGATCACTCCAGTTTCTGAATCAGTTTCTCTGATTTTGCTATTTATAGGTTTATGTTTGAGTAAAATGAACATTGTTGTTTTATTCTATAAACTACAGACAACATTTCTCCCAAATTCAAAATAAAAATATTGTCATTTAGAGCTTTTATTTGCAGATAATAAGAAATGGCTAAAATAGCATAATAAAAAAAGATGCAGAGCTTTCAGACCTTTAATAATGCAAAGAGCACTTATTAATATTTATAAAAAATATATTCATAAAGGTTTAATAGTTCAGAAATCAATATTTGGTGCAATAACCCTGGTTGGTTTTTAATCACAGTTTTAATTTCATGCATCTTGGCATCATGTTCTCTCCTCCACCAGTCTTACACACTGCTTTTGGATAACTTTATGCTGCTTTACTCCTGTTGCAAAGATTCAAGCAGTTCAGTTTGGTGGTTTGATGGTTTGTGATCATCCATCTTCCTCTTGATTATATTCCAGAGGTTTTCAGTTTGGTAAAATCAAAGAAACTCATCATTTTTAAGTGGCCTCTTATTTATTTTTTCCCCAGAGCTGTATATTCCTACATCCAGTGACTGTACTTATACAATCCTGCATGTGTGTCACTGTCCTGAAAGCTGGAGATTTATCAGAGTCGTCTTTGCGCTCTGAGCGTTTGTGCAGTTCTGATAAAGCTGTGTTGAGAAATGAATGCAAACAAATTGCTGAAGAGGAAGCGATCGCTGGTGTCAGGCTGGCGGCGGTGCTCACCAGAAACAGCACAGAGACACTGCAGGACATTAAGAAGACCCCGCCTCGTCACTGTAGCACATCACTCAGCCTCAAACTCATCCATTACTGTCCCTCTGATAACACTGATACAATATCATCCTCCACTGTAAAACAACGCATTCAGCTCATTATACAGTTATAACATGACGTCATGTTATGATGAGTAAAATTTACACTAATTTGAATAGTCAATCATGACTGATCTCATTGTTTAAAAATATTAAATGTCATGACTAATCACAATATTTTTGGTATATTATGATAAATCCTATTACATTATGTGGATAATGATGCCTGATGACCCCTGAGAAGAGCTTGCACTGAAGTTTGTGTTAGAGTTTGGATGAAGGGGATTGGTGTGGTGCTGTTGTTTTTGTAGTTATTTGTCTCATGAGTTTTTGCAGACGTCTGAGTACTTGGCAGTTGAGACATGGACCATGAACATAGTTCGCTATGCTTCTGGATTCTTGTTGTGCCAGTATCAGATGGTAGTGGTTGCTGTGTTCTGCTCACGCAACTTATAATGTCATTTATTGTGTGTGATTGTGCTTAGGTAGGGTGCTGTGGTTAGTGTGTTGTTGTCATAGTTAAAGGAAGTGAGCTTAGATTAAGGAGGGATTCTGTTTGTTCATTGGTTATTTTTTGGTAGGTCTGTTACTTGGCAGTTGAGGCAATGGACCATGAACATAGTGTTAGGCTGTGCTTCTGGATCCTTGTTGAGCCAGTATCAGATTGTGGTGGTTTTGGCTATTGTTGTTAGTTGAGTGAGTAGTAGATCCTGGCTGAGCCCTATGCATAACCCCAGCTGTTAGGTTCAGGATTTGTCAATTTCCTGTATTATATGACTAATTACATAGTAAATCATAATTAATCACTTCAATAGTTAATTATGATTAATCACAATCATTTGAATAGATACTCATGGCTAATGAGTTAATTTTAGTAGTTAATCATGATTAATTACATTAATTCTAAATAATAAGGCTGTTGATGTGTATGTTTATGTTGGATGTTTTTCACATGATAATAAGATGAAGAGTACTGAGGGCTGCTGTTCTGTATTTGGAGGCAGGTCTGGTTATGTACTCTGTTCTCACTCTACATGCAGGACTGTGTGTTTTGATGTTCTATAAGTAGATTATTGGTCTGAAAGTGTATATATATATATATATATAATCAAATATTAATTGGTCAAATATTTGTCAATTAATCAGTTGTTTGGCGGCTAATCGGAAGTGTTGATTAATCGTTAATAGTTGGTTAATCGGTTATTTGTTGATTAATTGTTTATTTGACAGTTAATCGATTATGTGATGATTAATCAGTTATTTGTCGGTTAATTGGGTATTATATTGTTGAAGGGGGGTTTAACCTAGCATGAGTTATTCACAAGTGTTTAATTTTAGACTGAAATCCTGTTTTTATTTACTAGGAACATTTGAGTTGATTAAACAACTATTTGTCAATTAACTGGTTATTTGTCGAGTATTCTTTTTTTGATGGTTAATCGGTTATTTGTCGATTAATCGGTTATTTGTCGGTCAAAACGGTTATTTGGTGGTAATTTGACGATTAATCTGTTATTTGTCGGTTTAATCAGTTCTTTGTTGAATAATTGGTCATTTGTTGATTTATCAGTTATTTGTCAGTTAATCAGTTATTTGTCGGTTAATCAGTTATTTGTCAGTTAATCAGTTATTTGTCGGTTAACCAGTCATTTGTCGGTTAATCAGTTATTTGTCAGTTAATCAGTTATTTGTCGGTTAACCAGTCATTTGTCGGTTAATCAGTTATTTGTCAGTTAATCAGTCATTTGTCGGTTAATCAGTTATTTGTTGAGTAATCAGTTATTTTTCGGTTAATCAGTTCTTTGTCAGTTTATTGTTATTTGTTGATTAATCGGTTATTTGTCGGTGAATCAGTTATTTGTCGATTAATCGGTTATTTGATGATTAATCAGTTATTTGATGATTAATCGGTTATTTGTCGGTGAATCAGTTATTTGTCGATTAATCGGTTATTTGATGATTAATCAGTTATTTGATGATTAATCGGTTATTTGATGATTAATCAGTTATTTGATGATTAATCGGTTATTTGTCGGTGAATCAGTTATTTGTCGATTAATCGGTTATTTGATGATTAATCGGTTATTTGATGATTAATCAGTTATTTGATGATTAATCGGTTATTTGTTGGTGAATCAGTTATTTGTCGATTAATCGGTTATTTGATGATTAATCAGTTATTTGTTGTTATATAAACTCTGTGTTTGCGTGTATTTGAGGGATGAGTATAATAGTGTTTAGCGTTTGATAGCTGGATGCTGTAATTAGTGAGCTGAGTGTGATTTCTACTGTTGAGTAGAAGGTTGAGGCTGAGGTTGAGGTTGTTCTCAGTTGTTCTGCTCACAGCTTTTCCACACCATTCTTCTCTCTGTTCCGGCACTAATTGGACAGTGGGATTGGACAGCTGCTCACGCTCTTTAGCTTCAGATCCTTTTATTCTGCCACCTGCTTTAATATAATACAGAGTTTGTTTTCACTTAATTGCAGTTTTTAATGAAGAGTATAGCATATAGCGTCTGTAGAATCTGGTGGATGGTAAATTGTATTATTGATTTTTGTAAAGAATGTGAGAAGAGTGAAGTTAAACTGGTATATAAAAAAAAGTGTATGAAAAGTTAATTTTGAGGAGCTACAATTTATACTTTATACCCAAACTGAAAGCTGGACACATGCATTTCTGGACAAGCTGAAGTGAAATAGACCTCGAGCAGTTTGGACTGTGTGTCTCTCCACTCTTCCTCCAGACTCTGGTTCCTTGATTTACTTTAAATGAAATGTAAAATTTACTGATGATCAGTGATGGTTTGGAGAGACATGTCATCTGCTGGTGTTGATCCACTGTGTTTTATTATCAAGTCTAAAGTCAGTGCAGTTTTGTTTTCCCACAAAATCTTACAGCACTTTATACTTCCCTCTGCTACTGACAACTTTTATAGAGATGCAGATTTCATTTTCCAGCAGTACTTGGCACACTGCCCACACTGTCGAAATTATATGAGTTTCACATTTTGAACTAAATTACTTAAAAATAATGTTTAATAATGTTTTTTCACGTTTTCTTGTTTACAGAATAATTTTGCATGGGTTATATATACAATGTAAAAATATTTTAAAAACACATTGAATGAGAATAATTGTGTCTATTTTATTGGTGCTGTACATTGTAGTGGGAATTGGGTAGCAATTGAGAATAATAAAATAAGAGGTTAATCAGTTATTTGTTGATTAATCGGCTAGTTTTCAGTTATTTGTTGATTAATCTGTCATTTGTCGGTTAATCAGTTTTTTGTCAGTTAATCGGTTATTTGTTGTTTAATCTGTTATTTGTCAGTCAATCTGTTATTTGTCGATTAATCTGTTATCCGTCGATTAATCTGTTATTTGTCAGTCAATCTGTTATTTGTCGATTAATCTGTTATCCGTCGATTAATCTGTTATTTGTCGAACTATCAGTTTTCCCTGAAAATCTTACAGCACTTCACGCTTCCCTCTGCTGACTGCTAACTTTTATGGAGATGAGGATTTTATTTTCCAGCAGGACTTGGCACACTGCCCACACTGTAGCCAAAAGTACCAATTGGTCTTATATAATATTCAAATTTTCTGAGACACTGATTTTTGGGGGGGTTTAATTGGCTGTGAACCATAATCATTACTTTCAACAATAAAAGAAATAAGCACATAAAATAGATCACTCTGTGTGTTTAAAACATCTATATAACATTATATGAGTTTCACATTTTGAACTGAATTACTGAAATATAAGGTAACTTTTTTTAATGATATTCTATAATATCTTTTGAGATGCACCTTAAGAAGAATCTAAAGTAAAAAAACTGATTAGTTTTTTTTTTTTTCACTTTTTCTTGTTTACAGAATAGTTCTGCATGTATTCCTCTCTATGGCTTTAATATAGTCTTTAATATATTAAATTTACAATATATAAAAAAAATAATAAAAAGAAAGAAAACAAAGTACATTGTAGTGGGAATTGGGTAGAAATTGAGAATGATAAAACAAGAGGGAATATTGATAGGTCTAAAGTATCATCAGCAGGTTGTGGGTTCAAATCCCAGAGATGCTCTGACCTCAGAGAGATTGGGTTAAGGTTGAGACAGTGGTCAATATCGGCTGATATTACTGGTCAGCTGATAGGTCGGTGGTTCTCGGGGGACAGGGGGTAAGTTGAGAGGATTCAGCGCTGTAAACAGAGCGGACTGCGTGCTTTATTACGGCCGTATCTCATGATTAGAAGACGGTCATAAAACCGATTTCGATCGTCCCTCTGGGAAAAGCAGTATTTATGGGAGGAAAGGGCCGGAGCTCAGGACAGAGGCAGCACTGAGATCAATTCCTCGGGCACGCGCCCACAATCGATGCTCTCTCGCTGCGAGTGTGTTTTTGACTGATTTGTGAGAGCGGGTCAGACGGTCACGCCGTTCGGTTGTAGCGCGGCGATGAACCCGACTGCCAGGAGCTGCATGCTGACATTTGGGTTTGAGAGCAGTCTGAGCTGGAGATCAGCGGCGTGAAGCTGAGTAATTACACAAACACACAAACACACATACACGCCTGCTCATGATACTACAGCACTTTCCTGAGATAGAGAAAAGAAAAGAAGATGATCAGGTCGCCCCCTGCTGTATAAGCGCAGAGCTACACAGACCTCTATGGGTTTTTAGGGTTTAGGGTTTAGATTTTTATCAATAATCATATTTTATGTGGCTTTTAAAGGTGTTTGACTGAAATGTTTTTTTTTGGTTTCCAGTATTAAATGTTGGTTCTGACTGGAGCAACTGTCTAAGTGTTAGTCTAGAGTGGAGCAACTGTCTAAATGTCGGTCCTGAGTGGTGCAACTGTCTAAGTGTCGGCCCTAGTTGGTGCAACTGTCTAAGAATTGATCCTAAGTGGCACAGTGGTCTAAGAATTTGTACTGATTGGCACAATATTGATTGGTGCAACTGTCTGAGTGTTGGTCTAGAGTGGAGCAACTGTCAAAGTGATTGTTCTAATTGGTGCAACTGTCTAAGTGTTGGTCCTGATTGGTGCAGCTGTCTGAGTGGAGCAACTGTCTAAATGTTGGTCCTGATTGGTGCAGCTGTCTGAGTGGAGCAACTGTCTAAATGTTGGTCTAGAGTGGTACAACTGTCTAAATGTTGATCCTGATTGGTGCAACTGTCTGAGTGGTGCAACTGTCTAAGTGTTGGTCCTGATTGGTGCAACTATCTGAGTGGTGCAACTGTCTAAGTGTTGGTCCTGATTGGTGCAACTGTCTGAGTGGTGCAACTGTCTAAGTGTTGGTCCTGATTGGTGCAACTGTCTGAGTGGTGCAACTGTCTAAGTGTTGGTCCTGATTGGTGCAACTGTCTGAGTGGTGCAACTGTCTAAGTGTTGGTCCTGATTGGTGCAACTGTCTGAGTGGTGCAACTGTCTAAGTGTTGGTCCTGATTGGTGCAACTGTCTGAGTGGTGCAACTGTCTAAGTGTTGGTCCTGATTGGTGCAACTGTCTGAGTGGTGCAACTGTCTAAGTGTTGGTCCTGATTGGTGCAGCTGTCTGAGTGGAGCAACTGTCAAAGTGATTGTTCTAATTGGTGCAACTGTCTAAATGTTGGTCCTGATTGGTGCAACTGTCTGAGTGGTGCAACTGTCTAAGTGTTGGTCCTGATTGGTGCAGCTGTCTGAGTGGAGCAACTGTCTAAATGTTGTTTCTAAATTGTGCAATTGTCTAAGTGTTGAATCTGAGTGGAGTAACTGTCTAAGTGTTGGTCTAGAGTGGTGCAACTGTCTAAATGTTAGTTATGATTGGTACAACTGTCTAAATCTTGGTTCTGATTGGTGCAACTGTCTAAGGATTGGTCCTAAGTGGCACAATTGTCTAAGGGTTGGTCTAGAGTGGTGCAACTGTCTAAGTGTTGGTCCTGATTGGTGCAACTGTCTGAGTGGAGCAACTGTCTAAATGTTGGTTCTGATTGGTACAACTGTCTAAATGTAGGTTCTGATTGGTACAACTGTCTAAATGTTGGTTCTGATTGGTGCAACTGTCTAAGGACAGTCCTAAGTGGCACAATGGTCTAAATGTTGGTTCTGATTGGTGGAACTGTCTAAATGTTAGTTATGATTGGTCCGGCTGTCTAAATTTGGTTCTGATTGGTGAAATTGCCTAAGGATTGGTCCTAAGTGGCACAATGGTTTAAGGGTTGGTCTTGAGTGGAGCAACTGTTTAAGTGTTGGTCCTGATTGGTGGAACAGTCTGAGTGGAGCAACTGTCTAAATGTTGTTCCTAAATGGTGCAATTGTCTAAGTGTTGAATCTGAGTGGAGTAACTGTCTAAGTGTTGGTCTAGAGTGGTGCAACTGTCTAAATGTTGGTCCTGATTGGTTCAACTGTCTAAATTTGGTTCTGATTGGTGCAACTGTCTAAGGATTTGTCCTAACTGGCACAATTGTCTAAGCCTTGGTCTTGAGTGGAGCAACTGTCTAAGTGTTGGTCCTGATTGGTACAACTGTGTAAGTATCGGTCATGGTACAGATATAGGGTATGTTCAACAAATAAAGACCAGCTTAGACTTTTTTTGGATCCAAAAAATCTGGACCTATCAGGTTCAAAGGAACCGAAAAGTGACACCTGGAATTGTGCAGTCATTCCATGGTTCAGATTCAGAGTTTTTCTGTGTGAAAACAAACCAGATGTATTGAGATTCTCCCTTAACTGAGCACAGAATTGGCAGTAGGTGCATACTCATGTACTCCTCATATATGGAAGGGGTTTCTGATAAAGTGGCCATGAGCTGTTCTAATATTGCATGCCGAAGTTGTGTGGGCTGGTTCAGCAGTAGACAGCTGGGTCTGGGATCAGCGTAAAGCCCTCATATTGTTTTCTGCAGATTTCCACCTGCTCGCTCCTCCTCCACCCGCTGATGATGCAGCACCTGCCAACCGGGTTTAAGCGCTTAATTAGCGGCAGACGCTCCTCCTGCCCTTACACCTGCCGCTGCTGTTTTAACTGATCTCTCTTGTTCCTCAGGAACGCTAGAACAGGTATTCAGAAAGCTCCGCTCAGAACATGCTGTGTTCTGTTCTCATCTTCAGCCCACTACACCAGTGAAAGACCAGTACAGACACTATTATTCACTGCTGCTGGATATTCTGAACTGTCTGATACTGAGGACATGACTGACTCAGGGTCAGCGGTCAGTGGCAGGAATAAAGCAATGCATACACCATGTCCACTATGAATTATTTAGTATACAGTATGTATATTATGAATTATGCATTACTAATAATTGAATGCATTATTGAATAACTGCAATGGATTATCTACTAGGAAATATAAATATCCACTATGAATTATTCAGTTTCAATTATTCACTGAGTATCTATTAGGAATTATCTCATATCCACTATGAATTATTCAGTGGCTATTTCACACTAATCATTTTCTACCATGAAATTACTGAGCATCTACTGGGAAATATCTCATATCCACTATGAATTATTCAGTTTCAATTATTCACTGAGTATTTACTAGGAAATATCTTATATCCACTATGAATTATTCAGTGGCTCTTACACATTAATCAGTTTCTACCATGAATTACTGAGTGTCTACAAGGAATTATCTCATGTCCACTATGAATTATTTAGTGGCTATTATATATTAGTCAGTTTTTACCATAAATTACTGAGTATCTACTACAAAATTTCTCATATCCACTATGAATTTTTCAGTGGCTCTTACACACTAATCATTTTCTACCATGAAATTACTGAGTATCTACTTTGAAGTATCTCATATCCACTATGAATTATTCAGTTTCAATTATTCACTGAGTATTTACTAGGAAATATCTTATATCCACTATGAATTATTCAGTGGCTCTTATACTCTAATCAGTTTCCACCATGAATTACTGAATATCTACTAGGAAATATTTCATGTCCACTATGAATTATTCAGTGGCTATTATACATTAGTCAGTTTTTACCATGAATTACTGAGTATCTACTACACAATTTCTCATATCCACTATAAATTTTTCAGTGGCTCTTACATACTAATAATTTTCTACCATGTATCTACTTTGAAATAGCTCATATCCACTATGAATTATTCAGTATCAATTACACACAGAGTATCTACTAGGAAATATCTTATATCTATTATGAATTATTCAGTGGATCTTAAACACTAATCAGTTTCTAATATGAATTACTGAGTACCTACTGTGATATATCAAATATCCACTATAAATTATTCAGTATAAACTGTTCACTGAATATCTGCTAGGAAATATCTCATATCCACTATGATTTTTTCAGTGGCTCTTATACACTAATCAGTTTCTACCATGAATTACTGAGTATCTACAAGGAATTATCTCATATCCACTATGAATTATTCAGTATCAATTATACACAGAGTATCTACTAGGAAATAGCTTATATCCACTATGAATTGTTCAGTAGCTCTTATACATTAATCCGTTTCTACCATGAATTACTGAGTATCTGCTAGGAAATATCTCATATCCACTATGAATTATTCAGTGGATCCTATAAATTAGTCAGTTTCTACCATAAATTACTGAGTATCCAAACGTTATACGTAGATACACAGAGTATCTACTAGGAAATATCTCATATCCACTATGAATTATTTAATATCAATTAATAAATATCTACTGGGAAATATCTCATATCCACTATGAATTATTCAGTATCAATAATACACTGAGTATCTACTAGGGAATATCTTATATTAGCTTATAGTAGCTCTTATACATTAATCAGTTTCTACCATGAATTACTGAGTATCTACTACAAAATGTCTCATATCCACTATGAATTATTCAGTGGCTTTTATACATAAGTAAGTTTCTACCCTGAATTACTAAGTTTCTGCTATGAAATATCTCATATCCACTATGAATTAATCAGTGGCTCTTATACATTAATCAGTTTCTACCATGAATTACTGAGTACCTGCTACAAATTAAATCTTGCATCCACTATGAATTATCCACTGTGAATTATCCAGTGTATAAGAAAATGTATCCAGTATGAATTATTTAGTATATACTATTAATTATCAGCACTGTCTATACATTATTCAGTGTTTTTATGATCTATGTTTTATGTCTAACTAGTCAGTACTATTTAGTATCTACCATGACCTTTTTGACTATTATAACCAATTCAGTATCTACTATCTACTGAATGTTCAGCATCCATTATGAATGATTCAGTTTCGAATATGTAGACTCCTGTATTCCAACAGAACACACGTGTGTGTGTATGTGTGTGTGTGTATGAGTATCAGGGTGTGTTTTGTTCTTTATGAAGCTGTGCTGGTTGTTAATTAGGTGAATAAAGTGGAGCATTAATGGTGGTTGGGGTTGAAAGGCGGTGGCGCTGTAATCAATTACCAGCTTAATAATGAACAGTAGCTCAGCCCCGCCCCCTCATCTACATATCGCCATCATCCTTATAATAAAACACAAAACACTGCTTCACCTTACAGACCAATACTGACTACTCCAACAGCAGAGTTCCTCAGTGGCAGATCTGACGGGTTCTGATCGGTTCTGACGATTTCTAATCGGTTCTGATGGATTCTAATTGGTTCTGACGGGTTCTGATTGGTTCTGATGGGTTCTAATCAGTTCTGATGGATTCTAATTGGTTCTGATGGGTTCTGATGGGTTCTGACGGGTTCTAATTTGCTCTAGCAGATTCTTATCGGTTCTGACTGGTTCCAATCGGTTCTGATGGATTCTAATCAGTTTTTACGGGTTCTAATTACTACTAGCAGATTCTAACCGGTTCTGACTGGTTCTAATCGGTTCTAACGAAATATTCACTGTTATTTTTTTTATATCTGCTATGAATAATTCAGTATCTACTATGAATTTTCAGTAAACCCGAATAATTTCTCAGTATGCACTATGAAATTTTAGTATCCACAAAGTGTGTATTATGAATTTGTCACGTCTGGTGCTGTTAGCTCCTCTGTCCCTTCCACACCAAGCTCTAACGGAGGTTCTCAGGTCAACAACTACACTACCCAGAATGCACCACCCGCTGACATCACGCACTCACCTGATCACATGACACCTCACCTGCTTCCTCCAGGAAGTCCCGAATACTGATTACTGGCACTATAAAGGTGCACGCCAAACAGACTACCACGCCGCGTATTCTGTCATGGTATGTACAGAATGGCAGACACGTGCAGATACTGATAAAATCAAAATGTGTTTATTATAAGAATAAACAGATGTAATCAGAGTCGATACAGAGAAATGGGTGATCACCAGTAAACAGAGTAATGAAGGCAAAACCATACCAGAAACGATAACCAGTCCAGAGTTCATACACGAGCAATCCAGTATCAGAGATAATCCAAGAGGCAGTAGTGAAAACACAGTCCAAGTCATACACAAACAATCCAGTATCAGAGGCAAAGGCAATAATCGGCGTCGAGAAAACAAAAGCAAGGTCATACACAAAGTAAACTGAAGACAAGAGATAAAGTAACGCTTCGTAAAGAGGAGAACCTACAATACGCGGCGTGGTAGTCTGTTTGGCGTGCACCTTTATAGTGCCAGTAATCAGTATTCGGGACTTCCTGGAGGAAGCAGGTGAGGTGTCATGTGATCAGGTGAGTGCGTGATGTCAGCGGGTGGTGCATTCTGGGTAGTGTAGTTGTTGACCTGAGAACCTCCGTTAGAGCTTGGTGTGGAAGGGACAGAGGAGCTAACAGCACCAGACGTGACAGAATTATTCAGTATCTACTATTAATTATTTAGTGTCTACTGTGTATCATTAGCTTTCCACTCTAATGTATTGAGTATTATTATATTATTATTATAAACTTTTTATTATCTGGTATGAATAATTCAGTATCTACTATGAATTTTTAGTATTTACAATTAATTATTCAGTATTCACTATAGATTCTCACCATATACAATTCATTATTTAGTATTCACTATGAATCGTCAGTATGCACAAATAATTATTTGGTATTCACTATGAATTTCCAGTATCTACCGTTATTTGTTAAGTATCTACTATGAATGCTCAGTACCTACAATTAATTATATAGTATCTGCTATGATTTTTTTTGTATTCACAATAAATTATTTGGTATCCACTATGAATTGTCAGTATCCACAATTAATGATTAGGTACCTAATATCCTTTTCAGTATTCACAATAAATTATTAAGTACCTGCTATGAATTTTCAGTACCCACAATAAATTATTCAGCATCCACTATGAATTTTTAAGTCTTTACAATAAATTATTTAGTATCCCCTATGAATTTCTAGTATCGATCATTATTTACTAAGTATTTATTACATATTTTCAGTATCTACACTCACCCAGTCAGTATTTCTTATAAATGATTCAAAACCTCTTATAAATGTTTAGTATCCACTATGAATAAATTTATTTAAAAAATAAAGTCAAAACTGCTACTACAGTGCTACTTACAGCCTCCATTTCCTAGAAAGCACTCATCCCTAACTCCATCCATTCAATCTTAGCTTCAACAGTGGTCTTCATCCGCCCATCAATACCATTCAAGTCAACAACCACTGAAGGACAAACACAGATAATAGTGAGTTAACAAAGTGTATCGACACGAGAGTGAACAAGCCTCCATCCCACTGAGAAGAGAACGTCCATCCATCCAGAACCATCCGTATAACAGTCCTCCAGACAGACCCGGAGCTCATTCATCCACCTGACCGTCCACCCCCAGAGAGTCTTCTCAAACCCGTCCGTCTGCACCGACTGCTGCTAGAAACACCAACACGTCCTGTAGTAACTGTTTTATTTCCAGTACAGAGAGTTTATCACAGTGCAGGGAGGAAATAACGAGCCTGGGTTCAATTCCTGATCCAATCATTTACAGTTGCAAGAAAAAGTATGTGAATCCTTTGGGATTATACTTGGATTTCTGCATAAATTGTTCATTAAATGTGTTCTGATCTTCATCTACGTCACAACAATAGACAACAAACACAGTCTGCTTAAACTAGTACCACACAAAAATATATATATGTTTGCATGGTATTATTAAACACAACATGTTAATATTCACAGTGAGGGTGAAAAAAGTATGTGAATCTTTGGATTTAATAACTGGTTAATCCTCTTTTAGCAGCAAAAACCTCAACCAAAAGTTTCCTGTAGCTGCAGATCAGACCTGCAGAACAGTCAGGAGGAATTTTGGATCGTTCATCTTCACTAAACTGTTTCAGTTTAGCTTTAATATTATGGGATATCTGGTTTCAATCGCTCTCTTGAGGTCATGATGCCACAGCATCTCAATTGGGTTCAGGAGGTCAGGACTCTCCAGAAGGTGCTGTGTTTATTTTCTTCTGTTGAAGTCGTTCATTCGGTTGTTGATTTACTTCTATGTTTTGGGTCGTTGTCCTGTTGCATCATCCATCCTCTGTTGAGCTTCAGTTGGAGGACAGATGGTCTTAAGTTTTCCTGCAAAATGTTTTGGTAAACTTGGGAATTATTTTTTCTGTTGATGACAGCGATTCGTCCAGACCCTGAGGCAGCAAAGCAAAGCAACCCCAAACCATGATGCTCCCTCCACCATGTTTCACAGTTGGGTGAGGTTTTGATGATGGTGTGCTGTGCCTTTTTTTTCTCCACACATAGCATAAGTTGTGTGTTCCTTCCAAACAACTCACAAATTTTGGTTTTCATCTGTCCACAGTATATTTAGCCAGTACTGCTGTGGAACATTTAGGTCCAGCAATGTTTTTTTTGGGCAGCAGTGGCTTCCTCTGTGGTGTCCTCCCATGAACTCTCTTTAAACATTCTTGTTTACTGTTTCTCTTATTGTAGATTTGTCAACAAAGATGTTAGCATGTGCCAGAGATTTCTGTGAAGAAGTCTTCAGCTGACATGTTAGGATTCTTCCTCACCTCATTGATACTCATTCTGAGCTGTGCTCTTGCAGTCACCTTTACAGGACTTTACCACGCATAGAGAGAGTAGCAGCAACAGTGCTGAACTTTCTCCTAATTTGTAGAAAGTCTGGCTTACTGTGGACACATGAACATCAATGCTTTTAGAGATACTTTTGTAGCCCTTTTCAGCTTCATGCAACAAGTCAACAACTCTTGAACGTAGGTCTTCTGAGAGGTTGATCTTTTTGTGTGAGGCATGATTCACATCAAGCAAGAACAGCAAACTCAGAATGTGTGTGTGTTTTTTTTTTTATAGGGCAGGGCAGCTTTAACCAACACATCCTTTAATCTAATCTCATCCTGGCTCCAATTAGCTCTTAGAAAAGTTATTAGCCTAGGGGTTTACATACCTTTCACCCCTCACTGTGAATGTTAACATGTTGTGTTCAATAAAACCATGCAAATATATAATTTTGTTTGTGTGGTTTTAGTTTAATCAGACTGTGTTTTTTTATTGTTGTGACGTAGATGAAGATCAGAACACATTTAATGACTGAATTTATGCAGAAATCCATGTAATCCCAAAGGGTTCACAAACGTTTACTTGTAACTGTACCTGCAGAACCTCTAGAATCTAAGAAATTCTGCTCTTAAAGAAACAGTACTTCTTCCAAATGCTTCCAGATAGCAATGTGCATCCCAACGCACCTACAACAAAAAGCAGGATAAACTCTTTTTAATCCCCTTGAGTAGAATGCAGGAAAGAGGAGGCTATATTTAATTTGCTTCTGTATATTTTTATCTTGTTGTTTTATAATAAACTGAATAAAACTGCTGGCTGGATGACTCAGGTTGAGCTCCAGTGCTCTGAACCTGCTGTGGGATGTTCAGCGGTGCATTCAGAGCTGTCTGCGATTCTCAATCTGCGGCGAAGAGTGGGAAAATAAACTGACAGCTGTCAATCAGTGTCGGGGAGAAGATGTTGTCTGGAGCTGAAGCTCTGCTGGAAACATTTTCAGGCACAACGTGAGCGCACAAGAAAAATACAGCGTTAGGGATGCACTGTTGCGGTGGTTTACGCTATTAATACAACTCCAAATCAGAACATAAATATTTATATTACGAGAGTATGAAACCAACCGATATATTCCATGTTAAAACGTTTTGGAGACAGGTCAGGACTAGTGGTGGGACAATAATCCAATATATCGATATGTCGAGCGGTTTTGATTGTATCATATTGCTATATGTGTCAAATATTAATATTTTTAGTGAATTATAGGCATTCTAAACTCTCTAAGACTCATGCCCTCAAATTAGACTCACTAAAGTTAGTATTTCAGAACAAGCCATTTAAGGGCTTTGTCACTTTTATGCAAATAAGCTACGCTAAGTGTTTTAAGCTTGTGCTAAATCACAAAACATGAACAAGCTAGTTCATGCTCAACAGCAATAGAAGCACAAAGCTCATTATTTAAAAGTACTGTACATTTCCCTCATATGCTGACTTGCCATGGACAGTAGGTAGAGATCCCTCCCTTAGACAAAGTCTGCTGGCTAATCCTCAGTTGTACCCATTGCATCAACTGGGGGGTTTTATATATCTTCTACACATTACATCAAATAGCAAACTATGCAGTTGAAGACTCTGTAAGACCCTGCTTCCATTCCAAAAAGAAATATTTTATATAGTTTCATTAACACTATAAACAAACTTAAAATACTCAATGTTTAAGTATTCAAAAGAGATACATCTCAAATGTTTTATCAAAAGTTTATTATCAAAATTACGATGTTATTATCGATGCCATTAGAGGCATTACAGTTTAAAATGAACCATAATTCACTTCTTTCTCCAGTTAACAAATAAATTCAGGTCAGTGTGCATTAAAGTTATCCTTCAAATTACAGTACTAATATATTTAAAGAGCTATAGTAACTGCTCTTGTAGGTTTTTTCACAAAATGAACTTTTCTTTCCATTTCTTCTCTTCTCTGAGTGAATAGTTGTTGTTTGCTGTTGTTTTTCTATTTTATTCATATAAAAACACTCATACAGTGAGGAACAGCAGCAGGAGCTCCTCAGATAAAGTTCTGTTCTCATTTGTCTCCAGGGAGGACGGAGCTACCGCCACTCCAGTGTGTTAACTTGTTATGCTAACAATGCTGTCTATCGTTGGTTAGCGAGCTGTACCAGTGTGCTTCTTTGGTGGAGCTGTTCTACACAGCGCTCCGCAGCACCTCTAGTGGTATGGCGGTGTGTGAAAAATTATCCTTCAAGCTACAGTACTAATGCATTTAAAGAGTTATAGTTAATGCTCTTGAAGGTTATTTTCACCTTGTATCCAGAGTTTTAGGAAGTTTTATTACTTGTGCTGAATAAATGATTCTGTACCCAACTAAATTGTTTTCGAGCTGTGGATCAATTGATTCTATTCCTCTCTTTTCTGAGTGAATAATTGCTCTTTGCTGTTGTTTTTCTATTTTACTCGGATACAAAAAAACACTCATACAGTGAGGAACAGCAGCAGGAGCTCCTTAGATAAAGTTCTGTTCATATTTCTCTCCAGGCAGGACAGAGTTACCGCCACTCCTCTAGCTAGAGAGCTCTACCAATGTGCTTCTTTGGTGGTGCTGTTCTACACAGCGCCCCACAGCGCCTCTAGTGGTATGGCGGTATGTGAAAAATGCAAACCGGTTTCAATTTCCCCTCCAGTATACCGAAAGAATCGATATATATATATATATATATATACCCAGTATGGATCTAAATGAGTGTAAAAACATATTTCAAGAACTTTAACTGTACAGAAGGTCCAGTTTGAGTTAGCGGAGTTAGCTTAGCGCTGCTGTGTGTTAGCGGTTCCGGTGTGTGTCGGGCTGGAGGCGGATTTTCCTCGCTGGCTTTACTTTTCAGAGGTAAGGGGTGAATATGTTGAGGGAGGAAGTGATTAAATAGAAATCCCAGAGGGCACCGCCGACTGCCGAGCTCCACGGCCGGAGAAGTGATATAGCCTGCAGGGAGGATACCACACACACCACACACACCACACACACACACACTTCCCTCACTCATTCTATCTATTTCTCTCTCTCTCTCTCTTTCTCTCAGATCCCATCCCTCGCTCTCCTCCGTCCGCTGCTCCTGCACTATTCGAACTGAAAGGGTTGTCAGGGATGGCGGCGGCGATTAATTTAAAGAATGTAGTTTAATGAAATTGCATTCTTCTCCTCTGCCTTTTAAACAATTGATGTGTTGAGCCCTCAGGGCAGCAGCAGAGCTATTGTTTTAACGCCGCAGTCGATAAGCCTCAGTCCAGCGTAATTCGTTATACCCTAGACCCGCAGCGACATCCCAGACTTCTACAGAGCCGGCCTGTATATAAACAAAGAGCTAACGCAAAGACAAACACACAAATATATGTCCAATAAATGTGTGGGAATTCTAATGAATGCATTCATGCAACTTTAAAGGGGACATATACAGTTCTGGTGGATACAATCCGGGTTAGCACCCGAACATCCCTTTCAGACAGCTTCCTCTTACAGAGTCCACAGTTAATCCTGTTGGATGTGGTTGGTCCTTCTTGGTGGTTAATGCTGACATTACCCTGGATACCGTGACTCTTGATGCATCACAAAGACTTGCTGTCTTGGTCACAGATGCTCCAGCAAGACGTGCACCAACAATTCGTCCTCTTTTGAACTCTGGTATGTTCCCATAATGTTGTGTGCATTGCAGTATTTAGAGCAGAACTGTGCTCTTACTCTGCTAATTGAACCTTCACACTCAGCTCTTACTGGTGCAATAATGTGCAATTAATGAAGATTGAACACCAGGCTGCTCCAATTTAGCCATGATGAAACCTCCCACACTAACATGATGACAGGTGTTTTTTTCATTGTCCAACCCCTGTATAAATGTTTTGTGTGGTATTAGTTTAAGCAGACTGTGTTTGTCTATTGTTGTGACGTAGATGAAGATCAGAACACATTTCATGACCAATTTATGCAGAAATCCAAGTATAATCCCAAAGGATTCACATACTTTTTCTTGCAACTGTACCTATACCTATATACTATAAATTACCATGTATAGCTTGTGCTCAATCACCCATCACTTTTACCCTCTACAGCTATAGAAAAGGCTTTCCACAAGGTTTAGGAGTGTGCTTATTCATCCCCAAGAGGAGGTTTCTTTCAGGTTAAAGCTGATTGCTCATTCACGTCTTTGTAAAATCCTGTTCTTCGTTGGAACAGGAAGCGGCCATCCCCAAACTGTTCCTGAAAAGTTGTGAAATTACCATGAAATTGTCCAAAATCTCTTGGTGTGCCGAAGCATTGAGGGTTCCAGTCACTAAAACTAAGGGGTCCAGTCCAACTCCTGAAAAACAACTCCTTAATAATGATCCCCCCTCAGCCAAACTTTACATTTGGCACAAAGCAGTCAGACAAGTACTGTTATCTTGGCAAATGCCAAACCCAGACTTGTATTTGGAACACCTAAATTTAAGAGTAAACAGTGCGCTTCTTAGCCTGGGAAAAATAGTTTCTTTTATGACGATTCTATGCAAATAAGCTAGTCTGAGCATGTACCACACCTTAGCTCTGTTAGCTTGTGCTAAATCACAAAATATGAAATCTCTAGTTAATGCTTAACTGCGTTAGAAGCACAGAACTCATTATTTAAAAGTACTTCAGTACATCTCCCTGATCTACTGACTACTGACTTGCCACGGACAGTAGGTACAGATCCCTCCTTCAAAGGAAGTCTGCTGCCTAATCCCCAGTGTACTGTATTGAGGTGCTTAACCTCATTAGTCTACATCAAATAGACAAACTATACAATTGAAGACTCTGTGAAAGTACACTGTCAAAGTGACAAGATTCTCAAAGTCCTTTTAAAGGTTATTCGGTTTGAAAATCTTGGAATTCTCCCATGGAGACCATTTTCACCCAGTCTCTTTATTCTTATTATTGAATCATTAACACTGATCTTAACTGAGGCTTTAAGTGAGATCCTGCAGTTCTTTAAATGTTGTTCTGGGTTCTTTTTTTATGGACCTCCTGGATGAGTTCTTCATGCCCTTTTGGAGTAATTTCTTTAGGTCGGCCGGTCACTCCTGGGAAGGTTCACCAGTGTTCCATTTGTGTTTTCTCTGTTAGTGAATAATAATAGTGAATCACTGTGGTTCTCTGGAGTCCCAAAGCTTTAGAAATGACTTTATAACCTTTTCCAGACTGATAGATAATCAATCTCTTGTTGAGTTTCTTCAGATGGGGGATTTCTTGATTCTACAGGTCTGGTAGTAATCAGGTCTGGTTGTGGTTAGTACTAAAATTGAACTCAACTTTCCAAAAAGTCATTTTAAATTAAATAATTTTTTATTTTATTTTATTTTTACTGTTTGATAAACACTGTTTCACGCCACTGTATATTTGCTGAGCACACAAGGCATTAAGCTGTTCAGAGGAATTCGAGACGACCTGAACGTCCTTCAGCTGCCGCCCACAGATCCGCCGGGCTGAGTTATTGTAAGACTATTGACCTTACAGGATGTCGTGAGGTTCTGGTCTGTTTGAGATGCTGCTCTTTTACATGGGTTTTTAATCCTCAGTTCTGGGCTCCGGTCCAGAGATGCTTCTGTTCTGGAAAGAGTCCTGAGCAGATCTGTGGGGAACTGAACCAGATACCCTGGTGGATAAATTCAGTACTGAACGAACTCTAGTTATTGTGATTAATAAATTGATACGTGTCTAATTCTGACTGACTGTTATGTAATACAGAGGTTGCACAATGAAACTGAAACACCTGTCATTTCAGTGTGGGAGGTTTCATCATGGCTAAATTGGAGCAGCCTGGTACCCAATCTTCATTAATTACACATTACACCAGTAAGAGCAGAGTACTTGTTTTTCATTGGGCAGCAAAGATATTTAATATGACATCATTTATTAATTAGTATGCACTTAGGACACATCCAGTGAACTTTCATTAGGGCTAAATTTAAACAAGCAAGGTATGGGTGCTTTTAAGCAATCTGGCAACCCTGGTGTTAGGAAAAGCCACTGTATTTCTAGTAATTAAAGGTTGATTTAATTTTGGAGCTTTAATAGAAAGCAGCCGATCCTACAGTCACACTGTTCCACTCGTCACCGAGGGGTAACGATGGCAACTGGCCAGTCAGAGCCACTGCTACGCACACACACACACACACACACACACACACACACACACACACACACACACACACACACACACTCCTTTTCTTGGAACAGTTTCTGACACCAAGTTGTTTACTATGTGCCGTCTGTGTTTGTCTAAGAATATCCGATGATTCTGACTTTCTAGGAAAGTAAACAACAACAACATCAACAACGTCAACGAGGAACGGGTTTAGTTTTAACGATAGGAATAACTAATTTGCATATGCCCTTCATCCTCATCTTCATCGTCATCTTCATCTCCTCCTCCTTCTTCTTCGCCTGAAAGCTGGTGGGAAATAAAAAAACTAAGCAAAACAAAGTGGGATTATTATACACACACAACTGACCATAGTTTAGTAGCCTGTGTGTGTGTGTTTGTATTTAACTCCTTGTGGGGACTTTGCTCACAGATATTGTTGCAGTTCGGCCTGTAGATCCTGCTCTACACTTGCGCATGCCTGCTGAAGCTCAATTATAGTTATAACCCTAAGGGTGCCGGGTGGTCCAGCTGTGGTCTAAAGCGCTGCCACTATGATCGGGAGGAGATCGCTGGTTCAAATCCTGGTCATGCAACTTGCCATCAGCTGCCAGAGCTCCGAGTGAGCCCAATTGGCCTTGCTTTCTCTGGGTGGGTACAGTACAGTAGATGGCGCTCTCTCTTTCCCCTCTCTTATCACTCCTAGGGTGATGTGGATCAGCACAAGGCTGCATCTGTGAGCTGATGTATCAGAACCAAGTCGCTGCGCTTTCCTCTGAGTGTTAGCGCTGTGATACTACTCAGCAATGCTACTTGGTAATGCTGCATCAGCAGCGGCTCAAAAAGAGGCGGAGTTTGAATTCACATGTATCGGAGGAAAATGTGCTAGTCTTCACCCTCCTGTGGTTGGGGCATTTTACACCCTGCCAAAGGTCTATTTTCACTACTTCACTACTCCACCTGAGTCTTTTAAATAGTAACAGTGCTTCTGATTATATCTACACTGATGCATAGGATGATCTGGAATTGAGGTGTGTTTAGATTCATTTCCCACATATTGCTATCTTGGCAACACTGACGTTCATCCCTATCTTGGCAGTAAATTGTCCACAACGGGCACATCACCAACTATCGTATGTCCCCTTTTGTTATGCACAATTGAACAGTCATGTATGGTCAGTTTCCTCTGCTGAGAACCATTAAAATAGCAATCCGCCAAAGTCAGAGCTCACCTGGTTCTTAAAGGGAATGATGAGCAAGTGACACACTGATTGGTTTATTTTACGTTACGGCCAAAATTAACCACACTCATGATTAATTAAAATAATTAGTACATTCCTTTTTGCCTTTGTTTTGAGAGGCGCAAGGTGTACTTTTCCTGTCGTTACGATAGCAAAGACATACTGACACGCCCTTAAAAGAAATCAAGCTATGTTTCGCCTAGAGATCGCTAAAATAGGGCCTACTGTGTCTAATTAAGCCCGGATGGGATGGGATTAATTTCTCAGGGGGTTCTAGGGTAATTTTTTCTTTAATGGGGGGGGGTTATCCTCTGTGATTTTATTCCCGTCCAGAGCGACCATGTATGATTTTTTTTTTTCTTAGACGTCCTCTGAAAAATAAATTAGGGCTGAATTATCTACTGTTTTACGCTTAACTACGTGGTTCTCCAGTAATTTTAGTCCCGTCCAGACGCACATCTCTGAGTTTCATCTCCTTGCGCTGAATACAATTTTATTTAATTTAATGTCCACTGCCGCGCACCGTAATTACACTTTGGGCACACGTTTTCACAGAGATCCATGTAAAAAACACAACAGCGAGTGGAAATGGAGGAGCTACTTAACCCCACAGTGTCATGTGACCGAGAAAGCCTAAAAACTCACTGGTTTGCCTGTTTTTTCACTTGCAGTCCAGATGCAGGAGTTTTATCACTGAGTAGAAGTGTAAAATATTTTTCACAGACGCCCCCCTGAGAAACTAAACTAGTTTAGAGACGTGTCATTTGCCAGCAGGCGTTATTTAATCATACAGTGGTTATGTGCTGACTTTTACACTCGGAGACCCTCGCTGTCCCCTCTGAGATCTTTTTAAGCAGCTCAGTGAACGTTTTCACTTCAAGTGCGCTTTTAAGTGGTTCAGCTTCGTTAATCTCAATTAAAAGTTTTAAATGTGATAAATTGCCAAGTTTTAATCTCCTCCAGTGAACTCCAGCAGTCCCGTGAGAGACTTGAGAGCAGTCCGACAGCAAAATACCTCCACAGAAGATCTGTAAATTTATAAAACCTTCAGAACGCTGTTTAGAAACGTACAGAACTGCAGTTAAAATTTGATCCAGCATGTGAGCAGCTGCAGATCAAACCCATTGATTTCACCACCAGGCTGCGCTGTGAATATGGATCAATAAATCAATGAAGTGAACTTTACAGATCATTATACGCAAAATGAGAAAACCAGCAGGTAAATGTCTTACAGGAGACCCTGTGTGAACCAATCAAAGCCTGTAAAATCGCTACTAAAACACAGCCAAACATGACCTTTAAATCAATTTACATTCAAACACTCCAGTAATAACCAGAAAAGTGCATTTCTTATTCAGGGAGGATTGAGAAACGGCAGGTTTAAGTTCATTTTATGCTCTACTCACAAAATGAAATTTTCTGACAAAATGCACTTAGCTTCAATGTTTCCAAAGGTGTTTTTTGAATCATTGCTGTCCTGCTACTGGTTGCCGTGGCGATGCTTGGTGGTTGTTATGATATCCCAGGTGCAATGCTGTTGTAAGTGGTTGCTGTAGTGTTGCTTGATGTTTGCTATGCTATTTCAGTGGGTAAATATGGTGTTGCTTAATTGTTGCAATGATATTCCAAGTTCCCTGGTGTTGCTACTTGTTGTTGTGGTATTGCTTGGTGGTTGCCATGAAGCCTAGGTGCTACAGTGTAACTAGTGGTTGCTGTGGTGTTGCTTAGTGGTGACTATGATATCCTAGGTGCTACAGTGTTGCTTGTGGTTGATGTGATGCTGCTTGGTGGTTGCCATGATATCGCAGGTGCTACGGTGTTGCTAGTTGTTGCTGTGGTGTTGCTTGGTGGTCCGTATGGTATTCCAAGCCATCTATGCTTGGTGGTTGCTATTGTACCCCATGTGCTAAAGGTGGTTGCTGTGGTGTTGCTAGTGGTTGCTGTGATTTTGCTTGGTGGTTGCCATGATATCGCAGGTGCTACGGTGTTGCTAGTGGTGTTGCTAGTGGTTTCTGTGGTGTTGCTTGATGATTGATATGATATTCCAGGTGCTACAGTATTGCTAGTGGTTGCTATGATATCCCAGGGCCTAAATATGGAGTTGCTTAGTGTTTGTAATTATATCGCTGGTTTTATGGTGTTGCTAGTAACTGCTGTACTTTTGTTTTGATTGTTGCTATGATATACCAGGTGCTATGATGTTGCTAGTGGTTGATGTGGTGTTGCTTGGTGGTTGCTATGATATCCCAGGTCCTATAGTGTTGCTGTAGTAGTTGCTATAGTGTTGTTTGGTGATTGCTGTAGCCAAGACATCTGTACACTGTTGCTAAGTGGTTGATAAAGTAGTTAATTGGTATCTCAGGTGGTCTCTAGGATATTGCCAATTAATTGTTCTTCTACAGACTTATGTAGACGTATACTTTCCTCAGAGTATAGAGAATTTAAGCATCACTGCTTTATAAAGTGTCTTTTTTTTGCTCAGCTCTGCACTTTACTGCATCTCAGAGCAGCTTGTCAGACATGTCAGGTATCCCAGCATGCTCTTCATGTGGTGCAGAGCGCTGGTTCCAGCGGCCATGTTTGCTAATGGGAGGTAAGCGCGACGCTAGCCTCATGCTAGCTTCACGCTGGATGGGTGGCAGGTCAGTGATGCTCTGTGACAGGGCTGTGGAGCGCTGGCGCTCCAGCTGACAGAACCCAGCCTCCGCCGGGAGCTGGACCAGAATAGAGCACTGCAGCTCATCCTGCTGCCCTGAACCTGCAGCCTACCACACTTCTAATAGAATCCTTTCATTATGCCCTGATAGCAAAGAACATTAAATAATTAAATAACAATACATAATAAACGTTAATATTTTCATTGTGTTACGTCTTTTAAGATTAATGATGGAAAAGCAAACTTAAATCTAAAAAAAATATTTAATATTGCCTTATAGGCATCAGAGTGTAGATATATTCAGAAGCACCATTGTTATTTAAATAACGCAGGCACATGGCATGAAAACAGACTGTTGACAGGATGTAAGACGGGTTTCTAAGTGGTTGCTGTGGTGTTGTTAGTGGTTGCTAAGGTGTTGTTAAGTGGTTGATAGGTAATTGGTATTATAAAATAGACAGTTGACAGGTTGTAAGATGGGTTTCTTGGTGGTTGCCATGAAATGCCAGGTGCTATAGTGTTGCTAGTAGTTGCTATGGTGTTGCTTGGTGGTTGCTATGATATCCCAGGTGATATGATGTTGCTAAGTGGTTGCTGTGGTATTGCTTGGTGGTTGCTATTATTGATATCCCAGATGCTATGATGTTTCTAGTAGTTGCTGAGGTGTTGTTTGATAGTAGCCATTATATACCTGGTGCTATGTTTTGCTAAGTGGTTGCTGTGGTGTTGCTTGATAGTAGCCATTATATACCTGGTGCTATGTTTTGCTAAGTGGTTGCTGTGGTGTCGCTTGGTGGTTGGCATGATATCCCAGGTGCTATGGTGTTACTAAGTGGTTGCTGTGGTGTTATTGCTGTATAGGTAAGTTACTGCTGTGGTGCTGCTTGATGGTTACTATGACATTCCAGGTGCTTTGTTGTTGCTATGGTGTTGCTTACTCATTGCTAAAATATCCCAGGTGCTACAGTGTTGCTTCTGGTTGCTGTGGTGTTGCTTGATAGTTGCTATAATATCCCAGGTACTATGTTGCTGCTTGTGTGGCTGTGTTGTTGCCTAGTGGTTGCCATTATATACCCAGTTCTATGTTTTGCTAAGTGGTTGCCGTGGTGTTGCTTAGTTACTGCTATGATTAATATACCAGGTGCTACAGTGTTGTTTAGTGGTTGCTATGATTGATTTCTCAAGTGCTATGTTGTTGCTAGTTGTTGCTGTGGTGTTGCTTAGTCGTTGCTACGACATCCCAGCTGTTATGGTGTTCCTAAGTGGTTGCTATGGTATGCCAAACCATCTATACAGTGTTGCGAATTGGTTGATGGGTAATTGATATTTCAAAATAGACTGCATCACAGTGCACCGTTAGCTGCATAAAGTAGCTAAAGTAGCTAAACATTTGGAAATATGGAAATATTTCTAAATGCTGATTATAAAGTCGTTATTGTGTTCTTTTTTAAGGTAGTTTTCTTCACCTGCTGTTGTTCTTTCTCTCTCTCACACAGGGAAAGTGTGATGAATTAGATTAGTGTAAATAATTGGATTATTTATAATGAGTGTGAACATCCCGGTGTTTTTTTTACGCCGCTAATCCAGAATAAAGTCAGAAATCCAAGCCGCTGGTCGTCTCCATTGTCTGGAGGCTTGTCTCTGCCACATGTGCTTGATGATGCAGTTTGATCGATGTGGCTGTCAGGATCTATCCCGTCTAATTCCCCTTTTTAACGAACGCTATCGAATTCTCCTTCACTTTCCCAGACGCTGTTGCAAGAGGATGCGCAATTATCTGTCCCGAGGCTCTCCGCCGGCCAATTACGGACCAGCGCCCAGCCGCCCCTCCGCTCCTATCACATCCCATCAGCGCCTCTGTGATTCCTGCTGGTGAACACCTCCAGCCAATCAGATCGTTCCACATTACCATAACGTCCTGTATTAACCCTTTATACTTTATCTTTATATACCCTAAAGACCTGCATTCGGACCTCTGTTTCATAATACACATGTATTAGATTGTATACACTGATATGCCAAAAGTCATGGGACATGTCAAAATCTCTTGATAAAAGGCCCAATAGAAATTCTCCAAACTCTTAAAAATGATGAGTTTCTTTGATTTTACCAAATTGAAAACCTCTGGAATATAATCAAGAGGAAGATGGATGATCACAAACCATCAAACCAAGCTGAACTAATTGAATTTTTGCAC
Organism: Astyanax mexicanus; assembly: GCF_023375975.1. Classification (NCBI taxonomy): domain Eukaryota; kingdom Metazoa; phylum Chordata; class Actinopteri; order Characiformes; family Acestrorhamphidae; genus Astyanax; species Astyanax mexicanus. The sequence goes on from NC_064408.1 coordinate 121,676,477, forward strand.
CAGGATTGTAAAGCATAAAGTTATCCAAAAGCAGTGTGTAAGACTGGCGGAGGAGAACATGATGCCTAAAAAGTACATAAATGCATAAAAAATACTATGATTAAAAACCAGGGTTATTCCACCAAATATTGATTTCTGAACTCTTAAATCTTTATGAATATTAACTTGTTTTCTTTGCATTATTTGAGGTCTGAACAAAAGCATTTCTGCATCTTTTTTTTTTTTTTTGTTATTTCAGCCATTTCTCATTTTCTGCAAATAAATGCTTTAAATGACAATATTTTTATTTGGAAATATTGGATTTAATATTTCCCCAGAGCTGTATATGAAATTGGTATATTGCAATAATAATAATAATAATAATAATAATAATAATAATATATTTTTTAATGATTATTATTATAATTTTTCTTTTTTTTTTTTCTTTTTTACAATACACAACAAAAACAGGCTAATCAATAAGTTGTTTAGACACAGACAGACAGACAGTATCTGTGTGTTGGTCCAGTATAGCTGCTTCCTCCCACCCTGTAGAGTGTGTGTGTGTGTTTCAGTGTAAGTGTGTGTGTGTATAGAGTGTGTGGAGAGTGTAATCTCCCGCTGTGCTGCTGGACCCCGGCCTATACTTCCTCTCTCTGCAGTGTGTATACAGCCTGAGACTCTACAGCTCCTCTATTGATTTACTCTCACACTGATCCCAGAACAGCAGCTCCACACCAGCCAGCCCACCCTGCAACTGTGCATCAGGTGGGGGTGGAACAGAACCGAGGGTCAGGATCAGACCTGCAGCGTGACCTCAGATACCAGCGGGTATCGCACGAAGATTTTCTCAGATACGTAGAGCCCGCAGCAGATAAAGTCTCCTGCCTAATTTAAATAGCAACAGTGATTCTGAATATATCTACACTGATGGGTGTTTCTGTTGAATTGCTATCTTGGCAATGGAAACACAGGTGCTTCACTGACTGATTAAAACCCTGACAACAGTCAGATGTTCATTGCTATCTTGGCAACACAGCAGTGCACAAACCCAACTTTTACATCAATATTAAGCAGAACACTAAGTAAATTAACTGCTGGTGAATCTTCACAGGTCAGTTTCCTCTGCTAATAAATGTTGGATACGTCTATTCATCCATCCTTCAGTTTGTTAGCCCATCCATTTGTATCATCCATATGCCAGGACATCCATCCATCCATCCATTCATCCACCAGTTTCTTAGCCCATCCATTTGCATCATCCATATGCCAGCACATCTTTCATTCCTTCCATCCATCCATCCATCTGTCCATCCATTGATTCATCTGTTTGTTAACCCATCCATTTGTATCATCCATATGCCAGCTCATCCATCCATGCAAACACACATCAGTTAGCTTATTCATCTGTCCCATCCTTATGCCAGCTCATCCATCCATCCATCCATCCATTAGGTTGTTATCTCATCCATCCATCTATCAGTTTCTTAGCCCCTCCATTTGTATTATTATTTATATGCCAGCACATCTTTCATTCCGTCCATCCATCCATCTAACCATTAGTTTGTTAGCCTATTCATCTGCCCCATCCTTATGCCAGCTCCTCCATCTATCCATCCATCCATCCATCTATCCATCCTCCAGTTTGTTAGCCCATCCATTTGCATCATCCATATGCCAGCACACCTTTCAGTCCATCCATCCATCCAACCACCAGTTCATTAGCCCATGCATCTGTCCAATCCATATGCCAGCTCATCCATCCATCCATCCAACATTAGCCCATCCATCTGTCCAATCCATGTGCCAGCTCATCCATCCATCCACCCATCCATCCATCCATCCATCCATCCATCCGTCATTTTGTTAGCCCATTTATCTGTCCCATCCTTATGCCAGCTCATCTATCCATCCATCCATTTATGCATCTGTTTCTCATTTATCTGTTCATCCATATGACAGCTCATCCATCCATCTTTTTGTTAGCACATTCATCTGTCTCATTCTTATGCCAGCTCATCCATCCATCCATCTATCCATCCATCCATCAATCAGATTGTTAGCCCATCCATCCATCCATCCATCCATTCATCCATCTGTTTGTTAGCCCCTTCATCTATCTTTCTATCCACCCATCCATCTGTCCCATTCTTATGCCATTTTATCCATGCTTCAATCCATCCATCCATCCATCAGTTTTAGCCCCTCAATCTGTCCTATCCATATGTCAGCTCATCCATCCATCTATCCATCCATCCGTTTGTTAGCACATTTCTCTTTCCCATCATTATGCCAGCTCATCTCTCCATCCATCCATTTGTTAGCCCTTCCATCTGTCCCATCCATATGCCATGCTGCCATCCATCCATCCATCTATCTGTTTGTTAGCCCTTCCATTTGTCCCATCCATATGCCAACTCATCCATCCATCCATCCATCCATCCGTTTGTTAACCCTTCCATCTGTCCCATCCATATGCCAACTCATCCATCCATCCATCCATCCATCCATGACATCAATAATTTCACATCTTTTACACAAACCTTAATTTCTTTTTCTTTATTCTCAGTTGTTGTTTTTTTTTTTTTCATTTTTAGCTTTTCAGCATTAATTCAGCATTAAAATATCAATCTGCCAAAGACAGAGCTCACCTGACTCTTAAAGGGAATGCCAAGTGAATAGGATATGCTGCACTGCTACCTGTGGCTGAGGGTGTGGTCAGCGTTAGATCTGTGTGTTTGAATGAGCTGCAGATCTGAGAGTATGTTCCTGAATATATTTCTCTATATGTCTCCTGCTGTTCTATAGCCCTCAGTTCTATAGGCTGAGGTCTCTTTATCTGTGTGAGGAGCGTGGAGTGAATAGGATGAATAAATCACTCGCTCGCGCAGCAGTAGCAGCAGCAGCTCGTCCGCGGCGTTTGAAGCCGCGTCTTCAGGCTGGTTTGGAGGCCAGGAGGACGCGGTGGCATCAGTAATGAGGGAGACGTCAGGGTGAATCCGCCACGGAGACGAGCTCTGAGGCCAGAGGAGAATCAGTCACTGTCGTTAAAGATCAGGACGGGTCTTGATCATGTGCTTCTCCGGAGAACATCTGCCCAAAGCCCTTTTATCTTGTCTCACCTTTTATCTGCAGTTTTTAAAGAGATCTTCCTGTTCAAATCACAGTTTAAATACCAGAATTTGATGTTTTATATAAATACTGTACCATTTCCAAAATGCACCATTCTCAGCAATCCATATTTGGAAAATCACTTGGATAAAAGGAATAGATTAATAGATTGAAACATTTTAGCATTTCCTAAAGTCAGTTTTATGAGGTAGAGTCACCTGGAATTCAGGCTAATTTCAGTTAACAGCTGTGCTGAACTCGTCAAGAGTTAATTACTTGAATCTCTTGTCTCTTAATAAAGTGTTTGAGAGCATCAGTTAAAGTAAAGTAGTGAAGAGGTAGAGTTACAGGTATACAGTGAATAGAGAATATTTGAGTAATGTTCTAATAATCCATATTATAAGAAGCAAGAAATACTAAGAATTATAAGAACTTTGAAAGTATCCTCATGTGCAGTCACAGCAAAGACCATCAAAAACATTATAATGATGGAACTGGCACTCATCAGGACCGGACCAGGAAAGTAAAAGTTAGAGTTTCCCAAGAGTTACCAGCCTCAGAAACAGATTATTTTGGTTTGTTTTACACTTTTTTTGTTATTACATGATTCCATATGTGTTCCTTCATAGTCTAAGTAAATAAAAAATGACAAGGTGTGCCCAAACTTTTGACTGGTACTGTATAACACTGACGCCCTATGGATATTAATGATATTACACACATTGTTCAATGAGGGGTAAGAAAGTATCCTCAAGTGCAATTGAAAATACCATTAAAAATCTAATGATGAAACTGGCACTCATTAGGGTTGCCCCAGGAATTATTATAGTCCCTGTAAATAGTTTAAATAAAAAATATCGTCGCTGTCCAATAAAAAACACTTATCTCCATTTTTGTCGATTTTTAGTTTACTACATAATTTGAACAGATAAACTGTGCCAAAATTTATTGATGGATGAACCAATAGAAACTCTTCAAAATGACCTGAAATAATCTCTTTTTACATTGACTTCCATTGAAAGTTTGCAAGGTTTTTTCTCCTGTAAAGTTGCTGTTTTGGAGATAAGCGTTTTTAATTGGAGAGCGACGATAGTTACTCAACTAATTAAAGAAAAAGAAATAATAATAATAAATGAAGGTCAGTCAATCCCAAAAATTCCAAGAACGTACCAAGAAAGAATCCTCAAGTGCATTCGAAAATACCTTCAAAAATCGAATGATGAAAATGGCACTCATCAGGGGGGCCCCAGGAAAGGAAGAGCAGGAGTTCCCTCTGTTGTACAGAGATATCTATTTAAGATTTCCTTAATTAAGTAAACAAAAAAATGACTTTAAGGAGTGAAGGTCAGTCAATCACATAAATTCAAAAAAGTCTGTATCAGTAAAGCGGAACATATCCTCATGTGCAGCCACAAATGCCATCAAACATCTAATGATGAAACTGGCTCTCACCAGGGTCCCCCCTGAAAAAGAAGAGCAAGAGTTGTATCTGTTGTGCAGATGTATCTATTTAAAAATTACTCAACTAAGTAAAGAAAACAATTACTTTAAAAGGTAAAGGTCAGTCAATTTCAAAAATTCCAAGAGCGTATCAAGAAATCAGAACGTATCCTCAAATGCAGTCGCAAAATTACCATAAAAAAATATAATGATGAAACTGGCACTCATCAGGGCTGCCACCAAAAAAGAAGAGCAAGAGTTCCCTCTATTGTGCAAAGATAACTATAAAAAAAATGACTTTTAAGAAGTGAAGGTCAGTCAAGCCCAAAAATTCCAAGAATGCATCAAGAAAGTATCCTCAAGTGCAGTTGCAAACACCATCAAAAATTTAATGATGAAACTGGCAATCATCAGAGGCGCCCTAGTAAAGGAAGAGCAAGAGTTCTCTCTGTTGTGCAGGATGTTAATCCCTGTAAATAGGTTAAATACATCAGTTGTATTAAAGATATCTGTTAAAGATTTGCTCAATTAAATGAAGAAAAAAAGGACTTTTAAGAAATGAAGGTCAGTCAATCTTTAAAATTCCAAGAAGTGCAGTCGCAAAAATATCATAAAAAATCTAATGATGAAACTGGCACTCATCAGGGACCGGCCCCAGAAAAAGAAGAGCATGAGTTCCCTCTATTATGCAGGGATATATATTTAAGATTAGTTAAAAGTTAAAAGTAAAGAAAAAAATGACAGTCAATCCCAGAAAATCCAAGAACATATCAAGAAGTATGATAAAACTGGTGCTCATCAGGGACGCCCCAGAAAAGAAAGAGCAAGAGTTCACCTTTGGTATGCTAAGCAGTGCTATTCTGAGAGAGGAATGAAAGCTATCTAATGGAAAACTGTAATGTCCTTATCGGAATGTGAAATGTGATATTGTTGGGAATGCTCGGAATATTAAAAATCAGAATCCCGAATAGAGCTTTTTGTTTGGTTTGGTTGCTGTGAAGCAACACATTGACCTCAATTCCATCTCATTATTAGCCGAGCTTTGCTGTTGGTAAATGAAGAGCAAACCTAATATCGGAAAGGTCAAAGTAATTACATCCGTACGGAACGCCGCCGTCGCTGCGCTGCATCAGAATCACGCCAGTGTTTTTGTGCAATATCTCGAGTGTAAAGTGGCGTCGTTACGGAAACGCTGAATAAAGAACTGAAAGTTCCACTTCCAATCATCCATCCCGTGACACGGAATGTCCTGTACTGTCATTTCCTCTAGTAACGCAAACTCATTTCACTGGGTTATTATTACAATACTGTGCCTTGAAAACATGGTTGAAAACATGGTTGAAACATGGTTGAAACATGGTTGATCACCATTCAGCATTCGCCATTTGTTGTTGAGCGTTTATTGTTCACCATTTGTTGTACGCCATTTAACGTTCAACATTTTTTGTTCACTATATGCCATTCACCATTAATCGTTTGCCATTTATTGTTCACTATTTGTCGTTCACCATTCATTCTTCACCATTCATCGTTTGCCATTGGTCGTTCATGATTCATTCGCCATGTGCCTTTCACCGTTCACCATTTGCCATTCATTGTTTACCTTTTGTTGTTTGCCATTCATTGTTCACTATTCATCTTTCATCATTAGTGAAAATTGCCATTTGATGGAAACATGGTTGAAACATGGTTGAAACTCGGTTGATCACCATTTAGCGATCGCCGTTTGTCATTCAGCATTTTTCATTTGCGTTTGTCAATCACCATGCATTCTTCACTTTGTTTGCCATTGGTCGTTCATAATTGATTGTTCACCATTCATCATTCATCATTAGAAGAACTTGCCATTTGATAAAAACATGGTTTATGTAGAGTTGCAGACATTTTAAATTGTTCATGGTGACTGTTCTTGATCTGTTTCAAATATACTAAATTTCTGATTTTCTAAAATCATTTTAATTACCATGATATTTTACTGTGACAGGTTGGACAGCTGAATTAATAAATTAATAATTGAAGTGCCGTAATTAAGCCTGTTTTTAAAATAATAAAAGCATTGCAGACATGGCAAAAATATATCACCCTCCACATCAAAGTGTCATGGTCAGAACAGAATAGCAGACAAGCGCAGATACTGATAAAAACAAAGTATGTTTATTATAATAATAAACGGATGTAATCAGGGTCGATACAGAAATAAGGGTAATCACCAGTAGACAGAGCAATGAAGACAAAACCATACCATAAACGAGAGACAGTCCAGAGTTCATACACAAACAATCCAGTATCAGAGATAATCCAAGAGGCGGTGGTGAAAGTACAGTCCAGGTCATACACAAACAATCCAATATCAAAGGCAGAGGCAAGAATCGGCGTCGAGAAACAAAAAGCAAGGTCATACACAAAGTAAACTGAGACAAGAGATAAGTAACGCTTTGTACGAGGATAACCTACAATACGCGGCGATGAAGTCTGTTTGGCTTGCACCTTTATAGTGCCAGTAATTAGTATTCGGGGCTTCCTGGTGGAAGCAGGTGAGGTGTCACGTGATCAGGTGAGTGCGTGATGTCAGCGGGTGGTGCATTCTGGGTAGTGTAGTTGTTAACCTGAGAACCTCCGTTAGAGCTGGGTGTGGAAGGGACAGAGGAGCTAACAGCACCAGACGTGACAGTACCTCCCCCCAAGGGAGTCGGAACGGAGCCGGAACGGGGACGACCACGACGACGTCCACCCGACGGGCAGGGAGTACCGGCGGGAGGACCAGGCGTAGCCTCAGAGGTGACGGGCAGGCGGGGGTTGCGAGACTGGGAACCCCTACGCACCGGAGCCGAAGAAGAGAGTGAGCGCTTGGGACGCCCACGGGGTCTAGGAGCAGGCTTACTAGGGTGACGGGCATGAAATTCGGCCAGTAGAGCAGGATCCAGCACGTCACCGGCGGCAACCCAGCAACGCTCCTCAGGGCCGTAACCCTCCCAGTCTATGAGGTACTGGAGCACACCGCCACGCCTGCGTGAATCCAACACCTCTCGTACCGCATAGGTAGACGAATCCTCCCCCTCCACTGCCGCGGGCGGCACGTCATCTGGAACACCCTCAGCAAGCGGACCTGGGACAAGAGGCTTGAGCAGAGAAACATGGAATGAGTTATGCACCCTGTACTGAGCAGGCAACTCAATCTTATAAGTCACCTCGTTAACCTGAGACAACACTTTAAATGGGCCAATATACTTAGGCAGCAGTTTCCTACAGGCCCCCTCAAACCTCAAGTCCCGGGTCGACAACCACACCCTGTCTCCGGGTTGGTATTGGGGGGTGGTACCACGGTGTCTGTCGGACTGCTCCTTATATTTCCGTAAAACCTCCGAGATTTGCTGATGCGTCTCCTCCCACACCTGCTCACTCCGCTTCATCCAGTCGTCGACAGCGGGGATCTCAGTGGACGACGCTGTCCACGGAGCTAACGGAGGCTGGTAACCCAGAATGCACTGGAAGGGAGTGAGACCAGACGTGGAGTTAGTTAAGGAGTTTTGGGCTATTTCAGCCCAAATCAAATATTGTGACCATTCAGAAGCATGTTTGAAACAGTATAGTCTTAAAAATTTTCCCAACTCCTGGTTAACTCTCTCACATTGACCATTACTAGTAGGGTGAAACCCAGAAGTGAGACTCACGTGTACACCTAAATGTTCAAAGAATGATTTCCATACCCGGGAAGTAAATTGAGGACCTCTATCTGACAAAATGTCCTCCGGGACCCCATAATGTCTGAAAATGTGTGTGTATATAGCTTGGGCGGTCTGAAGAGCAGTAGGAAGAGCAGGAAAAGGGATAAACTTAACTCCCCTAGAAAATCTGTCTACAACCGTAAGGATAGTAGTGTAGCCCTCAGATTCAGGTAAATCTGTAACAAAGTCTACAGCAATATGTGACCATGGTCGTTCAGGAACAGGCAGAGGACATAGCTTACCGGCTGGAAGGGTTTTGGGTGTTTTGCATTGTGCGCAGATAGAACATGAAACGACGAAAGTTTGAACGTCAGCTCGCATGGTTTCCCACCAATACCGAGCTGAGATTAGTTGTAGCGTGCGTGTAACACCTGGATGGCCGGAAGTAAGGGCAGCATGTGCCCAGCTAATGAGTTGATCACGAAACTGCTCAGGTACATAAATCTTGTGAGGAGGGCAACCCTCCGGAGGTCGTGTGTTTACTTGACTCTGCTGAATGAGGTCATCAAGTTCCCATCTAATGGCTGCTATTTTAACAGTGGGTGGTAGAATGTGTTCGGGTTCGGAAGCGTGGCATGTGTCGTCGGGGGAACTAAAAACACGGGATAAGGCATCAGCCTTAGTATTACGGTTGCCTGGACGAAACGAAATAGAAAAATTGAATCGGGAGAAAAATAATGACCAACGAGCTTGACGGGGGTTTAGGCGTTTAGCTGTACGGAGATACTCTAGGTTCTTGTGATCTGTAAGAACGGTGAATGGATGTGCAGCACCTTCCAGCCAATGACGCCACTCCTCTAGAGCTAGTTTAACAGCCAGCAGTTCTCTATCCCCTATCCCATAATTACGCTCCGCTGGTGACATTTTCTTTGAGAAGAAAGCTACGGGATGTAATTTGGGCGGTGAACCGCTGCGTTGGGAGAGTACTGCTCCAATGCCAGTATTGGAAGCATCGACTTCCACAACAAAGGGTAGGTCAGGATTAGGATGTTTGAGGATGGGGGCAGAAACAAAGGCGGCTTTTAAGTCTTGGAAAGCTTTATCAGCTTCAGGGGACCACTTCAGAATTTTGGTAGCATTCTTAGTCAACGCTGTAAGGGGGGCAGCTATGGTGCTGAAATCGCGTATGAAGCGCCTGTAAAAATTTGCGAATCCTAAAAAACGTTGGAGGTCTTTGATAGATTGGGGAACAGGCCAACTAGTAACGGCGTCTACCTTCGAGTCATCCATAAGAACTCCCTGGGAGCTGATGACATAGCCGAGAAATGCGACTCTCTGAAGGTGGAACTCGCATTTCTCGGCTTTAGCATACAGGTTGTTCTCCAACAGCTTTTGGAGAACTGAACGAACGTGCTTAACGTGTGATTCAAGATCGGGGGAATAGATCAAAATGTCATCTATAAAAAGTGTTACGTATTTCCCAATCATGTCCCTGAATACGTCATTCATAAATGACTGAAAAACGGCGGGGGCGTTAGCGAGACCATAGCTCATAACCTGATACTCGTAGTGGCCATTAGTAGTGGTAAACGCTGTTTTCCACTCGTCCCCCTCCCTAATGCGGATCAGATTATATGCACTGCGGAGATCGAGTTTGGTGAAGTAAGAGGCCGTGCGTAGTTGCTCGAGAGCACTAGGGATGAGAGGCAATGGGTAGGCAAATTTCTTTGTAATAGCATTTAAACCTCTATAATCTATACAGGGTCTCAGTCCCCCGTCCTTTTTCTTCACAAAAAAGAACCCAGAACCGACAGGGGACTTCGACGGCCGAATGAAACCTTGCGCCAACGCTTCGGTAACGTAATCATTCATAGCTTTCTCCTCATCTAAAGTAAGGGGGTAGACTCTAGCTTTGGGTAGGGTGGCACCCTCCACTAGGTCGATGGCACAATCATAAGAACGATGTGGAGGTAACTTAGTAGCATTCTCCTTGCTAAACACCTCTAAAAAATCTGAATATTCAGCGGGTATTTCAATGGGATCAGAAACCTCAGGACTTTCAACAGAAGTAGACTGAATAACTAAACTATCCAGAGCTAAACAGTGTTCATGACAGTGAGCAGACCAAACCGTGATATCCCCATCGCGCCAGGAGACAGTGGGATCGTGAGTCTTCAGCCATGGCATCCCCAGGATAACTGGATGCTCCGTGCAGGGAAGCACGAAAAGTGGTAGTTCCTCGAAATGAAGAGCGCTGGCTTGTAGAGTGATGGGCAGAGTCTGCAGGGTAACCGGCTTGGAGCGGACAGTCTTTCCATCAACAGCATGGATGGCTAATGGACGTAGAAGTTCTCTGGTGGGCACTCCATGCTCCTTAACTAGGTCCTGGCTGATGAAGTTCCCCTCCGACCCGGAATCTACAAGCGCTGGGACAGAGAGCATACCAGTAGGTAACATAATATTTACAGGCAAAGAAAAACATTTAGAGCGAAGGATTGTGTTGTGCTTACGTACCACGTTAGCGCGTGGAGAGCACTCCACGCGCTGTCCCAGGGCTGGAGCTTTCACAGGTCGGGTCAGGAGACCACACTCAGCCTTGAAATGCCCGGCCTCTCCACAATAAAGGCATAGGCGAAGCCGGATTCGACGCTGCCGCTCCTCTGGAGTTAGCCGGGTTTTCTGGATATCCAAGGGCTCTGTGGCAGGCAGCGCAGCTTTCTCTGGAGTGGGAGCGCGGGGCAGAGACACAGGAGTGTGTTGAGTGCGAGGACTGGTCTTGGGTCGGCGCGAGAGAAGTTGATCCAACCGGATCGACAGTGAGATGAGCTGATCCAGGGTCAGTGAATCATCTCTGCAGGCTAATTCCCTCTGTACATCTGGGTTAAGTCCGCATCTAAACACGTTGATTAAAGCAGCGTTATTCCACCCACTACCCGCTGCGAGAGTGCGAAACTCCAAAGCGTAGGAAGCCACCGGCTTCTGACCTTGCTTGAGAGCCAGCAAAAGTTCTCCATTAGACTGTCCATAATGCGAATGATCAAAAACTGAGCGGAAAGTAGCCAAAAAGTCAGTGTAACTAGCCCCAGAAAGGTCTTCCCAAATAGCTGTAGCCCACTCGAGTGCCTTACCAGAAAGCCGTGAGATAATAAAACCGATCTTAGCTTCATCGGTTGTAGGCGGTGAATTACTGAAAAACACGGAGCATTGTAAAAGAAAACCGCTGCATTTTTCCGGATCCCCATCAAACAACTCCGGTTTAGAGACAGAAAATCCAGGCACAGAAGAGTTAGCGTTAGGCATACTGGGGGCAGCTAACGGGCTAGGGCTAGGCTCAGTTACGCCTCTGAGGTGAGCTAGCAGCTCAGCTAGTTGTTGCTGCTGCGTGGTTTGCTGGCGGGCTAGCTCAGAAACAGCTTGGGTCACACCAGCGAGCGTTTGCTGGTGCTGACCGAGTAGCCTCCCCTGGTTGGCTAAACCAGATCTAATAGCCTCAGTATCTGCTATCTGATTTAGTTCGGCCGCGTATTCTGTCATGGTCAGAACAGAATAGCAGACAAGCGCAGATACTGATAAAAACAAAGTATGTTTATTATAATAATAAACGGATGTAATCAGGGTCGATACAGAAATAAGGGTAATCACCAGTAGACAGAGCAATGAAGACAAAACCATACCATAAACGAGAGACAGTCCAGAGTTCATACACAAACAATCCAGTATCAGAGATAATCCAAGAGGCGGTGGTGAAAGTACAGTCCAGGTCATACACAAACAATCCAATATCAAAGGCAGAGGCAAGAATCGGCGTCGAGAAACAAAAAGCAAGGTCATACACAAAGTAAACTGAGACAAGAGATAAGTAACGCTTTGTACGAGGATAACCTACAATACGCGGCGATGAAGTCTGTTTGGCTTGCACCTTTATAGTGCCAGTAATTAGTATTCGGGGCTTCCTGGTGGAAGCAGGTGAGGTGTCACGTGATCAGGTGAGTGCGTGATGTCAGCGGGTGGTGCATTCTGGGTAGTGTAGTTGTTAACCTGAGAACCTCCGTTAGAGCTGGGTGTGGAAGGGACAGAGGAGCTAACAGCACCAGACGTGACACAAAGAAAACTGTATAGAATCTTTAAAACAAAGGTGAAAATTCCCCTATAGGTGTAATAATTTAGAGTAAATGTTGATAAATGTACTGTAACACTGTGTGTGAAATGTTAACCTATCTATGCTGCAAACACAAAATTAGGAATGTTATATTGAAACTGACCCAACAACAGCCTGAGTTGGAGGTGTCCCTGGTACCTTATTGCATTGTTGTTCCTTATTCACCAATCAACATTTGTCGTTCATCCTTCATTGTTCGTAGTTCTCCATTTGTAGCTCACCATTCACATTTCACCATTTGTCGTTCACCAATTGTCATTCGCCATTCATTTTTCGGCATTTGTAGTACACCATTCCTTTTATGCTATTTGATGTTTTTTTTTTGTTTGCCATTCATTGTTCACCATTTTTCGTACGCCATTCATTGCTTACCATTCGCCGTTTACCATTAATTGTTCATCATTCGTCGTTCACCACTCATTGTTTACCATTCATTGTTTATCATTTGTCATTTGCCATTTGTTCATGATTGTTCATGATTCATTGTTCGCCATTTATCATTTCCCTTTCGCCAATTGTTATTCGCCATGTGGCTCTCACTGATCACTATTAGCCATTCATTGTTCACCATTTGTTGATCTGTATTCATTGTTCACCATTTATCATACACCAGTTATCAACTGCCATTTGTTGTTCATGATTCATTGTTAACCATTCATCATTCCCCGTTCACCATGTGACTTTCCCTGTTGGCCATTCGGCATTTGTTGCTCGCCATTTGTCTTTTACCATTTTTGTACATTATTTGTTGTTTGCCATTTGTCATTCACCATTCATCACTCGCCATTTGTTTTGTTTTTTTCAATTCATCATTAGCCATTCGTTGTTAGCCATCCACCATGCAATGTTCGCCATTCACCATTCCACCATTCAACAGTGGAAGTACTAAGTACTAAGTACAGTACTATGGCTACACACTAAAAAAAATAAGTACAGATTTGTACTTAAAAGAGTCTAAAGCTTATCGCTGGGGCTGTACCTTATATTGAGGTATAAAAAAGTCATTTTTTTGTACCCATGTTTTTTTGTGCCAAAGATTGTAAAGATTAAAAAGATTATCATCAACTGAACATGTGTCAAGAACTTGATGATCCAAAATTGTCTGGCTTTCAAAAAAAAATTGTGCAATTAAAATATATATTGTTTATTAGTACAGTGATACAGAATACTGAATGTACCTTTTGGCTGCAGGTTAAATGGTACAAATTTGTACTTATTGCTGTTAGAAATTACTTTGTACTTCAGAGGGAACAAATCTGACCCTGTAAAGACCAGTATTGTACCTTGGAGGGTACAATTATGAAGAGTACAAAAAGGAACTCATATTGTACCTGTTTTTTAGAGTGTAATTGTGAGATAGTTTCAGCATGTGGCCGCTGCCCCTCAGGAGTGATGTAAGTAAATAATACAGAGTAAAAGTGGAAATATTCTCCGGCTCTGGGAGCGTTCCCTCAGGGAGTGTGGAGGCAATGCTGCAGGTAATACGACCTGCTGACCTCTGACCTTTACGCTCCAGCATAGCCTGGCAGAGTCCTGCCGGGACTCATTTATACTTCCATACTCTCTCTCTCTCTTTCTCTTTCTCTTTCTTATTCTGTTTTTCTATCTCTCTCTTTCTCTCGCGGTTAGAAACGCTCACGGCTGCTGCCAGTAGCATCAGGGATTTTTTTTTTTTTATTCCGGATCCCGCCCCCGCAGAGAGAAGCCAGAGCTCTGTGTAACACACTTACAGCCGATTGACGAAATAAATTGAAATGGGCAGGAGAGAGAGAGAGACAGAGAGAGAGAGAGAGAGAGAGAGAGAGAGAGAGGGAGAGCGGGAGAGCGAGGGGGAACAGGTACGGGTCGACAACTTTACCACAAAATATGAGATCTGCAGGGCATCAGAGCTAAGCACCAGTCTTAATATATAGATATCTTTGATTATAATGGAAATAATTCCCTTTATTTTTAATAGTTTTGTCGTTTTAGAAGAACAAGCGCGTCCAAGCGCTTTGATAACCTACATAAACGTAAATCCTTGATAGAAAGATAGATAGACAGACAGACAGACAGACAGATAGATAGATAGATAGATATATAGATAGATACTTTATTTATCCCGAAGAAAATTTAGTAATTTACCATTACCATGAGGAACATCTCAGCCAATTAGCTTATGGCAGCATTGTATAAAGAAGCACTGTAAAGCACCGATCAGGGACATTTAGCTATAGATAGTTGTAAAAATATTAGCAAATGCATGTTAACAACAGAAGAAAAAATCCTCAGTATGCACCTGAGACTGAAGTTGGCAATACTTCGCAAGTGGAAGACTTTAGAATGAAGGGGTTTCTATCTATACAGGTAGACTGGTAAATTACAAACAGGTGAAACAGATCAGTACTCAGGTGAGTTGGAGTTGTTACTGACTGAAGACGAAGATGAGTTTTCCATTAGTGGTGGATGGGAATTGTAGCTTTCAGAATCACTGGGAACATTGGGAAGACTTGACGGTGTGCCAGTAATCATTATGCTACATTACATTTATAGCATTTAGCTTATCCAGCGTGATTTAATCAAATCGAAGGCTACCACATACAACCATTCACTCACATACTTAACATACATACTTAAATACAGCCTTGAAATGTATTTATCTAGTGGAGGAATGAGTCAAGACTGTGATGTAACAGTTTTGAGGGTTTGAAATCGCCTCATTTCCCAGCTGTGTCCTGGTTCTGCTGGATATGCATTGCTTGAGTTTCATGGTTTGCCACTTCAATACAGTAAACTCTTACCTATTATTTAACTGTTCACATGGTGAACTAGGGCATATCAAAAAATTAGAATACCATTATAATGTTAATTTATTTCACACAGAGTGGTCTATTTTAACCGTTTATTTCTTTTATTGTTGATGATTATGGCTTACAGCCAATGAAAAGCTAAAAATCAGTTTCTCAGAAAATTAGAATATTATATAAGACCAATTGGTACTTTTGGCAGTGTGCCAAGTCCTGCTGGAAAATTAAATCTGCATCTATGCAAAAGTTGTCAATAGCAGAGGTTCAGCATGAAGTGCTGCAAGATTTTGTGGGAAAACAAAACTGCACTGATTTTAGACTTGATAATAAAACACAGTGGATCAACACCAGCAGATGACGTGTCTCTCCAAACCATCACTGATTGGTGGAAACTTCACACTAGACCTCGAGCAGTTTGGACTGTGTGTCTCTCCACTCTTCCTCCAGACTCTGATCCCTTGATTTACTTTAAGTGAAATGTAAAATTTACTGATGATCAGTGATGGTTTAAAGAAGATGACAACTCTTATAGAGATGTGGATTTCATTTTCCAGCAGGACTTGGCACACTGCCCACACTGCGCAAAGTACCAATTGGTCTTATATATAATATTCTAATTTTCTGAGACACTGATTTTTGGGTTTTCATTGGCTGTAATCCATAATTTTCAACTGAATCACTGAAATAAAGTAACGTTTCAATTGAGACGCACTAGCTTATTTCCATTCTAGAACAGCTTGAATGTATACATTTGACATATTGGATTAAGACTAACACATTTTATATTTTATTTGTATGTGTCAAATTCAGTAAATGAACATAAATCATGTTTAAAATGCTCTAAATGCCGCACCTAATTTGTCGTTTTTTATAAGACAGTATATATATGAGCATCTGCATTGACAGATGTGTGCATGGAAAGGAGCTTCATTAAGAGCCTCCTGGGAAGCTTTTTTTTCCAGCAGGACTGAAGAAGATACACCCATCACTGTCATATACTGTCATATACCCACTGTTCTGATTTTCGCTCTGTGAAAGAAAACCCGCCTGCCCTTTATATTGTGTTCTCTTATAATGAGTTTATTGTGCTTTATTTATGCAATAAAATACACTGAAGGTCATCCTATACTGTCAGGTATTGGAGCAGGTTTTCATAGTGCTGCACAACGCGAAGTGTATTATTGCTGCTGTACCCACAATTCCATTCTCTATATGATATACAGCTCTGGAAAAAAATAAGAGAGCACTTAAAATGATGAGTTTCTCTGATTTTACCAAATTAAAAAAATCTCTGGAATATAATCAAGAGGAAGATGGATGATTACAAGCCATCAAACCACCAAACTGAACTGCTTTAATTTTTGCACCAGGAGTGTAAAGCATAAAGTTATCCAAAAGCAGTGTGTAAGACTGGTGGAGGAGAACATGATGCTAAGATGCATGAAAAAAAAAACTGTGATTAAAAACCAGAGTTATTGCACCAAATATTGATTTCTGAACTCTTAAAACTTGAACTTGAATATGAACTTGTTTTCTTTGCATTATTTAAGCCTCTGAATGGCAAAAGAGCTAGCACTTCACACAATTAGCGGCTATTGCTAATAGTGCTCCAGTCTCAGTGCTGGAGAACTAGCATGGTTAGTGGCTAATGCTAATGCTGCTCCAGCAGTGCTAGCCGGGGTAAGGAGCAGGCCACAAGCCGATAATACTCACCTCTGAATGGCAAAAAAAAAAATAGTGCTTAGCATGGTTAGTGGCTAATGCTAATGCTGCTCCAGTCTGGGTGCTGGAGAACTAAACTGAAACTCCTGTATAACTCTGTACTTCAGCAGAGTGACTTTACTGCTCCTTAATACCTGACTGATAGAATTCATTCATAAGGAGCACCGGATTATAAGGAACAATATTGGGGAAAAATAAGGGATTTTAAGTGCCTTATAGTGTGAAAAATATGGTACATATACCGCCTCTTGGAAACAATAGCATTCATCTATCTACAGGGGTTGGACAATGAAACTGAAACACCTGGTTTTAGAGCACAATAATTTATTGTGGTGACGGACAGTTCTGGTGGAAACAGGAGAGTTGAGGTGCACATTGAATTCTGCGTGATTTGATCAGCCGTGGTTTTATGTTTTTTGGATACAATCCGGGTTAGCACCCGAACATCTCTTTCAAACAGCTTCCTCTTACAGCGTCCACAGTTAATCCTGTTGGATGTGGTTGGTTCTTCTTGGTGGTATGCTGACGTTACCCTGGATACTGTGGCTCTTGATGCATCACAAAGACTTGCTGTCTTGGTCACAGATGCTCCAGCAAGACGTGCACCAACAATTTGTCCTCTTTTGAACTCTGGTATGTCACCCATAATGTTGTGTGCATTGCAATATTTAGAGCAGAACTGTGCTCTTACCCTGCTAATAGAACCTTCACACTCTGCTCTTACTGGTGCAATAATGTGCAATTAATGAAGATTGGACACCAGGCTGCTCCAATTTAGCCATGATGAAACCTCCCACACTAAAATGATGACAGGTGTTTCAGTTTCATTGTCCAACACCTGCAGATATTATAGCAACCACCTGTCAGTAGCAACATGGCAACAATCTCAGCTATAGAAAGAAAGTGGGAAAAAAGCTAAAAGAGATGAAATGTGGTGTTCTTAAATTAAGTTTTGATTGATTCACAGTTTTGCTGGTGTTTCTTAGCTGGGAGTAAGAAAACATTGAGCTGTTTATTACTGTTTGTGGGTATTGATCTTTTATTGATCTGTAAAAAAAGTGGCAAACTGTTCCATTCAGTATCAGTATGGATGAGTCCCGGGAGGGATCTTTAAAATACAAGAACAGATAAAGAAGAACGTTCCTCAACAAAGAACACCGCAGTCAGAGTCGCTGACCTTGGGTGGAGATCAGTTTAATAATTTTACAGATTGAAGCTTGTTTCTGTTTGACGGCGTTCGACTTTCAAGGGCGAGAAATGGAAATGAGCTGTGTGCAACATGGTGATGCGTGTAGCGGTTCATCCGGAGGAACGGATAATTGGCTTTAAAAGTGTTTTTCTTCTTTCCCATTCTGCTCGGAGAGGTTTCAGAACGGTTGCCGTCGGAGACGAGGGTCGAACTCTCTGTGCTTTACTCATGTGGAGAAACTGAATTCTGAAGGTGAACACTGAGGAGCTGCGCTGCGGTCGCTACGGTGACAATGTCGTTTGACCTTCAGAAAGAGAAGAAGACAGTCACGATCTTCTTCTGACCTTAATCGAAAAGCAATAATAGCAAAAACGTGCTGACATTTTATAGCACTGGAATAAGCAGAGAGAATGGGTGTGCAGCAACCACCTGGAATACCTTAGCAACCACTGAAAGTTCAAATGAGTCACCCTAACACTCAGCTAAGAAACAGCTAAGCATTATTATAGAGTATTATAGAGTGCCCCCTACACTTTCTATAGTCTATTACAGTCTGTCTGAATAGCACAAATATATAAAGTTAAATTTTCTCTGTATCTGAACTACAGTGTGAAAACTCCCAGCCTTTCTTCACACTTTACATAAGCATCCTGTAAAACTCTGACAGCTCTTCTCTGACTTGTTTAGATCTGTTAATATAAATATTCATGAACGCAACAAAACACTGCGACTGAGCGCGAGCTGTGATGAAATTATGCTGCTGTTGAAGCTTCATTCCAGAGGTCAGGTCTGCGCTGTAGCTCCTTCTCGCTGAGGCATCACCCCGAGGACATCTGCAGGCGAGTTAGCCCACACAGTGGACTCACATTTAACCAAACTCCTCACTATAAACTTTATACCGCTAATGCTAATGCTACCTTATTATTAACTGTTCCCTCCACAAATCTGGCCTTTATGGAAGAGTGGCAAGAAGAAGTGCTATGTTATGGCAGCAAAGTAACACTGTTCATCACCCTGAACACACCATCCCCACTGTGAAACATGGTGGTGGGAGCATCATGCTGTAGAGATGCTTTTCTTCAGCCAGGATAGCAAAGCTGAGTCTTTGAGGTTCAAGTCTGAGTTCAATCTTGAGTCTTTTACATTCAAGTCTGGGAACAGTCTTGAGTCTTTGAGGTTTAAATCTGATTAGTTGAGTCTTTGAGCTTCAAGTCTGGGAACAGTCTTGAATCTTTGAGGTTAAGTTCTAAAAACAGTCCTTTTAGATTCAAGTCTGGGGAGATTCTTGAGTTTTTGAGGTTCATGTCTGAGTTCACTCTTTGAGGTTTAAGTCTGAGTTCAGTCTTGAGTCTTTTTAGATTCAAGTCTGGGGAGAGTCTTGAGTTTTTAGTTTTTAGATTTTAGTCTTTAAGCTTTAAGTTTGAATTTAGTCCAGAATTGTTAAGGTTCAATTCTTAAAACAGTCTTGAGTCTTTGAGGTTTAAGCCTGAGTTCAGTCTTGAGTCTTTTTAGATTCAAGTCTGGGAGAGTCTTGAGTCTTTTTAGATTCAAATCTGGAGATAGTCTAGAGTCTTTGAGGTTAAAATCTGATTATCAAGTCTTTGATCTTCATATCTTTGAACAGTCTTGAATCTTTGAGGTTCAGTTCTAAAACAGTCTTGAGTCTTTAAGGTTTAAGTTTGAATTCAGTCTTAAATCTTTACAGTCTTGAGTCTTTGAAGTTCACATATGTAAACAGTTTTGAGACTTTGAGGTTTAAATCTGAGTAGTCGTGAGTCTTCAAGTTTGAGTCCAACTTGAGTCTTTGATGTTTGAGTCCAAGAACAGTCTTGGCTTTTTGGTTCACAAGTCTGAGAACAGTATTGAGTCTTTGAGGACATCTGTGGGTGAGTTAGCCCACACAGTGGACTCAGCTTTAACCAAAAAGGACTATAAAATAAAATCTGTTGGAGTCTGCAAAAGATCTTCCGGCAAGACGATGACCCTAAACATAAAGCCAGAGCTACAGTGCAATTGATTAGATCAAAGCTTATTCATGTGTTAGAATGACCCAGTCTTAAATCTCATTGATCTTCTGTGGAAAGACGTGAAAATTGATGTTAACATACGTTCTCCGTCCAACCTGGATGACTTTGAGCAATTTTGCAAAGAAGAATGAGCAAAAATCTCAGTTTCTAGATGCACAAAGCTGGTGCAGAGACTGAGAGTGGATCAGATTCTGTTATATCAGTATAATCTAGCTGGATTTAATCTTTTTTTTAGGTAATAAAGTCATGCTGGATGCTGCTGATGAGCGTTCAGTGTTCACACAGCGCTGCAGTAATGATCTCTGTGTGAAGTTTAGGCAGAAATATTTAACATTTTGCTCAGCTCGTGTTCAGAGCAGTGATACCCTCAGGAGAAGAGCAGCTTCTCATCCGGCGCTCTGCCGCTGCTGTGATTGACAGCTGCCACCATGTGCCAATCATCTCACATCATCTGAAGCATCCACCACGTCCCCACAGAGCTCTTCATTTACCCTGCTGCTACCAGTACTGTGCTAATTACTACTGAGAAAAGAGAGAGAGAAAGAGAGAGAGAGAGAGAGAGAGAGAGAGAGAGAGTCATTAAGGCATAAAGGAGAAATAAAAACAGCAAGGGTTGGGTGAGCAAGTGGTATAAAAGGAGCATGAAGTCTTAAATCCTTGAGGTTTAAGTCGGAGGTCAGTCTTGAGTCTTTTAGATTCAAGTCTGGGGAGAGTCTTGGGTTTTTGAGGTTCATGTCTGAGAACAGTCTTGAGTCTTTGGGGTTCAAGTCTAAGAACAATCTTTAAGTCTTTGGGGTTCGAGTCTGAGAACAGTCTTGAGTCTTTGAGGTTCAAGATTGAGTAGTTTTGAGTCTTTGAGATTCAAGTCTAAGTTCAGTCTTGAGTCTTAAGTCTGTAAACAGTCTTGAGTCTTTGAGGTTCAAATGTGAGAACAGGCTTGAGTTTGTGGTTCAATCTGAGTTCAGTCTTGAGTCTTTGATGTTTAAATATGAGTAGTAGTGGGTCTCTGAAATTCAAGTCTAAGTTTAATCTTGAGTATTTAATGTTTGAGTCCAAGAACTGTCTTAAGTTTTTGGTTCACAAGTCTGAGAACAGTCTTGAATCTTTGATATTTAAATCTGAGTAGTTGTGAGTCTTTGACATTCAAGTCTGAGAACAGTCTTCAGTCTCTGAGGTTCAAGTCTGAGTTCAGTCTTGAGTCTTTTAGATTTAAGTCTGGGAACAGTCATGAGTCTTTGAGGTTCAAATGTGAGAACAGACTTGAGTTTGTGGTTCAATCTGAGAACAGTCTTGATTCTTTGAGGTTCAAGTCTGGGGACAGTCTTGAGTCTTTAGTATTTAAATCTGAGTAGTTGTGAGTCTTTGACGTCTGAGAACAGTCTTCAGTCTTTGAGGTTCAAGTCTAAGTTCAGTCTTCAGTCTTTGAGGTTCAAGTCTGAGTTCAGTCTTGAATCTTTTAGATTCAAGTCTGGGAACAGTCTTAAATTATTGAGGTTCAAGTCTGAGAACAGGCTTGAGCGGGAGGTTCAGTTCTGTAAACAGTCTTAAGTCTTTGAGGTTCAAGTCTAGGAACAGTCTTGAGTCTTTGAGGTTCAAGTCTGTGTTCAATCTTGAATCTTTGAGGTTCAGTTCTAAAAACAGTCTTGAGTCTTTTGGATTCAAGTCTATGAACAGTCTTGAGTCTTTGAGGTTTAAGTCTGAGACCAGTTTTAAGTCTTTCAGTTTCAAATATGAGTACATGCCTCAGTCTGAGGTTCAATTTTGAGTTCAGACTGGAGTCTTTGAAGTTCATATCTGAGTAGTCGTAAGTCTCTGAAGTTCAAGTTTGAGTCCAACTTGAGTCTATGATGTTTGAGTCCAAGAACAGTCTTGACATTTTGGTTCACAAGTCTGAGAACAGTCTTGAGTCTTTGGGGTTCAAGTCTGAGTTAAGTCTTGAGTCTTTGATGTTTAAATCTGAGTAGTCTTGTGTCTTTGATGTTTAAATCTGAATATTCTTGAGTAATTGAGGTTCAAGTCAGGGAACAGTTTTTAATCTTTGAAGTTCAAGTCTGAGATCAGTCTTGAGTCTTTGAAGTTCAAGTCTAAGATCAGTCTTCAGTCTTTGAAGTTCAAGTCTGATAGCAGTCTTGAGTCTTGGATGTTTAAATCTGAGTTGATTCTTGATTCTTCGTTATTTGTTACTTACATCTGACTCACATCTTTGAGTCATTGAGGTTCAAGTCTGAATTTAATCTTAAGTTGGTAATTCAGTTCTAAGGACAGTCTGGAGTCTTTGAAGTTAAAATCTGATAGCAGTCTTTAAAATCTGATAGCAGTCTTGAGTCTTTGATGTTTAAATCCGAGTTGATTCTTGATTCTTGGTTATTTGTTACTTACATCTGACTCACATCTTTGAGTCATTGAGGTTCAAGCCTGAATCTAGTCTTAAGTCAGTAATTCATTTCTAAGGACAGTCTTGAGTCTTTGAAGTTCAAGTCAGACAACAGTCTTTTGTCTTTGGTGCTCACATCTGAGAACAGTCTTGCGTCTTCGAGTTTTTGGTGCTTACATCTGAGTACATATTTGAGTCTTTGAGGTTCAAGTAGTCTTAAGTCAGAAGTTCAATTATCAGTTGAGTCTTTTGAAATTCAAGTCTGAGAATAGTCTTGAGTCTTTGAGGTTTAAATGAGAAACCATAGTAACTCATTTCTGGGGGACTTTGTACCATGGGTTGCATTTCTATGCATGGTGCAAATAGGTTTATTATTCTATTATTCTATTGGCAGTCCACAGTGATTAGACAAGCCAAATGTGTGCATTTGCACATCTGTGTTGTCAGCAATGCCAAGAACAGTCTTAGGTCTTTGAGGTTCAAGTCTGAGTAGTTGTGAGTCTTTGAGATTCAATGCTAAGAACAGTCTTGAGTCTTTGAGCTTCAAGTCTGAGTTCAGTCTTGAATCTTTGAGCTTCAAGACTGAGTTCAGTCTTGAGTCTTTTAGATTTAAGTCTGGGAACAGTCTTGAATTATTTATGGTTCAAGTCTGAGAACATGCTTGAGCCTGTGGTTCAGTTCTGTAAACAGTCTTGAGTCTTTAAAGTCCAAGTCTGTGTTTTAAGTTTTGAGTCTTTGAGGTTCAAGTGTGAGAACAGTCTTGAGTCTTTGAAGATCAAATCTAGGAACAGTCTTGAGTCTTTGAGGTTCACATCTAGGAACAGTCTTGTTTCTTTGAGGTTCAAGGCTGAGAACAGTCTAGAGTCTTTGAGGTTCAAGTATAGGAACAGTCTTGAGTCTTTGAGGTTCAAGTCTAGGAACAGTCTTGAGTCTTTGAGGTTCAAAACTAGGAACAGTCTTGAGTCTTTGAGGTTCAAGTCTAGGAACAGTTTTGAGTTCAGTCTTGAGTCTTTGAGGTTTAAGTCTGAGTAGTTTTGACTCTTTGAGATTCAATGCTAAGAACAGTCTTAAGTCTTTGAGGTTAAAGTCTGGGTATAATCTTGAGTCTTTTAGATTTAAGTTTGGGAACAGTCTTGAATTATTGAGGTTCAAATCTGGGAACAGTCATGAGTCTTTGAGGTTCAAGTCTAGGAACAGGCTTGAGCCTTTTGAGGTTCAAGTCTGAGAACATGCTTGAGCCTGAGGTTCAGTTCTGTAAACAGTCTTGAGTCTTTAAAGTTCAAGTCTGGGTTCAGTTTTGAGTCTTTGAGGTTCAAGTGTGAGAACAGTCTTGAGTCTTTGAGGTTCAAGGCTGGGAACAGTCTTGACTCTTTGAGGTTCACATCTAGGAACAGTCTTGAGTCTTTAAGGTTCAAGGCTGAGAACAGTCTTGAGTCTTTGAGGTTCAAGTCTAGGAACAGTCTTGAGTCTTTGATGTTCAAGTCTAGGAACAGTCTTGAGTTCAGTCTTGAGTCTTTGAGGTTCAAGTCTAGGAACAGTCTTAAGTCTTTGAGGTTCAAGTCTAGGAACAGTCTTGAGTCTTTGAGGTTCAAGTCTAGGAACAGTCTTGAGTCTTTGAGGTTCAAGTCTAGGAACAGTCTTGAGTCTTTGAGGTTCATATCTAGAAACAGTCTTGAGTTCAATCTTGAGTCTTTGAGGTTCATATCTAGAAACAGTCTTGAGTTCAATCTTGAGTCTTTGAGGTTTAAGTCTGAGTAGTTTTGACTCTTTGAGATTCAATGCTAAGAACAGTCTTAAGTCTTTGAGATTCAATGCTAAGAACAGTCTTGACTCTTTGAGATTCAATGCTAAGAACAGTCTTAAGTCTTTGAGATTCAATGCTAAGAACAGTCTTGAGTCTTTGAGATTCAATGCTAAGAACAGTCTTGAGTCTTTGAGGTTCAAGTCTGAGAACATTTTTAAGTCTTTCAGTTTCAAATATGAGAACATGCTTCAGTCTGAGGTTCAGTTCTGAGTTCAGACTGGAGTCTTTGAAGTTGATATCTGAGTAGTGATTAGGCAAGCTGTATTTGTGCATTTGCACATCTGTGTTGTCAGCAATATGTGCAACTTTTCATTTAAGAAGATGAATTTATTCAGTATAAAAGGTGTCTACAACTGCTTGGACATGAATAGTACGTTATAAATGACTAACAGCTCTGCATGTACAGTGGTTAGCATGGTGCTAACGGCACATGTCAATCCTCACTCACTGTGTGCGGGGGCGTGGGGTAATCTCTGATAGGCTGGCTGATGTGATTTATCACTTTTATAGATGGGATTTCTTTTATATCTGAACCAAATGAGCTGAAAGATCACAGGATTCTGGAGGTTTGTCAGAAATGGCGGGACGGATTAATGAAACATCTGTTTACTCTACGCTGCTTCAGTCTGCCTGCTGATACTGATCTGCTCTGTCTTTTGTTGGATTGCAGCATGCTGTGCACTATTCACACCCACACACAGATACACACACCATCACGTATCACCCGACTGTACAGTGATAAAAGAGAGTGAAAAAAAAATCACACATCAGAGCGTTGGATCAATACCAGAACTTTGAGTTCAGAACCAACACCTGCTGAGCTTACCTGAGTATCAATATCAAATCAATACTTCAGCTGACAAACGAATAACAGTGCATGTACAAAATGCTACTGGTGCTATTGGTCTCAAGTCTTTGAGGTACAAGTATTTGTGTTCAGTTTTGGGTCTTTTAAATTTCAAGTCTGAATTCTGTCTTTAATCTTTGAAGTTCTAGTCTGAATTAAGTCTTGAGACTTTGAGGTACAAGTCTGTTTCCTGTTTTGAATATTTGAGGTTCAAGTCTGAGTTAAATCTTCAGTCTTTCAGGTTCAAGTCTGAGAACAGTTTTGAGTCTTTGAGGTTTAAGTCTGAGAACAGTCTTGAATCTTTGAGGTTTACATCTGAATTAAGTCTTGAACCTTTGATGTTCTAGTCCGAGAACAGTCTTGAGTCTTTGAGGTTTAAGTCTGAGAACAGTCTTGAGTCTTTGAGGTTTAAGTCTGAGAACAGTCTTGAGTCTTTGAGGTTTAAGTCTGAAAACAGCCTTAGGTCTTTAAGGTTCTAGTCTGAGAACAGTCTGGAGTCTTCAAAGCTTAAATCTGAGTCTTGAGTTTTTGGGGTTCAAGTGCAAGTTAAATCAAGAGTTTTTGAGGTTCAAGTCTGTGTTCAGTCTTAAGTCTTTGACATTCTAGTCTGAGAACAGTCTTGAGTCTTTTATGGTTCAAGTCAGAGTTCAGTTTTGTATCTTTAAGGTTTAAGTCTGAAAACAGTCTTGAGTCTTTGAAGTTCTAGTCTGAGAAGAGTCTTAAGTCTTTAAGGTTCTAGTCTGAGTTCAATCTTGAGTCTTTGAGGTTTACATCTGAATTAAGTCTTGAATCTTTGATGTTCTAGTACGAGAACAGTCTTGAGTCTTTGAGGTTTAAGTCTAAGTACAGTCTTGAGTCTTTCAGGTTCAAGTCTGAGAACAGTCTTGAGTCTTTGAGGTTCAAGTCTCAATTAAGTCTTGAATCTTTGATGTTCTAGTCCGAGAACAGTCTTGAGTCTTTGAGATTCTAGTCTGAGAACAGTCTTGAGTCTTTGAGGTTTAAGTCTGAAAACAGCCTTAAGTCTTTAAGGTTCTAGTCTGAGAACAGTCTGGAGTCTTCAAAGTTTAAATCTGAGAACAGTCTTGAGTTTTTGGGGTTCAAGTGCAAGTTAAATCAAGAGTTTTTGAGGTTCAAGTCTGTGTTCAGTCTTGTATCTTTAAGGTTTAAGTCTGAAATCAGTCTTGAGTCTTTGAAGTTCTAGTCTGAGAACAGTCTTAAGTCTTTAAGGTTCTAGTCTGAGTTCAATCTTGAGTCTTTGAGGTTCAAGTCTGTGTTTAGTTTTGAGTGTTTGAGATTCTAGTCTGAGTTTAATCTTGAGTCTTTGAGGATCTAGTGTGAGAACAGTCTTGAGTTTTTGAGGATTGAATATACAATCAATTCAGACTCAAACTAGGGTAGACTTCCAGATATTTAGGACACATCAAGACTCATCTTCAACTCAGACTCAAACTACAGAGACTAGACACTCAATTTAGACTCAAAACCTGTTTTGAGCCTCTAACTAGACTAGAAACATAGAGATTCAATGCAGAACTTAAATCTTAAACCCAGAGAGTCAAGACTAAACTTCAACTTAGGCTCCAAACACTCAATTCTCAACTAGACACTCAATTCAGACTAAAACTAGATTAGAATTGCAGATATTTAGGACACACCCTTAATCTAAAACCCAAAGAGTCAAGACTAATTTTCAACTCAGACTCAAAACTAGACACTAAATTTAGACTAAAACTAGACTAGAATTGCAGAAATTTAGGACACCACCTCAATCTGAAACCCAAAGAGTCAAGATTAAACTTTAACTCAGACTCAAACCCTGTTTTAAGACTCAAACTAGACTAGACCAAAGAAAATTTAGAGCAGAACTTAAATCTAAAGCCCAAAGAGTCAAGACTCAATTTTAATTCAGATTTAAACCCTGTTTTAAGACTTAAACTAGACTTGACCACAGAAATTCAAAGCACAACTTAAATCTCAAGCCCAAAGGGTCAAGATTAAACTTTAATTCAGACTCAAACCCTGTTTTGAAACTCAAAACTAGACTAGACCATAGAAATTCAGAGCACAACTTAAATCTAAAACCCAGAGAGTCAAGACTAAACTCAGACTTAACTCATTTGCATCCTGGAAACTCAATCCTCAACTCTAGAGAATCAAGACTCACCTCAGATTTTCTAAATGCTTGCTGAATGGGTGCTACATTGTGGAGATTGCATGATGGCGATTGCTGTTGTATCCCAAGAGGTTGCTACGGTTTCTCAGGTGGCTGCTCTGGTGTTGCCATGTTGTTGCTATGGTAACCAATGTGTTGCACCCCATTCATTCCTGTAGGGAAAAATAAAAGAACCAGTAAAATTCCCTCAAAGCGAGCCTGACATTTTAAATATTCAGCATATTCCTCTGTTCTGACTGCCACTGAAACATAATGATGGGTTTTGTAGCTCTATTGTGTTTTAATCTTCAGTATTATGGTCTGTTTGATGGTGATTCAGAGTGTTTTGAATGCAGTCAGCAGATGCTGTAGGTCTGGACATTTTCCGCTAACACACTAACACACGCTAACACACGCTAACACATGCTAACACACGCTAACACACGCTAACACACGCTAACACACGCTAACACATGCTAACACATGCTAACAGTGCTATTTAGCCCCGGCCCCTGTATTTTACCCATTAAAACAACTAACGTCACAAAAATGAGTGTTAACCCTTTGAACTCTAGGCTGTTTTGGTGTGTTTCAGGTCTTATAACACAGTAATTATATCAGACAGACACATGCCCTGATCTCTTTTACTCCAGAAGACATACGACTGTTCAAAAATATAATCATTTAAAATGTAAAAGGAAGCAGAATTGTTATATTTTCCTGGAACTGATCATGTTTTAATCAAAATTTTACCAAGCGCCTTTGAATGTATAGACTTTAAATATATTCACACCTAAGATATATTTTCAGAAATGGTTAGACTAGAGTGTTTATGAGCTGAAAGCATAAGAATATTGATTGATTTGGTCAGGTCAGGTTTTTAGTATCAAATTCCTACAATAACATTTACTTGTTTAAAAACACGTTTAAAACACACTCTTCACTTAAAGCCAGTAAAGAGCACTCATAATGCTCTATAACACATTACAGTGAGGCATAATAAAATGTATTTCACGTTTAAAAGGAATATGAAATCTCACTTCACTTAAAGTCAGAAATTACTGTATATGAGGCTTTATAATGTGTTACACACTTTTATAAAAGCTTAATCAATCATAGCTGCATATTATAAGCATTATACCAACATATACCAAATCTATACTATAGTGCATTACAACCCTACATTGTACAAAGTTATTATGAACAGATATTATAAGGCATTACACACCTTTTAATACCTTTATAAACCCTTCCTATACTTATAGAAAATTGATGATTTGAGTTCATTACATGGATTATTAATTAATACTTTGATAAAATACATGGAGAAACAGCATCAGGCGGAGTTATTTATCTTGATAATCAATAATCACACCTCTAGGATACATGTAGATACTAAAAACCACCTGACACTCAGAGCAGCCTATGCCTTTCAGTATTTTAATCAGGACACACAAAGAAAACTACAGTATATACAAAAATATTAACTTTTTAGTCTAAATAAATAAAAATGTTTAGCGCAAAATAACTACTTAGTAAAAATGTGCAAGTAAAATAAACACTACATAAGTATATAAGTAGTGCGCACACCATACCTAGCTTTAGTTTGAGTAAAGCAGGTAGTTTCACACTTTTTCTGTGAACACTTTTGAGTCTTTATTTACTGATATTTTTTGGTTTGAAACCAAAATCATATCATATAAATATGTTTGAAGCACTAAAGGTAAATAATATTGCACACTCTCTCCACTTTTAGACTCTTTGGCCCGCTTTTCTGCGCTAGAAATGAGCACCCTCTCCGCTTTTAGACTCTTTGGTCTGTTTTTCTGTGCTAGAAATGCGCACTCTCTCCGCTTTTAGACTCTTTGGCCCGTTTTCTGTGCTAGAAATGCGCACTCTCTCTGCTTTTAGACTTTTTGGTCTGTTTTTCTGCGCTAGAAATGTGCACTCTCTCCGCTTTTAGACTCTTTGGTCTGTTTTTCTGCGCTAGAAATGCACACTCTCTCCGCTTTTAGACTCTTTGGCCCGTTTTCTGTGCTAGAAATGCACACTTTCTCCGCTTTTAGACATTTTGGCCCGTTTTTCTGCGCTAAAAATGCGCACTCTCTCCGCTTTTAGACTCTTTGGCCCGTTTTTTTGCGCTGGAAATGCGCACTCTCTCTGCTTTTAGACTCTTTGGTCTGTTTTTCTGCGCTAGAAATGCGCACTCTCTCCGCTTTTAGACTCTTTGGCCCGTTTTCTGTGCTAGAAATGAGCACCCTCTCCGCTTTTAGACTCTTTGGTCTGTTTTTCTGTGCTAGAAATGCGCACTCTTTCCGCTTTTAGACTCTTTGGCCCGTTTTCTGTGCTAGAAATGCGCACCCTCTCCGCTTTTAGACTCTTTGGCCTGTTTTTCTGCACTAGAAATGCGCACTCTCTCCGCTTTTAGACTCTTTGGCCCATTTTCTGCGCTAGAAATGCGCACCCTCTCCGCTTTTAGACTCTTTGGTCTGTTTTTCTGCGCTAGAAATGCACACTCTCTCCGCTTTTAGACTCTTTGGCCCGTTTTCTGTGCTAGAAATGCGCTCTCTCTCCGCTTTTAGACTCTTTGGCCCGTTTTCTGCGCTATAAATGAGCACTCTCTTTGCTTTTAGACTCTTTGGTCTGTTTTTCTGCGCTACAAATGCGCACTCTCTCCATCTTTTAGACTCTTTGGCTCGTTTTCTGTGCTAGAAATGTGCACTCTCTCCGCTTTTAGACTCTTTGGTCTGTTTTTCTGCGCTAGAAATGCGCACTCTCTTCGCTTTTAGACTCTTTGGCCCGTTTCTGACACCTAGCATTCAAACTTTGAATCTCACATTATAAAAACCTGCTTAACAGCGGGCCAACTTTCATTCTATTTCTAAAATACCTCACGGGCCGCTCCAAAAAAGGAAACAGGCCGCAAATGGCCTGCGGGCCATAGTTTGGACACCCCTGATGTATTCGCTTTCAGCTCTCAGTTTGAGTTACAGTCATCCTATATGCTCTCAAACTGAACTGAAGTAAAACCCTGAGCATGATGGGAATTCTCTGCATTTATAGCTCTGCTAGCCTCAGGTTGCCGCGGTGGTTTCAGGCTAAGCTGAGCTCCGGGTATCATTACTGGTCGTCAGCCGTTGACTCAGCGAGTAGCTCAGCGGACTGCGGTCAGCGCCGGTCAGCGGCGGCACTTCTGTAAACTTCAGACTGAAGTAGATCTCAGTCTGCAGAGGAGTGACCTCACCCGGCCTCCACCGCAGGAACGCAGCTGGTAACGATGCCGCCTGCTGCCTTTTCCTGCTTATTCACCACCAGATCTTACACTGAAGATTCCCCCACTTAACTCCAAACACAGTCTATCTGTCTGTAGTTACCTTTAGCAGGGATAGACTGAATTTACCTAATAAAATGGAGGAAACTGGTTTTGTAAGGAATGAAAACTTAAGTTAGCATAACTTACAACATCAAGTTATTACAACTAAAGGGGAAGCTGATTTAACTTTTATATATTTTTGTTATACTGTAAGACCAGATAAGTTGAGTTTACGGTAACACTTTCTTTGAATGTCATCTCTATAAGACTCTATAAACATACTAATAACACATTAAAACGCATTCATAAGGCATTATAAACGTGGCTATACATATTTATAAAAATGTATCATTCATTATAGCCATGTTTATTATGCATCATGAACTGTGATTATAATGCATTAATAGATGTGCTTATAACATGTTATACATCAATACCAAGAAACTCAGTCACGGCTTGCAGACTTATCATGACTAAAAAAACTTCCAACCTATAAACACACCCTCAATAATCCTATAAATAAATATTTTAACCCCTCATAAATTATTCTTGTCTTGAATATAATATTAATTATAGTCGATTATAATGTATTATAACAGGTCTTTGTGTGCTCTAAGTAAAGTGCCAGATTTTCATTTTAGGTCTAGATTATTAACGATATATATACACTATTTTAACATATATATTATAAGCACAGCTTATAATGTATTATGATCACAGGTCATAATGCTTAAAAAACATGGCTATACTGGGTTATGCATTTTTATGAACATTTATAGGCATGTTTATAATGCCTTATGAATGCATTATAATATGTTATGAATGTGGTTATAGCATCTAATAAAGATGACATTCATAGAAAGTGTTACAGAGTTTACCATTTTTTTTTTTGCTCATTTTTTTATATATAATAAGTAATAGGGAATGAAAACTAGACTTAGCATACAATAAAACATCAAGTTATTACTGCATTGTACAATGTTCTTATGAACAGATATTATGCGGCATTATACACTGTTTAATTCCTTTATAAACCCTTCTTATATACTTGTAGTTAATAATGTGTTATAAATGTCGCTGTAAGTACTTACAGTTTGAGCAATTATAAAGGCCTATTACAGTCATTATAAGGTGTTATGCATGTCATGTTATGCGTTATAAATGCATTTATAACGCATTATGAACACAGGGTTCATAGGAAGTGAGTGTTACCCATGTTATTAGTGTGTAATTGGCAGCAGTTCGATCTATATGTGAGTTTATGGTTTACAGGTTATGGCTGTGCTGGAGTTTATTGAGTTAATAAAGGGTTAATAAGTCACTAATAGACCAAGTACTCTACCATATTCTAAAGTGAGGTTCTGTTCATAATTTATTAGACACTAAGAAAAATAAATGAATACATGTTGGTACCACTTCAAAATAAAACTTTATCTTTATAAAGGGTTTATAAATGGTTTAGTTTATTAATGGTTACTAAGTAGGTTGTAAATGCCTTTAATATCATTAATAATCAGTTATAACACACGTAGAAATGTACATAGACCTGTGGTTTGACAAATAGTGAACCCACAGCAACATAACTGATTATTAATGATTTTTTTAGGCATTTACAACCTAATTAGTAACCATTAATAAACTAATTGTAAACCATTTATTAACCCTTTATAAAGGTAGACTTATTTTAAAGTGGTACCTTAATGTTTAATCAATCACAGACCCTTAATTAAGCAGCAATACAACAGATAATAACACAGAATGAAGCCTTATTAAGGCTTTATTAAGCAAGTAATAAGACATTAATAAGCGCCTAATATGTGTTACTTAAATTAAAGAATTCTGTTTATTTCTAATGGATTAAAATGGTTTAACAGAAGCTGGAAATGCTTCAGAAATAAGGAAGTGTAGAATGTGATGGTCTGGAGACGTGACTCAGCGGAGTGTTGAGTCGGTCACGCTCGCTCTGAGGCTCTAAGGCTCGGTGGAGACGAATCAGAAGCTCAGTCTGACCTCCGGGGGGCTGACATCTTTCCATTTAGCCCCCCGGCTGCAGCTGCTGGAGTGAGGAGCTCCACCGCCAGCCGGTTCCATTACACCAGACCCCCGGTGACAGAGCCCGAGCAGGGGTCATCCCCAGCCCTCTCCATGCAGGAAAACACCAGATGGGTCCGGGCTGTCGGCGGGACTGAGGAACGAGGGATGACAGGCCGTCTCGCTCCGGCCTCTTTACAGCCGCGTACCGTCAGCCGCCACCTCGCGTAAAAGCGCCGGCGCTGGAGCTCCTCCAGCCCCTGTAACTCAACCAGCGCAAATTATTCATGCTGGACCTTCTGAGGAAAAAGACACGACTTCACTGAAGCTCCACAACATCTGAATAGTTCATGTGTAGCCCTGGATCATGGGGGGGGGGGGGGGGGGGGTGAGGTGGGTGTATGCTGGAGAACTTAACTAACCTTAACCTTTACTTAACCTTTAATTTGACTTACTAAAGTTACTACTTCATTTACAGGCCTGTCACAATAACTATTTTAATGTGGACAATAGTTTTTGTCCCATAAATAGTTGCGATAAACAACATATTGTCCTTTTTACAACCATTGAGAGTTTCAGACCATAAAATTACAACTGCATGTCTGCAACTCTCCAGACTATGGATACACAGAATGCACAACACGCTGACATCACTCCCGTTCATGATTACACGGCACTGCACATGGCACTACCAGGAGATCAATCACCTGAATATTGATTTCACCTGTGACACACACTGTACATGCCCCTCACTTCACTTAGTCCTTGTCATGTATTGGCGATTTTTTTTTGTACAAAACATTTTCTCCTGCTTGTATTAGCTCTCTCGTTTCCGACCTTGTTTTTGTATTTTTTGTATACATATATTTTGGAGATTGCTCTGCTTCATCATAACGGTATTTTTTGCCGGCTGCAGGAATAACAAACCTTTCTGGCTGTCCGGCTGCTGTTGTTTTCTTTTCTTCTTCTTCCTCTTCCTTTCTCTCCTTTCTTATCTGGTTTTCTGAATAATAAATCTGCTTTATCATAATTGCAGACGTTTCATATTTTGCTCTCATAATTGTTGACGTTTCATATTGAAATAATTGAATATTTTGCCAGCTACTTCCTCTTCCTTTCACTTTTGCTTTTTTTTCTCACCTTGCTTTTCTGGCTTTCCTGATGAATAAATCTGCTTTATCATAATTGCTGACGTTTTATATTTTGCCGGTTGCAGAAATGACGAACCTTTCTGGCTGGCTACTGTCCGCAACTAGTGGGAAGAGCTCCCTTAAGGTTGATCCTGATAACAGGGTCACTGTTGTATTCAGTTCATAACCTGTCGTTGTCGTTGTCTGGGGTCCTAGGTCAGCTTGGAACCCTAGGTAATTGATTGGTTTGCTTGCCCTGCTGCAACGGGGCTGCATACCCAACATTTTAATGCTGCGTTATTAAGTTTCCATGACTTTTGGCTCATAAAAGTATGAAAGAACATTGCAGAACAATGCGGTGAAGTGATAGCGTCTGTAATTATTATGAAAGCATATCCGCCGCTCTCAGTGCCCTCCATGAGCTGCCAGCTCTCCGAGAGCGGCGTTACGTAACGGTGCGGCTCCGACACGCCG
The DNA here is from genome assembly GCF_023375975.1 of Astyanax mexicanus. NCBI lineage: Eukaryota > Metazoa > Chordata > Actinopteri > Characiformes > Acestrorhamphidae > Astyanax > Astyanax mexicanus. The sequence continues at coordinate 121,710,680 of NC_064408.1, forward strand.
GAGTTCACTCCCAAGCCTTTGATGCGCTTCGTGTTTTAAAGTCTCAATCAGGAGCTGCCAAGAAGCGCCGGCACGGCTGCCCCTGGAGTGGGCCTGAGCTCGGTGATAAATCCGTAGCACAGCTGCTGAGAGCCTCGGCAGCGGCGGCATCAAACCCACGTCTGCAGCTACTCCCAACCTAAAACCTTTTAAATATAAATAAACTCATTTCTTGAAGAAATGAAGACAGAGAACAGTAGAGTCGAGTTTCGAGGTCATTTAGTAAGACGTGAGCGTCCGTCTGAACCCGTACCTCTTCTGAAAGCTCTGTGTAAACTCTGTAAATTTCATAACTCTGAATTAAATATAAATGTGATTGATACGGTTCTGTTGTATAACTCAGAGTATGATGTTTCCCCGTGGTGTACATGTTTCTGACATCATGCTGAATTATTTCTGACCCACGGTTTCACAGGAATAAGCGTTAATAAGGAATAAGAGTTGGGTAGAAAACTGTGGAAAGTGCAGAAATTGAACTTTTAAACTTTTATTCCAGATCTGTTTGATGAGAGAACTTCCGTGGAGTAATAATCTGATTATTGCCTGATTATTAACTCATGTGAAATCTTCTCTAATCTGGGCTGATCCTGATGAGTGCCAGTTTCATCATTACAATCTGAATTAGAGCATTACTCAAATAGTCACTATTCACTGTATACCTGTAACTCTACCTCTTCACTACTTTACTTTAACTGATGCTCTCAAACACTTTATTAAGAGACAAGAAATTCAAGTAGTTATTAACTCTTGATGAGTTCAGCACAGCTGTTAACTGAAATTAGCCTGAATTCCAGGTGACTCTACTTCATACAGCTGAGGTGTCTCTCTCTCTCTGTGTACTCTTTCTTTTCTATCCACCTCTCTCCCTCTCTCTCTTTATTACTCTACTCTCTTTATTCTATCCCAATGCTCTCTTTCTCACTCGCTCTACTCTTTCTGTTCTTTCTCTCTCTTTCTCACTCGCATTTCCGTTTCTATTGTATTCTCACTTTATCTGCCTCTCTCTACTCATTCTATTCTTTCTCTCTCTCTCTCTCTGTATCTCTCTCCCTTGGTACTCTTTCTATTTTATTCTCCTCTCTCCCTTTCTTTCTCTTCATTACTCTCTCTTTTTTACTCTCTCTATTCTGTCCCTCTTCTCTCTCTGTCTCTGTCTATCTCTCTTTTCCTATTATTTCTCTCTCTATCTTTGTATTTCTCTTTCCCTCTCTCTTTCTCTATTCTTTCTTTCTCTCTCTTACTCACTCTCTCTAATCTTTCTATTCTTTCTCTCTCTTTCTCACTCGCTCTACTCTTTCTATTCTTTCTCTCTCACTTACTTGCTCCGTTCTTTCTATTCTTTTTCTCACTCGCTCTACTCTTTCTGTTCTTTCTCTCTCTTTCTCACTCGCTCTACTCTTTCTGTTCTTTCTCTCTCTTTCTCACTCGCTCTACTCTTTCTGTTCTTTCTCTCTCTTTCTCACTCGCTCTACTCTTTCTATTCTTTCTCTCTTTCTCACTCGCTCTACTCTTTCTGTTCTTTCTCTCTCTTTCTCACTCGCTCTACTCTTTCTATTCTTTCTCTCTCTTTCTCACTCGCTCTACTCTTTCTATTCTTTCTCTCTCACTTACTTGCTCCGTTCTTTCTATTCTTTTTCTCACTCACTCTACTCTTTCTGTTCTTTCTCTCTCTTTCTCACTCGCTCTACTCTTTCTGTTCTTTCTCTCTCTTTCTCACTCGCTCTACTCTTTCTGTTCTTTCTCTCTCTTTCTCTCTCTCTCTGTATATTTCTTTCCCCCTCTCTCACTTGCTCTACTCTTTTTATTCTTTCTCTCTTTTTTCTCACTCACTCTATTCTTTCTATTCTCTGTCCCTACTATGCTATTCTATTCTATTTTATTCTATTCTCTCTCTCTGTATCTGTCTCTCTCACTCACTCTACTCTTTCTATTCTCTCTTTCTTTCTCTCTCTCACTCACTCTACTCTTTCTATTCTCTCTCTTTCTCTCTGTCTCTTTTACTTACTGTACTCTTTTTATTCTCTTTTTCTACTTTATCTATTCTCTCTTTCTCTCTGTCTCTCTGTCTCTCTCTGTCTGTCTCTCTCTGTCTCTCTCTCTCTCTCTCTTTCTCTCTGTCTCTCTGTCTCTCTCTCTGTCCCTCTCTCTCTCTCTCTCTCTCTCTCTGTTTGTTTTAGTAAATGTGGTGCTGCTGCAGGGGGGAGGCCGTGGTTCTGAATAACTGGGGCTGAAATGATCTTTTAAAAGTCATTTGCTTTTCCTCAGTGGTCCACAGTGTCCCGCTGTCACTGTTCACACTGCACACCCAATCACTACACAGAGAGAAAGAGAGAGAGAGAGACAGAGAGAGAGGTACGACCCCAATTCCAAAAAAGTTTGGACGCTGTTTTAAAATGCAGATCAATGAGAATAAAAACAGAATTCATTTTTTTAAATCCTATTTCGAATCCCGGTCATGCAGCTTGCCATCAGCAGCCGGAGTCCTGAGAGAGCACAATTGGTCTTGCTCTCTCTGGGTGGGTACAGTGTACAGTAGATGGCGCTCTTTCTTTCCCCTCATCACTCCTAGGGTGATGTGGATCAGCACAAGGCTGCGTCTGTGAGCTGATGTATCAGAACTGAGTCGCTGCGCTTTCCTCTGAGCACACAATGCTGCATCATGACTTCACATGTATCGGAGAAGGCATGTGCTAGTCTTCAGTTTCTGAATCATTTTATCTGATTTTGCTATTTATAGGTTTATTTTTGAGTAAAATGAACATTGTTGTTTTATTCTATAAACTACAGACAACATTTCTCCCAAATTCCAAATAAAAATATTGTAATTTAAAGCATTTATTTGCAGAAAATGAGAAAAAGATGCAGAGCTTTCAGACCTCAAATAATGCAAAGAAAACAAGTTCATATTCATAAAGTTTTCAGAGTTCAGAAATCAATATTTGGTGGAATAACCCTGGTTGTTTTTAATCACAGTTTTTTTCATGCATCTCGGCATCATGTTCTCCTCCACCAGTCTTACACACTGCTTTTGGATAACTTTATGCTGCTTTACTCCTGGTGCAAAAATTCAAGCAGTTCAGTTTGGTGGTTTGATGGTTTGTGATCATCCATCTTCCTCTTGATTATATTCCAGAGGTTTTCAATTTGGTAAAATCAAAGAAACTCATCATTTTTAAGTGGTGTCTTATTTTTTTCCAGAGCTGTATATTTGTATGTATGTCTACGTGGTTTTCCCGTAAAGAACTGTGTAGAGTTTGAGCAGCAGTGTGCGGTGATGCTCTGTAGGTGTTGATTTAGTGGAGTTATTGGACGTGTCCGCGGCGCAGTGCCGGTTCCTCGCGGCCGCTCGTTCTCTGAACAGTGTAAATTGAAAGTGAAATGTGAGAGCTGTCTGCTGTCACAGCGGATCAATCCGCCGCCGGGCCGCGACGTGTCTATTCCTGACGCTGGATCTGGAAATCCTGCGGCGGCTCTGAGCTCTGATAGATAACGTGTTCTTCTGTTCAGAGAACTGGACCTTCAGAGACACCTCTACCATTAAAACACACTAAATTAACACAGGATCCCTGATTTATCATCATCAACAGCACCCAACCCATAATTCTGCTCTCTTCAAACACACTTTCTGTTTTACTGCTTTACTGTTTAAAGATGCATCGCTCCTATTGGTGGATTTATAGCTGTTTTCTTCTCGTATTGGTGTTATTTATTCATTTATTTTGGCTGTACTGTTCTCTTATTGGTAGATCATTTAAGAATGTTTAACTCTGCTTTTCTGTAATTGGTGGATTATTATTTTTTATTTTTACCTAATTGGTGGAATTTTAGCCCTGTTTTTCCCATTTTTTTAGATTTTTAGCCCTGAATTTTTACTCCTGTTTTTCTCTATTTGGTGGATATTTAACCCAGCTTTTCTCGAATTGGTGAATTTTATCTCTGCTTTTCTTTAATTGGTGGATTTTTAGTCCTGTTCTTCTCTACTTCGTGGATTTTTAGCCCTATTTTTCTCTTCATTGTAGAATTTCAGCTAATGAATTTTTACATTTTAAGCCCAGCTTTTCTCAAATTGGTGGATTTGTAGTCCTTTTTTTCTGAAATTGCTGGATTTTTAGCCCTGTTCTTCTTTAATTGGTGGATATTTAACCCTGTTTATTCCACTTGGTCGATATTTAACCCTGCTTTTCTCTAATTGGTGGATTTTTAGCCATATTTTATCTGTTATTTGTAGATTTTTAGATAATTGGTGGATTGTACCCTGTTTTTCTTTATTTTAGCCCTGTTTTCTCTAATTTTTTATCCCAGTTTGTCTCTTATTGGTAGATTTTTGGCTCATCAGTGGATTTTTGCCCCTGTTTTTCTTGAATTTCTAGATGTTAGCCCTATTTTTCTCAATTTATTTTATTGTTAGCCCAGCTTTTCTCTAATTGGTGGATTTTTTGGCCGATATATTTATTATTTGGGTGCAGATTTCTTACTGTTGTATTTTTGGCAGTGTTTTTCATATAGGTTGAGTTATAATGGTGGAACTGGCACTCATCAGGACTGCTCCAGGAAAGGAAGAGCAAAAGCTGCCTCTAGTTACCTCTAGTATTTAGGTTTGTTTAACACTTTTAAGCTACCACATGATTCCGTATGTGTTCCTTCATAGTCTGATAGATCACTTCACTATTAATTTATATATGTAGGGAAAGATAACGCTCACCTGTGAAGGTCAGGTGAGGGTGTGGAGTCTGACCTTCTGTCCGTCTGACTACACCTCCATTAACGGCTCACTGCTTCATTGTGTTTCAGCAATAAACCAGGGCAGGAAATGACACCCCCAATAATAGAGATCCAGTGAAACACGCTAAGCATTATGGGTAATCTGCTTTTGAAGGGGACCTTGCTGCAGTTCAGTAGCTTAATGAGCAGCGGGATGCTAAACCTGTGTGTGCAGTATTAATCTGCAGGTTTATACGGTGGATATAATGACAGTAAGCTTGTAAAATCAGCAATAAACTCCTGAATTCCTGCATTTTTCTGTATTAAACACAGAGTTTACGCCCCCGGCCAGACCGGCATTATTGTTGATTGAGAGACTGAACGCTCTGACTCAGCAAAACCTTCAGAAACGAAAGTTAAAACCTGAAAAACGGAGATTACTTTCCCCCCATAGACCCAAAAAAAACCCCTCAGCATTGATTCTTATTATTTATTTATCATCTGTAACAGAGCTTCACCACTTCCTCACCACATCTCCCCTCTATATCCAATAAATTAACACCAGAGAGAGAGAGAGGATCCCTGATTAATCATCAGCAGCACAGACCCGTGATTCTGCTCTCTTCAAACACATTCCATTTTACTGATGCATCGCTCCTATTGGTGGATTTCTACCTGTATTCTTATCTTATTTGTGTTATTTATTTATTTTGTTTATCTTTTCTGTGATTGGTGGATTTTTAGCCCTGTCTCTCTGTTATTCCTAAATATCTGAACTGGATGTTATCATACTGGTAGATTTTTAGCCCAGCTTTTATGTAATTTGTAGATTTTTATCCCTATTTTCTCTAATTGGTGTACTTTTAGCCCTGCTTTTTTTAATAGATATATTTTTAGCCCTGTGTTTTTCTAGTTGGGGGATTTTTAGACCTGTTTTTCTGTTATTGGTGGATTTTAAGCCCTGCTTTTTTCGAATTGGTAGATTTTTACCTGTTGTTCTGTGATTGGTGCATTTTAAGCCCTGCTTTTTTTCTAATTGGTAGATTTTTAGCCCTGCTTTTCTCTAATTGGTAGATTTGTAGCCATGTTTTTTTTCTAATTAATGGATTTCTAGCCCTGTTATTCTCTAATTGGTAGATTTTTAGCCCTGCTTTTCTCTAATTGGTGGATTTCTAGCCCTGTTTTTCTCTAATTGGTAGATTTGTAGCCATGTTTTTCTCTAATTAATGGATTTCTAGCCCTGTTATTCTCTAATTGGTAGATTTTTAGCCCTGCTTTTCTCTAATTGGTGGATTTCTAGCCCTGTTTTTCTTTAATTCATGCATTTTCAGCTCTGTTTTCTCTAATTGGTGGATTGTAGCCCGGTTTTTTCTCTAATTAATGGATTTCTAGCCCTGTTTTTCTTTTATTGATATATTTTTAGCTAATGGGTGGATTTTTAGCTCTGTTTTTCTCTAATTGGTGTATTTTTAGCCCTGTTTTTCTGTTTTTCTTGTATTGATAATGAATAATGAAAAAACACTGAATTTAAGACGTGTCCAAACTTTTGTCTCCTACTGTATATGAATGATATGAATGTACAGTGTGTAAACTGAACATGAAGTGTTATTTAATAAAACAGGGGGTTGTAAACACCCACACCTCTAGATGAATGGAAGGTTTCATTTCTGAAGTTTGGATACACTATAGACGGCTAGTATTATTACCACCCACAGTGGACAGTGCAGTGCAGTGGATACAGTGGTAATGATGGTGACCGGTGAATTTTTAGCTCTGTTGTTCTGTGATTGGTGGATTTTTAGCCCTGTCTCTCTGTTATTCCTAAATATTTGAGCTGGATGTTATCATACTGGTAGATATTTAGCCCAGCTTTTATCTAATTTATGGATTTTTAGCCCTGCTTTTTTCTAGTTGGTAGATTTTAGCCTTGTTTTCTTCTAATTGGTTGTTTTTTAACCCTGTTTTTCTGTCAGTGCCGAGCTCTTTAGCTGCTATGGGACGTAGCAAAAGTCATGGTACACAAGTACATTTCGCACCTTAATTAAAGCACAGATTTCAAAACCTGACTGGTGCTGTTTTTTCACATAAAGCACAAATCAGCTGATTAAACATTAAACACAGTTTCCTGCTTGCTGTTGTTTTGCAGCAGCACTGAAGCGGAAATCATCCTCCGCCTTAATGTGTATCTCTACTTATCTCTATCCACACACACACACACACACACACACACACACACACAGAGCGCTGCCCTCCCCCACACTCCCTTAACCTCTCTCTGCACGCTAAATTGTACACCATTAGCCGCGGTGACAAAGAGCATCTCCAGCCCTTCGCTCTGAAGCCACGCCCCCTGATTCTCTACAAATAAAGATAATTACAGAGGCCAGAAACCCAGACCCAGAACCAGCAGCTCAGAACAGATCAGCACCAAAATCACACTCACACATCCTATTACATCCAGATCTCACTTAAAACCACTTAAAAAAGACTGTAAAATATAATTAAACTAAAATGAAAATCAAATATTTAATCAGGTCAAGCTAAAATAAGAAACTTCTCAAACAGAACTAATAAGAAATATTAGTTCTAAAAAGGCTAAAGTGTAAGCAATAAAATAAAGAGATAAATAATTACAATAATAAAATAAAACAAACAATTAAATAAATATAATAGAGGACTAAAAAAATGAAGGAGCTAAAATTAAAACCAAGATAATAAATAAATTAAAGAGATAAATAATTACAATAATTAAAGAAAACTGACAAATTAATATGATAGAGGACTGAAAAAAGAAGTAGCTAAAAGTAAAAGCAAGATAATAAATAAAAAAAGAGATGAATAATTACAATAATAAAAGAAAACAAACAATTAAATAAAAATTATAAAGTACTAAACAATTAAGTAGCTAAAAGTAAAACCAAGATAAATGATAGAAGTACTGTATATGATAGAAATAAAAAATATATAGAAATGAAAAATTACACTTATAACCATGAATATAGTCCATATTTATTTGTTTTATAGAAAACAGTGTTAAAAAATATAATAATAATAAAGTTTATTTGAGATTACTAATTTTACCAATTAAAAGAAATTCCATAAAAAAACATATATATGTGAAAAGTTTGAACAAACCTTAAAATTCAGTGTTTTATTTATTATTTTAAAATGTTCTACATTGAAGATTAATACTAAAAATCATCAAAATTATTAAGAAACACATAATCAATCATTGCGAAACAAAAAAAAAATATGTTTTAGATTCTTCAAAGCTGCTCCCTTTGCTTAGATGACACATTTTACACATCTCTGCTGAATTTTCTCAGTCAGTTTATAAGGTAGAATCACCTGGAATTCAGGCTAATTTCAGTTAACAGCTGTGCTGAACTCGTCAAGAGTTAATTACTTGAATTTCTTGTCTCTTAATAAAGTGTTTGAGAGCATCAGTTAAAGTAAAGTAGTGAAGAGGTAGAGTTACAGGTATACAGTGAATAACAGCTCTATTTGAGTAAAGAAAAGTTCACGAACTTTGAAATTGTCCTCAAGTGCAGTTAACACTAAGACCACTTAAAAAGGTTTCATCAATGGTGGAACTGGCACTCATCAGGACTGCCCAAAAAATGGAAGAGCAAGAGTTTTCTTCTGTTGCACAGGATATGTTAAGATAAGAAAACACAGATAAGAGCACCTAAATGCTTCACAGAGTATTTTAGAGTTTGTTTAACACTTTTTAGCATTTTTAGTACATGTTTTAACTACATTACGTTGTAATGGGTTGAGGCAGTATCTGATAAACTCTGTTATAAAGGTGTTTTCTGGTGTTTTCAGTAATAGTAGATACATTATAAAGGTGGTGATAATTGATGCTGATAATTGACTATGTGCTGCAGACGTGACAGACACTGATGGAAAACTCTGGAGTATTCAGTGTGTGTGTGTGTGTGTGTGTGTGTGTGTTGTAACTCTCTGTATCTCTCTGGTGTTTCTCAGGTGTTTAAGCAGAAGGTGTTGGAGTTGGGTGAGAAGCTGCTGCCTGCTTTCGGGACCCCCACAGGAATCCCCCGCGGAGTCATTAACCTGGGCAGGTGAGGCTCAACTCCACGCTACATTATACACACACACACACACACACAAACACACACACACAAACACACAAAACATTGTAAAACTGTGTGACTACCACATTTTTTTGCACTTAAAATCCTTTAATCTTCCTAAAAATTGTCAGTACACCTTGTATTAGTGGCCTGTGGCCTGCTGCTACCCCTAGCTAGCACTGCTGGAGCAGCATTCGCATTAGCCTCTAACCACGCTAAGTGTTAGGTCTTTCGCCGTTCAGAGGAAAGTATTATTAGACTGTAGCCTGCTGCCAACCCCAGCTAGCACTGCTGGACTAGCATTAGCATTACCGCTAGCCGCACTAAGCACTAGCTCTTTCATCATTTAGAGGTGAGTATTATTGGCTTGTAGCCTTCTGCTAACCCCAGCTAGCACTGCTGGAGCACCATTAGCATAAACACTAGCTCTTTTACCATTTAGAGGTGAGTATTATTGGCTTGTAGCCTTCTGCTAACCCCAGCTAGCACTGCTGGAGCAGTATTAGTAGCGCTAACCGCGCTAAGAGCTAGCTCTAGTGCTAGTGGTTAGATGCAAATGTTAACCCTGCTGCACCCAGCCTTAGTGGATTTTTTTTAAACTCTAAGCTTACTGTAAACAAATGGAAGTTTATTTACTCACCCAAATAAACAGTTTTTAGGAGAGAAATTTGTGTAGATTAACATCCAGCACTCGTTTAACTTTAAAAAGAAAATTACAGTTTTGTTTACTTAACTTAGCTTAGCTTTACAGGTCTCACCATCCAGTGGTATTATAAGGAAAACATGGCGACACCCCCGTTCCTTACTAGTGTCTTATAATGCACCTTATAATCCTGTGTGCCTTATGTATAAAAATAGACCAGAAAACAGACGTTTATTGATAGTTCACCTTATAATCTGGTACGCCTTATAGTGCAAAAAATATGGTAATCAAAAATTCCTTTGATCTACTGAAGCATTGAGAGTTCATTTCACTGATGAAATCGAGAAAGAGCGCCATCTACCCACCCAGGGAGAGCAAGGCCAACTGTGCTCTCTCAGGGCTCCAGCAGCTGATGGCAAGCTGCATGACAGGGATTCGGACCAGTTGTTTTCCAATCATAGTGTCAGCGCTTTAGACCGCTGCAGAGACCACTTTGTGCCCCTGAGTAATAGTCAGTTTGACCAGAAAATGGTCAAATGTTCATACTGTGTGATGATCCATTTCTAACTTACTTTCTCACATTGTTTTTAAACATTTTAATAATTATATATTGCATTTCTTATATAGAGGAGATCCTCTGTTCATCTCTCAGAGGAAATGTAAGAATCACTGGCCTGATATGTTCTAATTTGAAAAACAAATTGTGAAACTGTAAAAAAAAATTAAAAATGACTGAAATAAATATAATGTTTGATGATGAAAACATAATTTTAAATGCACATATAATTTACAATACAATTCCTGAAATAGTTTTTTTTTTTTTTTTTTAATTTCAAATAATTTTACTGAAAATCTTGATCACAATTAACGCTGGTAGAATTTATTACATTTCCATACTATTGGAAATCCCATTGCATACTAAATTTCAGATCCCAAATCTGATAATCTGCCAAGAAACTGCTATTAAAATGATATAATTTATTATAGAACTAAATATGAACAAAAATGAACACTTAAACACGCTGTTTTTGTATCTGTTACGTAATATTTCAGTCTGTGCTGCTGGGGATGATATTGTATAAGACGTATCTCTGATTGCTGATATGATGGCTGTTTTATCGTTTATTAAAGCACTTTATATTTCATGCTCTGAGTTTTTTGGCCTCGTCGCCTCACACCTGCTTCCAATTAGCTCTCAGCTCCATCAGCCAGCTGCAGCACATCTGATTAATCTATATCCATAAATACACCACCCTAAATATACACAGTACTGTACAAAACTCTATATCTTATTTGTGTTTAGTATTCCAATGTTATATAGAGTTAATTACAGGTGGACACTCAAATAAACCCAAATAAACACCAGTTTCAAATAAAAGTCAGTGATCAGTAAGAGTGTCTACCTGTAATTAACTCTATATAACATTAGAATACTAAACCCAAATAAACATTAATATAGTCAGTGATCAGTAAGAGTGTCTACCTGTAATTAACTCTATATAACATTAGAATAAATATAATGTATAGAGTTAATTACAGGTAGATGCTCTCACTGATCACTGACTATATTAATGTTTATTTGGGTTTAGTATTCTAATGTTATATAGAGTTAATTACAGGTAGATACTCTCACTGATCACTAACTTTATTAATGTTTATTTGGGTTTAGTATTCTAATGTTATATAGAGTTAATTACAGGTAGATACTCTCACTGATCACTGACTTTATTAATGTTTATTTGGGTTTAGTATTCTAATGTTATATAGAGTTAATTACAGGTAGATACTCTCACTGATCACTGACTATATTAATGTTTATTTGGGTTTAGTATTCTAATGTTATATAGAGTTAATTACAGGTAGATACTCTCTTACTGATCACTGGCTTTATTCTTTATGTTTATTTGGGTTTAGTATTCTAATGTTATATAGAGTTAATTACAGGTAGATACTCTCTTACTGATCACTGGCTTTATTCTTTATGTTTATTTGGGTTTAGTATTCTAATGTTATATAGAGTTAATTACTGGTAGATACTCTCACTGATCACTGACTTTATTCTTTATGTTTATTTGGGTTTAGTATTCTAATGTTATATAGAGTTAATTACAGGTAGACACTCTCACTGATCACTGACTTTATTAATGTTTATTTGGGTTTAGTATTCTAATGTTATATAGAGTTAATTACAGGTAGATACTCAAATAATCCAAATAAACAATCATAAAGTCAGTAATCAGTGAGAGTGTCTACCTGTAATTAACTCTATATAACATTAGAATACTAAACCCAAATAAACATTAATAAAGTCAGTGATCAGTGAGAGTATTTAACTGTAATTATGTTTTATGTTATATAGTTATATAATGTTATATAGAGTTAATTACAGGTAGATACTGAAATAAACATAGAGTCCGAGATCAGTGAGAGTGTCTACCTGTAATTAACTCTATATAAGGTTGTAATAAGTGCTGATCCGGTATTGTTCAGTAAAAGCTGCTGTTTAATCTGAAATAACTCTGCTCTGCTGGATGTTTTGTGTCTCTGGGTTTTTTTCTCTGTGGTTCTGTATCTTGTTGCCATGGCTGCGGCTGCCCGCGCCCCTCGGTACCTGCGTGGTGGTGGGCTGGCACGGTTGCCATGGCGCCGTGGCGTGGGCGAGGGTTACTCACATTGCCCGCTGTGCCCTCTGTTGCAGTGGCACGAGTTGGAGCTGGGGCTGGGCCTCCGCCGGCAGCAGCATCCTGGCGGAGTTCGGAACGCTGCACCTGGAGTTCGTTCACCTGTCGGAACTTTCCGGGAATCCCATCTACACCGAGAAGGTCAGAGTTCACCGTCAAATACTATACCTTCTAAAATCTAACATAAAACAAATATTCTTGTCTCTTTTATAGAATTCTCCCTTTTTTCCTTACGATTGGAATTTTTAATTTTCTGTTTCTTTCCTGGCCAATTACTCAACCCGCTCATTAGGACTGTAAAGACTAGCACACGCCTCCTCCAATACATGTGAAGTCGTGAAGACACCACCTCGTTTTCAACTGCTGCTGATGTAGCATTACAAAGCAGCATCACAGCGCTAACACTATGGGGAAAGAGCGCCATCTACTGTACCCACCCAGAGAGAGCAAGGCCAACTGCGCTCTCTCTGGGCTCCTGCAGCTGATGGCAAGCTGCATGACCAGGATTCGAACCGGCGAATGATCATTGTGGCAGCGCTTTAGACCGCTGGACCAATCGGCTCCCCGAATTTTCTGCTTATTAACCCTTGTGCGATCTTAAAATTCCGTTTACTCCCCTTGTCCTAAGGGTCAAAAAATGACCCACCCTACCAAAGCCCCAAAATAAAGCAGCTTAATTAAATTTTAAATCATACAATTTTTTTTTCCGGGAAGATTTGGACATGGGCAGCTAAATACACTGTCGGCCCTGGAGTCGTCCTTACGATGTTCGATGCTGTGTGTATTAGAGAGAGTTTGTGTGTAGCTTTTGTACTTTTTTCTGGTGTTTAAATGCTTTTATAACTAAAAAAAAAAAGATGAAAATGAAAAGTATCACTCTTTCTAATGACAGGGTGCCTTTAGGAAAAGTCATAAACTTTCAAATTAGATAAAAAGCTAGTTTAAGCTATTATTCTACAGCTAAACATGGTAGCGGGTCACTTTTGACCCACAAGACAACACATAAGGGTTTAAATGTTTTATATTTTTAAATTATATTTTATTTAATTTTGTGTGTTTTCACTGATTTTAGGATTCTTCTTTAGAAATTAGAATTCACTTTTTGATATCAGGGACAATTTTCTATGTTGTATTGTTGAAATCTTTTTTTTTTTTTTTTTTTTACTAATTTTTCCCATTTTCTCCCCAATTTACACGGCCAATTACCCAACCCACTCATTAGGACTCCCCCTATCACTAGTGATGCCCCAACACACCGCAGGACCGCAGGACCACTCGGCGCCCTGTATTGTTGAAATCTTATAAACAGACCTTAATTAAAATGAGAATAAAATTATATGGAATTTTTAAGTAAAAAAAAGTTGAAAACTCAACTTAAGTTTTGAGGTTTCAACTTAAACTTTTTTCCCCAAAATATATATTTATTTTTGTTTAAATATATTTTTTATTTATTAAATACAATATAATAGATACAATCCCAAGATACAGTTGACCTATTCCTCTTTTTTAATCTAATAAGAGATGGATAATTGTACGTAAAGTCTAGATATTTCATTAACTATGTCAAATACATAAATACTTGAACAATATAATACTAAAACTCTGAATTTTGGTTCTCTTCTACATTATAGACTTTTTTCCATTAATTATCATGTTTATACTGTTTTTACAAAATGAGCTGACTGCATACACCCACTTCTAAACCAACATCTCTTTTTTATACTAAACCACACCCACTTCAAATCAAATGTGCTTTAGGCCACACCCCCCACTTGTTTTAATAGAACTCGCATTCTGGTTGTATAACTGTTTTATTTGGTCGTTTTTTCAGGTGATGAATATCCGAAAGCTGCTGGATAAAATCGAGAAGCCTCACGGACTCTATCCCAATTTCCTCAGCCCGGTCAGCGGAAACTGGGTCCAGCGTAAGCCTCATATTTAATATCTTACATTTAAACAATTGCCTGATAAATACAGCACTGAAAACAATAAGAGAGCACTTGAGTTTCTGAATCACTTTCTCTGATTTTGCTATTTATAGGTTTATGTTTGAGTGAAATGAACATTGTTGTTTTATTCTATAAACTACAGACAACATTTCTCCCAAATTCCAAATAAACATATTTAAGTCATTTAGAGCATTTATTTACAGAAAATAAGAAATGGCTGAAATAACAAAAAATAAAAAAAGACGCAGAGTTTTCAGACTTTAAATAATGCAAAGAAAACAAGTTCATATTCATAAAGAGTTTTAAGAGTTCAGAAATCAATATTTGGTGGAATAACCCTGATTTATAATCACAGTTTTTTTTCATGCATCTTGGCATCATGTTCTCCTCCACCAGTCTTACACACTGCTTTTGGATAACTTTATGCTGCTTTACTCCTGATGCAAAAATTCAAGCAGTTCAGTTTGGTGGTTTGATGGCTTGTGATCATCCATCTTCCTCTTGATTATATTCCAGAGGTTTTCAATTTGGTAAAATCAAAGAAACTTATAATTTTTAAGTTTTAACTTATTTTTTCTAGAGCTGTATATGTTTACTTTTCATCCTTTTCCACCTTAAACACCTTGTTTGTCTAATAAATCCTTAGTTAGAGCAATGATTAAAGTATAAAAACATTTATTTATGTAAAGATTTTATCTGTGCTAGATCTATCTAGTGGTTGGATAGATGTGTTGAAAGGTTGGAACTTTATATTAGTTCTGCTGGGTTTGTAACTTCGCCTTTACTTATAATGAAATATTAGTAAATGATTTTTTCTTTTCTTATGTATTGTTGGTGATTGGCAGTGTTCTACTGCCCGTTCCCATTTTTTTAAATGACATATTATTCCTCTTTTAACTTTTTAAGTTAGAATACTGTAGGTTTCTTACTTTTCTTACCAGTTTCAGTCTCTTTCAGAACGTGCCGTTTAAGGGCTTTGTCACTTTTATGCAAATAAGCTGTTGCCGGCCACGCCCCATGTTCACACAGAGAGTTCACCACAGTGTTAGCTTGCCATTATTTAAATGTACCTACATCTCCGTCTTCTTGCCACAGAGAGCAGGTAAATACTTTCTAAAAAAAATAATAATAATAAAGAGGGAACTTAGCTTTGGTCTTCTTCTGATCTTCCAAGAACCAACTGATGTAACTTCCTGTTGTAGATATGATCTGTAGACCCAGGGACATACCTAAAATGTGACACAACTAAAACAGATCCCTCCCTCAGACAAAGTCTACTACATTACATTACATTACATTACATTACATTTGGCAGACGCTTTTGTCCAAAGCGACTTACAATAGTCAAGTACAATGTAAAATAAGTTTAAAGGTAAAAACAACTTTGGATAGGGATAAAAGGAGGTCAAAGGGGAATAATAGGATAGAGGAGTGAAGGAGGGGAAGAAGGAAATGAGGTTAGAAGTAGTTAGTGTGTTAGAGGTGTTAGGAGAGTAAGTGCTCTTTGAAGAGCTCTGTCTTCAGGAGTTTATTAAAGATAGTGAGAGATTCTCCTGATCTGGTAGTAGAAGGTAGTTAGTTAGAGGTGTTAGGAGAGTAAGTGCTCTTTGAAGAGCTCTGTCTTCAGGAGTTTCTTAAAGATAGCGAGAGATTCTCCTGATCTGGTAGTGGAAGGTAGTTTGTTCCACCATTGGGGAACTCTGTATGAGAACAGTCTGGATTGCTTTGTGTGAATGTTTGGCATTCTAGTGGCATACTAGTTAATCCTTTCTGTGTTTTAAAGTTTCTTTAACTGATCTAGTGGGTGGGGCTCCTTATTAGTTTCCTTTTAGTGTGATGTCACAATAAGGGAGGAGCATCCGAACAAACGGCTCATAGAAGCAAATGATTCCTGACTCCGAACTCAAACTCTTTCAGCTGATTAACAGAAAGTGTTTATCGTGTTTATAGTGCTTGTTGAGCAGTTGATACCCAAGTGTACACTGTAAACCCATATGTTGTTTAAACTCAAATGATTTAAGTCTGTTTTTACATAAAATTGAATATTTCTAAACAATACTCAACTATTTTGAGTTAGCTGAACATTTGTGAGAACATACACTGTACTATTCAAACTGAAATCTTTGAGTTGAACCAACTTAAACTTATAATAACTGAGTTTAGTCTGTTGCCATTGGCAGCTTCTTTTCCATTGGCTTCTGTCACAATCTATTTGCATACTGGGCGTGTCCAACAGTTTCTGACTAACACTTACCATCAGTGTGTAGTGATTCCCCCTGGGCTCCCTTAGAAATAAATCAACTTCCCCTTTATGTTTTAATTTATGCTAACTCAAGTTTTTATTCCCCCTTACTTAAAAATATGAGCAAACCGGCTGCCTTTAAAAAGTTAAGTAAACTCAACTTATCCGGTCTTACAGTAAAACAAGAATAAAAAAAGTTAAATCAACTTCCGCTTTAGCTGTAATAACTTGAGGTTATAAGTTATGCCAAATTTTAGTTTTCATTACCCATTACTTAACTTTTTTAAGGCAACCGGTTTCCTAAATTTTTTTAAGTAAATTTCATTTATCCAGGCTTACAGTGTAAATACAAAGCACACAAAAAGTGATTTTTTTATAATATGTCCCCTTTAAGATGACGAGAGAGAGAGCTTTAAAAAAGAGCCAAAAAAAAAGAATGTATTATTTTGAGTTAAATGGGTTAAATGATCTTCTAATGTTTGATATTAAAAACAGCTGAGATTAATGATTGTAAATCTACTGAATCTATAATTTCTTCCTCATCATTTTCATATTTTTTTTATTCACGTACTGTTTGTAGACGCCCCTCTGTACACGTAACTCTGTTTGAGTTACTGTGAATATATGATAATCGTCTGGAAAACGAATATCCGTGTCTTCAGCTTCAGCTTCCACGTCTTCCGTTCGTCTGTTTCCATCAGATCCTCACGCTGTGGACACAGCAGAGCCGGAGCTCAGGGTTATTAAAATGATAAAAATCCCATTACCTCTGGAAATTGAATCTTTCATGTTCAGACGCAGAACAGGAGAGGCGCTCTGAGACGATGGCCGGGGGGACAATGGTTCTTTGGGGGACGGGGGGATAATCTGCACCTCAACAAAGCTAATTGTTGTTGTAGGTGATTGGATGACGACAAGCGAAGAGAGAGATAAGCGAAGATAAAGAAAACAGGAGTGTAGAGTGGGGGGTGTTTGTTTTACCATGAGAAGATTGAGAAGAGATTTAGACGGTTGGGTATGGAGGAGGTATAGAGGTTTTGTATGGATCCTGCAGAACATTGACCTACAGATGTTGCTGCAGCTGGACCTGTAGATCCTGTAGCTCTACACTTCAATAAGTTGAAGCTAAAGCTGTAACTTCTCAGATGCTTCCTGTCAGCAGAGGTTGAGAAAGTACGGAAAAATTGTAATTAAGTAAAAGTACCTTTACTTTCCTAAAATTCTGCTCAAGTAAAAGTAAAAGTACCCATCTAAAATCTACTCAATTAAAAGTAAAAAAGTACTCAATTTAAAATGTGCTTTGAGTAAAAGTTACATAATGAAACAAATAATAAATTAAATCGTTTTTAATGAACTATTGTTCCACATAATATTCCTCACACGAACTGTTCTCCCTCCTGCCTTCGGGAAGAAGGTACCGCAGCATCCGGTCCAGCACGACCAGATTCTGCAACAGCTTCTACCCCCAAGCCATCAGACTCCTTAACTGCAGAGACTGAACTGATGGTTTTTCTGTACATGCACACACACTCTTACCCCACTTACCCCAGAAAATGGAAAGCACTAAAAACCCTACTACCTCACTGGACTCTATTGCACATTGTGTAATAGAGTAATTACTACCTCACCTGGTCTTTTTTGCACACTGCATAATTTGCACACTGTCTTGTTATTTATTATTCTTTGTCTGTATTGTGTTGTATTGTCTGTCTGCACTTTTGTACTGTTGCACTATTGTTCTGTCTACACTGTGTTTATGTGCACCATGGTCCCTGGAGGAACGTTGTTTCGTTTCACTGTGTACTCTGTATATAGCTGAAATGACAATAAAAACCACTTTGACTTTGACTTGACTTGACTATTTTAAACCTTATAGGCAGGATTTGTTTAGACCACCCCATAAAACATTTTTAGTGGTATAGATTTCTATGATCCATTTTTTTCTATTTACCTCGTTATTCCACCCGCGAGCATCCATGCGCTGGCGTATCCCCCCAATTTCTTTTTTTTTTTTAATTTAGACAATTGTTTTTTTTTTTCCCAGGATTTAATTTTTATTCAGTAACATGGAGTTTTCAAATGTAGTTAAGTAAATTACTTGTGTCAAAATGTACTTGAGTACAAGTAAAATTACCTATTTTAAAAACTACTTTAAAATTACAAATTACTCATAAATTCTACTCAATTACAGTAGCTTGAGTAAATGTAATTCATTACTTTCCACCTCTGCGTGTCAAAAGCAGAAGCAGTCACGAATAATTAACCCTTAAATCCCTACAGACGGATTTTTCGTCCAAAATCTCACCTTGTGTTCTCATCTTAATTACTCAGGAATCCCTTCACACATAAACATTACATTACATTACATTACATTACATTTGGCAGACGCTTTTGTCCAAAGCGACTTACAATAGTCAAGTACAATGTAAAATAAGTTTAAAGGTAAAACATCTTTGGATAGGGATTAAAGGAGGTCAAAGGGGAATAATAGGATAGAGGAGTGAAGGAGGGGAAGAAGGAAATGAGGTTAGAAGTAGTTAGTGTGTTAGAGGTGTTAGGAGAGTAAGAGCTCTTTGAAGAGCTCTGTCTTCATGAGTTTATTAAAGATAGTGAGAGATTCTCCTGATCTGGTAGTAGAAGGTAGTTAGTTAGAGGTGTTAGGGGAGTAAGTGCTCTTTGAAGAGCTCTGTCTTCAGGAGTTTATTAAAGATAGTGAGAGATTCTCCTGATCTGGTAGTAGAAGGTAGTTAGTTAGAGGTGTTAGGAGAGTAAGTGCTCTTTGAAGAGCTCAGTCTTCAGGAGTTTATTAAAGATAGTGAGAGATTCTCCTGATCTGGTAGTAGAAGGTAGTTAGTTAGAGGTGTTTGGAGAGTAAGTGCTCTTTGAAGAGCTCTGTCTTCAGGAGTTTCTTAAAGATAGTGAGAGATTCTCCTGATCTCCATATTCTCCATATTCTCCATATTCTCCATATAATCCATATATGGTTAGAAAGGGCGGAGCTTACTCTTTATAAATAGTGATGTCATCCCAGTGCATTACAGCTAAATCTACAAGAAACCCATTGAGAAAAACACCTAAAAAAGTGAAAAAAATCTCCTTCAAAGTTCCTTGTTTTATTCTTCCATTATAACTATATTTATTTGCTCAAAACACATAATCACATAATCAGTTGTATTTACTCCATTCACTCTCGAGTCTCTGAATAAATCAGATGATGTCATCATCGCCACTGATTCCTCAAAGTGTTGAAAAAAAGGACTTTCCCCAC
Source organism: Astyanax mexicanus (assembly GCF_023375975.1). Classification (NCBI taxonomy): domain Eukaryota; kingdom Metazoa; phylum Chordata; class Actinopteri; order Characiformes; family Acestrorhamphidae; genus Astyanax; species Astyanax mexicanus. The sequence goes on from NC_064408.1 coordinate 121,730,300, forward strand.
AGCTAAAAAAAATATATGTGCAATTATGTAAAATAGCAATGAGCATCAAGAGACTTACCTTGCCCCCAGTGTCTAATCAATCAGACCACACCTGTCATCACTTACGTATATATCCACCTATATGTTTTATTATATCAAGGTTAGTTACGAAATGAATATGAATATGTAGCATTAAATGAAGCCACCCCTGCAGGCTATAATTATATACACAATCCGAGATTGTCCGGTAGAGGAGGTGGGGTCTGCATACTTTTCCGAAATACCTTAGTTAGCAATCAGAAACACTATGATAATTTTACTTCTTTTGAGCTTCTTTACACCAGTATAATTAATCCAGTTACAAAAAAGAATGCATTTTCTTTAATTAATATCTACAGACCACCAGGGCCCTATTTAGAATTTTTAAAATAATTTAGTGATTTTGTCACAGACTTAGCAGTAAGTAATGATAAAGTGATTATAGTTGGAGACTTCAACATTCATTTCGAAAAATTGGATGATCCATTAAAAAAGGCATTCACATCGATTTTAGACTCAGTTGGTTTTATTCAAAATATAACAGGACCTACTCATTACTGTAATCATACTCTGGATTTAGTTTTGACCCTGGGTGTGAGCATAGATAACCCGAATATTCGTTCTCAAACCTTTTCAGCCGGTAATGCATTGTCTGTAACTGAAGCTCTCCATGTATCTCTCCACCACATACAGGTAACCTAGCAACGATGCAGCGCTTACAAGCCAAATACAAACCAAATGCGATGTCATTATTTATACACCACTGGGACGCACTGGGTCCCATAGGGACACAGTGCAGAAACACCATGTCTACAATAGGCAGCGCAGACAAAGACAAAGTCCCACAAATAAATAAACCCGGCGATTCAAGAAATACGCATTATTACACACATTATCAGCCACCAGTGTCAGATTAAGAGTTGTTATTGTCAACATAAAAGCTTAAGTGTATATATTTTCCAGGTAATATAGAGTATTTTAAGCTGAAAGAAAATAGATCTTGTCGCTGAAGTAAAAAAAAAACTTTACTTCTTTAAAAAAAAACTTTTTTCAAAGTCAAATGTGCGCTGAAAGTTAATCTACACAGATTTCTCTAATTCAAGTAATTAACTCTTGACGAGTTGAGCACAGCTGTTAACTGAAAGCCTGAATTAACCAGGAGAGCTAAATTTAAGACTAGAAGCTGCAGCTATGGCTGGGTAGCTAAGGTTAAACCTGGAGTGCTAAAGCTAAAACTAAACCTAGTGCTAAAGCTAAACCTGGAAGTTTCAGCTAAGACTGGACAGCTAAAGCTAAAACTAAACCTAAAAAGATAAAGCTAAGCCTGTATCTGCAGCTAAGGCTGGAGATCTAAAGGTAGCCCTGTCGCAAGTCTTAAATGCAGTGCCAAAATAACAGAAACAAAATTTACTTCACCAATAATAGAGAATTGTTTTCCATTTTAACTTTGCTCAATACTTTACTTGAAATCCAAGATTAGTATTATACAAAAAAATCTATATATAAAAATATAATTGTTTATTCCGAGTAAAGCTCTTACGTTTATTTACAGTAAGCTTAAATTTCCACAATTTTGACTGAAATGGCCGAAATTAGAGGCCGCCACGCTAAACTAGAAATGATGCAGCGCTTACAAACCAAACAGCAAAGCTACAAACAGAGTAGCAATGAAACTATTTTAAATCGCGTCAAAAAGTAAAAGTTTTTATAACCAAACAGATCATATTTCCTCCTCCTCTTTAATCAAAATCTTTCAATAAACAGCGATAATGGAACTGTGTTATAATCACAAGCAATAATACACTCGAGGTTCGTGCTATAACGTGTAATATTGGCACTGCTGTGCTGATCTATGGGATTCTACCTGCGACCGCAGCACAGCAGTGCCAGTATTACACGTTATAGCAGGAACCTCGAGTGTATTATTGGTTAAATATATATGTTATGATATGTGTGGTGTTGTTTGTAAAGCTGAGCTGTGTTTCTGATTGGTTTGGGTTGTTTGTGTGTGTGTTTGTTTCAGATCACGTATCTCTGGGCGGATTGGGAGACAGCTTCTACGAGTATCTGATTAAATCTTACTTGATGTCAGACAAGACGGATGAGGAGGCTAAGCGCATGTACTACAGCGCTCTGGAGGTACTGGAGCTTTCCCATGGAGTCCAACACTAACACTGTCTCTCACACACACACACACTCTGTGTTTATCTACGCCTGGAGGAAGAGGAAGGTTGACAGCTCCAGTGCTGAATACACTGGTAGAGATCTCATCGGCTCTATTCTCGCCAGTTTCAGTCGCATTCAGAACGAGCCATTGAAGGGCTCTGTCACTTTTATGCTAATAAGATGTTGCTGGTCACGCCCCACGTTTGTGTTGAGCTTTTACCACACACTAGTGTTAGTGTTAGTTCATGCTTAACTGTGATAGACAGTGTCGTGTACGTTACTTTGAAAAAGTTATTATAGTTACTATTTACTTCTCCAAAAAAAAGTAACTGAGTTACTAACTGAGTTACTCCACTATAAAAGTAACTAGTTACCAGTAAAAGTAACTGTTGTGTTACTTTTGTTACTCGCCCCCGTAACCAAGCAAGTTTATTTATAGCACCTTTCATACACAATGAGGCTTTACCAATTAGAAAATACCAAGAGAAGTCAAATTACAAAAACATGTAACAATAAAAATGGAAATAAAAGATAATAGATCTTAGAAGAATAAAGCATGAATAAAACACGGCAGATGTGTTTTCAGCATTTTCCTAAAAGAGGTTACAGTTTGAGCAGAATATCTCACAGCTTCTGGAAGTTTAATCCAACTAACTGCAGCATAATGTCTGAAAGCTGCCTCAGCGTGTTTAGTTCTAGTTCTAGATCCCTCCCTCAGAAGAAGTCTGCTGGCTAATCTAGTTTTGTATTGTGCTTGAAGTGTTTATGGGGGCAATCGAGACCTAAAAATATTTTAAAAAGCTATATACTGTAGATATACAGCTTCAGTTTCAGACCACTTCAGTTTCTGAATCAGTTGTTCTGAACCATTTTGCTATTTATAGGTATATGTTTGAATAAAATGAACATTCTTGAGCAAAGAAACCAACAAATTTGAGTATATTCCTTGTTATAAATTATGATAACCACAACATTACCATAGTTTAATTTGTAGTTTCAATGGTTTATGGCCATTTTCTTCATATTAAGCACAAAACAAATCGTTAGTAGTATGTCTCTCTTGCTAGCTAATTTTCCTTTTCCACCTTAACAGGTGCAGCAGACAACAGAGACTGCTGCATTTAAGGTGGAACGAATAAATTGGAGAGAATAAAAGTTAATAAAAATTTTTTTTAGCTCTTCATGGCAGAGTAATTAAGGAATGGACACTAATAATTAATTTCTGCAACTCCTGCCACTTTTCTAAAGATATACAATAAATTACACCCTAAAGTTAACTACTGTAGTTAACCAGCAGCAGTTAGGTTGCTGAACTTTATATAGCGCTAAGCTAATATAGTTAGCCGTATATACCTGTATCAGGTGAAGTGTTGTCCTAATTCGTTTATTAGGGAAAAGTTTCATTCTAATGGGAAAAGTTACACTTGAAATCAAAGGGATAGAGGTAGAAAAGGCTAGAAATGGGATTGCCATGAGCACATTGACCAGTATGCAACCGACCTCACTTACAAGATAACACCTCACAACTTGTACAGATGTGGGCGATAAAGCAGTTTAGGCATTTTCACGCAGAGTTCCTGCTCTAAATGCTGCTGCTGTGATTTATGTAAGTGTTTGAAAGTTGTAACAAGACTCAATAATAGAATTTCCGTCTTTTCTGCTATTTTACGCTGTAATTAACGTGAAATGTTTGTTAATTAGAGCTGTTTTTTCTGCTGGTTTTTGCCCCAGAGGCTCGGGGGTCTGTAGAGATTTTAATTAAAGTCAGGCAGGACTCTGGTTAGGAACTCTGTGATTGTGTAGAGCGGCGTTACGGAGAGACGGCTCGGGTTAGCGCTGTTCAGTAATCAGTAATTACGAGTTTAGACTTGGAGGTGTTGATATGAAAGAAGGTGCTTTATTCAGAGGGTCTCATAACTAAAGAAAACACCCATATAATCAACATATAATTGGTTTGGCAGAGGAAGATCCAATTTTAGATATTAGGAAATATGATTTAACAGGTTCCCACCTTCTACCACAGCTTCAGCCACAGTCTATAAGTTGTTAGAAATTTGGTCTTTAGGAATCAATATTCAAATCAGGGTTCAAGACTTAGATTCAGGATTCAGGACTTATATTAGAAATAAAGGAGCCAGGAATCAGAATTCAGATTTAGAACTCAGAAATCAGATTCAGGAGTCAGGATTCAGGAGTAAGGAGTCAAGGATCAGCACCCAAATTCAGCACTCAGGAATCAGGACCCAGATTCATAATTCAGGATACTGAATCAGGACCCAGACTCATAATTCAGGATACTGAATCAGGACCCAGATTCATAATTCAGGATACTGAATCAGGAGTCAGATTCATAATTCAGGATACTGAATCAGGAGTCAAATTCAGGATTCAGGACTTAAGATTCAAATTCAAGATTCAGGAGTTTTAGATTCAAAACTCTGAAGATTCAGGAGTAATAAATCAGGATTTAGATTTAGGAGTCAGAACCTAGATTCAGAAGTCAGATTTAGGGTTCAGGAGTCAGATTCAGGATTCAAAACATGGATTCAGGAGTCAGGAGTCAGATTTAAGATTCAAAATTCAGTAAGGACTCAGTTGCAGAATTTAGGTGTTCAGCATTCAGATTTAGAAGTCAGGTGTCAATAATCAGGACTCAGATTCAGGGGTCAGGACTCAGATTCAGGATTCAGGAATCAAATTAATGATTAAGGAGTCAGGATTTAGCACTCAGATTCAAGAGTCAGGACTCAGATCCAGGTTTCAGATTCAAAAGGCAGAAGTCAGGACTCAGGATTTCCTTATTTAGGATTTGGATTCAGGGTTCAGCAGTCAGGAGTCAAAAGTCAGGACTCCTGAATCTGAGTCATGACTTCTGAATCAGAGTCCTGATTAGAAAGCTTTATGCACATCCTTTCACCTCAACAACAATCTAGGATGCCATATCAACTGATTAGCAACAGCATAGTATCTGCCTGGGATACAATATAGCAACAACATAGCAACCACCATAGCAACCACCCAGGATACCGCTACACTTTAGAGCATCATACAAAACAAAAGAGATGCCACAGAAAACACAGAGTAATACTATAAAAAACTACTTAGCAACACCACAGCAACCATCTAGGATACTATAGCAACTAATGAGCAACACAACAGCGACCACATAGAATACCATAGCAACTGATAAACAACACCAGAGCAACAATCTTCTATAGCAACTAGTAAGCAACACCTCAACAACAAATCTAGGATACCATAGCAACTTATTAGCAACACCACAGCAGCAATCTAGGATTCTATAGCAACTAATGAGCAACACCACAGCAACCATCTAGGATAGCATAGAAACTAATTAGCAACACCAGGACTCAGGATTTCCTTATTTAGGATTTAGGATTTGGATTCAGGATTCAGCAGTCAGGAGTCAAAAGTCAGGACTCAAATTCAGGAGTCAGGACTCAGATTCAGGACTCCTGAATCTGAGTCCTGACTCATGACTCATGACTCCTGACTCCGATTCAGGAGTCAGGATTTAGGACTCAGATTCGGGATTCAGGACTGAGTCCTGACTCCTGAATTCAGAATTCAGATTCAGGAGTCAGTAGTCAGGAATTAGTAGTCAGATTTAGCCAAGGATGGCACAACGACTCAGATTCGGGATTCAGGACAGAGATTAAGAATCCCGACTCCTGAATCGGAGTCCTGACTCCTGAATCCTGACTCCGATTTAGGAGTCAGGATTCAGGACTCAGATTCAGGATTCAGGACTCAGATTCAGGATTCAGGACTCAGATGCAGGACTCAGTTTCAGAATCCTGACTCCTGAATCTGTCATGACTCCTGAATTCAGGATTCAGATTCAGGAGTCAGTAGTCAGGAATTAGTAGTCAGATTTAGCCAAGGATGGCACAACCAAATTATTAGATTTAGGGGGCAAATACTTTTTCACACAGGATAGATTTTTTTTCCTTCCTATCATTTAAAAAGTGCTTTATATATTTACTCAGGTTATCTTTATAAAATATTAAAGTTAGTTTGATATGGTATGAGTTCACGCCTGGTTTTATGTTATGGTTGATCTGTGTACATCTCCGAATCTCCAGATGTCAACTCTTTATGAACTGTTTATGAACTGTTTATGATAAACAGTGCATCACAGTGCATCAGCATCACCTCCTCCTCTACGTTACAGAGGCCTAACTCGTGTCTCCTTGGTGTTTTTTTTTCCTCTGTTCAAAGTGTTTTTTACGTTGCGTCTCGCTGTTTGATTACGCCGTATTTACCGAAGCGTCGCAGCGAGTGTTTGTTGTCGCTGACACCGAGCGAACCTCGGCGTGTGGCGGCGTCTTTCAGAGCGGAGGGGAAGGCATCGGCGGAGAAGACGGGGAAGACAGAGGAGACAAAAAGATGAAACGGACAAAAGAAAACGATGAGTCACTTGCTATTGATCCTCCGCGCTGAGCCGCTGTGTTTCTTCGCCTCCCAGAAGAAAGGCTGAATACATCAACTCCAGCTGAGCAGAGAGAGATTTCGGGCGATGCAGCAAATACGAGGAAAATAAGCCCAGAACGTATCGCTTTTTTTTTTTTTCCGCGTTACTCTCTCTGTGCTATTGTATTTCCGAGGCTTCATAAGTCTCCCGCTACGGAAGCCCAATGTAATCTCAATGAGGCTTGACTCCAGTCCTCCAGGCAGCAGCTCCTCGCGTTATTCTGCGAATAAATCACTGCGTACATCGGCGTGTTGCACCCGGAGCAACCTGTGCATGTATTTCCACTTTACTATGTGCACAGATAGCAGATAGACGGGTTTTCGCCGGAGAATCTGACTGGAGATTTGCGGAATTGGCGACGGAAAAACTCACGTTTAAGTCGGTTTGTTTGCAGTTTGCAGAGAGTTTCAGATCGTCGAGCTGTCGCTGAGCGCAGCGCAATTCAGCTGAAACCTGCTGTTTCTCCTCAGACGTTCCTCAGACTCAGGGATTTTCCGCTTGCGTAATCAGACGATGAGAGAGTTTCTGTAGTTCTATGAGCTGCGTTTTGCTGGTGGAAAGACTTTTTCCAGCTTTTTGTGTTCTCAGATTTCTCTTATATAAAGATCAAGTGGTGAGAAACGACTAGTTATTTAGCTAGGACAACTTAACCACTTAAAGCTTCTTGAGGCCTTCTGATAAATACAGTACACATCAAAAAACTTTTTTTTCCATTATTTAAAAGAGTTCCACATTGTAGTTGAATACTAAACAAACCAGAATATGTTATATATATATATATTAGATTAGATTCTTCAAAGTAGCACCACTTGCTTAGACAGCTTTATGCACATCTTTTTTTTTATAGCAATTAATTAGCAACACCTCAACAACTATCCAGGATACCATAGCAACTAATTAGCAACACCATTGTATCTGCCTGGGATACAATATCAATCCCATAGCAACCACCATAGCAACCACCCAGCAGCCAGTGAACTATGTTACAGCAGGCACCCAGGCTAGAAAAGCCACTACACTTCAGAACATCATACAAACCAAAAGAGATATCACAGAAAACACCCAGTAATACCATAGCAACTAATCAGCAACACAAAGCAACCATTTAGGATACCATAGCAACTAATTAGCAACACCACAGCAACCACATAGAATAACATAGCAACTGATAAACAGCACCAGATCAACAATCTACCATAGCAACTAATAAGCAACACCACAGCAACAATCTAGGATACCATAGCAACTAATTAGCAACACCATAGTATCTGCCTGGGAAACAATAGCAACTGCATAGCAACCACTATAGCAACCAATGAGCAATGCTGTAGCAAGCACCCAGGATACAAGAGCCGCTACACTTCAGAACATCATACAAAACAAATGAGATGCCACATAAAACACCCTGTAATACCATAAAAACTACTAATAACACCATAGCAACCATTTAGGATACCATAGCTACTAATTAGCAACACCACAGCAATCGTCTAGAATACTGTAGCAACTAATCAGCAACACCACAGCAATCATCTAGCAACTAATTAGCAACACTATGGCAACCACCTTGGATACCATAGCTGCGAATTAGCTGCAATACTGCAATTATCTAAGATTCCATAGCAATTAATGAGCAACACCACAGCAACAACCTTGGATACCATAGCAAATAATTAGCAACACCATAGGAACCATCTAGGATACCAAACAATTATTTAGCAACACCATAACAACCATCTAGGATACCAAAGCAACTAATTAGCAACACCACAGCAACCATCGAGGATACCAAAGCAACTAATTAGCAACACCACAGCATCCGCCTGGGATACAATGTAAATTGCATAGCGGTTTCAGCAGCCAATTAACAATTCTGAAGCAACCACCCAGGATACAAAAGCCACTAAACATCAAAACATCATACAAACACAAAGAGATGCCATAAAAAAACACCTAGTAATACCACGAAAACTAATGAGCAACACCACAGCAACCACCTAGGATACCATAGCAACTAAATAGCTACACCACTGCAACCATATAGGATTCCATAGAAATGAGTGAGAAACACCACAAGAACCACCTAGGATACCACAGCAACTAATTAGCAGCACCACAGCAACTATCTAGGATACCATGGCAACTAATTAGCAACACCACTGCAACCATCTAGGATACCATAGCAATTTATTAGCAAAACTATAGCAACCATCTTAGATACCGTAGCAACTAATAAGCAGCACCAAAGCAACAATCTACCATAGCAACTGATAAGCATCACCACAGCAACCATCTAGTATACCAACTAAACAATAACACAACAGGAACAATCTAGGATACAATAGCAACTGAGTATCAACACTACAGCAACCATCTGGGATTATATAGCAACTAACTAGCAACACCATAGTATCTGCCTTGGAAACAATAGCAACTGCATAGCAACTACCATAGCAACTACCCAGCAACCAATAAGCTATACTACAGCAACCACCAAGGCTACAAAAGCCGCTAGGCTTCAAGACATCATACAAACCAAAGAGATGCCACAAAAAACACCTAATACTACCATAGCAACTAATTAGCAACACCATTGAAACCACCTACTTACTACTTACCAACAACATAGCAACTGCCTAGCAACAGATAGCAATGCTATAGCAACCACCCAGGCTACAAAAGCCGCTACACTTCAGAACATCATACAAAACAAAAGAGGTGCATAACAACTAATTAGCAACACCATTGAAACCACCTACTTACTAATTACCAACACCATAACAACTAATTAGCAACACCATTGAAACCACCTACTTACTAATTACCAACACCATAGCAACTGCCTAGCAGCAGATAGCAATGCTATAGCAACCACCCAGGATACAAAAGCCGCTAAGCTTCAGAACATCATACAAACCAAAACCAAAACCACAAAAAGCATCTAGTAATACCATAGAAACTAATTAGCAACACCACAGCAACCACAAAGTAACACTAAAGCAACTATCTAACAGCCACATTCTAAGCAAATTCTAAGTGAAACCATATCAACCACCTGAAATACAATAACAACACTATAGTAACCACACAGCAACAGCTTTCAACATTACCTGCCTTCACGCGTCTGTGATATATAAACTGATATATAAACTGATATATATAAACTGCGTGTTGTTCTTTTCCTCCAGGCGATTGAGACTAACCTGGTGCAGAAGTCTCCAGGTGGTCTCACCTACGTGGCTGAATGGAGGGGAGGAGTTCTGGATCATAAGATGGGTCACCTGGCCTGCTTCTCTGGAGGCATGGTGGGCATCGGGGCGGATGACGGAGCTCCGGAGAAGAGGCAGCACTACCTGGACCTGGCAGCTGAGATCACACACACCTGCCACGAGTCCTACAGCCGCTCAGGTCAGTGTCCTCCACACCAGCTGCCGGAAGATCTGTAGTACTACCAAATTTTTTTAAACCTAAAATCCTTTAATTTTCCCCAAAATCGTCAGTGTGCCCTATAATCTGGTGCTCCTTATGTATGAATTCTAGCAGTCAGGTTATAAGAAGCCGCTAACTGTGCTAGATGCTAGCTCTTTCGCCGTTCAGAACTGAGTATTATAAGCCTTTTGCTGCTGCACCCAGCCTTAGTGTAAATCTGGAAATCTAAGCTCACTGTAAATAAATGGAAGCACTTTACTTTACTTTAGCAACTAATTAGCAACACCACTGCAACCATCTAGGACACCATAGCAACTAATTAGCAGCACCATGGCAGCCACTTTGGATACCATAACAACTAATTAGCAACACCACTGCAACCACCAAGGATACCATAGCAACTAATGTGCAACACAACAGCAACCACCAAGGATACCATAGCAGCTAATAGCAACGCCACAGCAATCATCTAGGACACCATAGCAACTAATTAGCAACACCATGGCAACCACCTTGGATACCATAACAACTAATTAGCAACACAACAGCAATCATCAAGGACACTATAGCAACTAATTAGCAATACCATGGCAGCCACCTTGGATACCATAACAACTGATTAGCAACCCCACTGGAACCATCTAGGATACCATAGCAACTAATGTGTAACACAACAGCAACCACCAAGGATACCGTAGCAACTAATTAGCAACACAACAGCAATCATCAAGGACACCATAGCAAATAATCAGCAGCACCATGGAAGCCACCTTGGATACCATAACAACTAATTAGCAACACCACTGCCACCATCTAGGATACCATAGCAACTAACGTGCAACACAACAGCAACCACCAAGGATACCATAGCAACTAATAGCAAAGCCACGGCAATCATCTAGGACACCATAGCAACTAATTAGCAACACCATGGCAACCACCTTGGATACCATATCATCTAATTAGCAACACCACTGCAGCCATCTAGGATACCTACCAGCTGAGATCACACACACCTGCCACGGGTTCACCTAAAATCCCTTAATTTTCCCAAAAATCGTCAGTTCTTCTTATAATGTAGGAATTCTACCAGTCAGGTTGTACGGAGTCGCTAACCATGCTAAGCGCTAGCTCTTTCGCCATTCAGAACTGAATATTATCAGTCTTATGCTGCTGCACCCAGCCTTAGAGTAAATCTGGAAATCTAAGCTTACGCTAAATAAACAGAAGTGCTTTACTCACCCAAATAAACAGTTTTCAGGAGATAAATCTGTGTAGATTAACATCCAGCACTCGTTTACCTTTAAAATATATATTTTTAAGAATTAAAGTTTTGTTTACTTAACTTAGCTTTACTTAACTTAGTTACCACCCACCACCACCCAGTGGTGAGACCTGCTGAATAACAAGTAAAACACTAGTTACTAGTGTCTCATAATGTGCCTTTTAATATGGTTAGCCTTAAACAGTGCCAAAGCAGTTAGCAATTCCACAGCAACCACCTGAAATTCCATTGGCAGTTTCATAGTAACAACACAACAACCACATACAGTATGATACAATATAAATCACATAGTAACACCATACCAACCCTATAGCAGCCCATATGCACCCACTTATCAACACCTTAGCAATCACCTAGCATACAAAATAACATTTTCAACAACAAAGAAACTTAAAAGAAACCACATATCAACCACTTACAAACACTTTATTTAATTCCATGGCAGTGTCATAGCAACCACATGACATACCATAACACTCCCTTAGCAACATCGTAGCAACTACATAGGACACAATATCAATCACATACAATTTGCATCCACTTATTATCACCATAGCAACCACCTAGCAATCACAAAATAACACCATAGCAGCAACGAAGAAACTTCGTAGAAAACACAAAACCACAAAACCACAGCAACACCCTGAAATTCCATGGCATTATCATACCGACCACATGGGCTGCAATATCAATCACATAGTAACACCACAGCAACCACATATCAACCGGTATGCACCCACTTACCAACACCAAAACAACCAGCTAAAAAAAAACAAAGTCACACCATAGCAACTACAAATAAAAAATACAAACCCCCCTGGAAAATTATAGTAATACCATAGCAACCACCTAGCAACACCCTATCGATTGCCTAGGTGCTGGTTCAGTATCTCAGCTGCTGGGTGGAGGTATATGGAGTTAAAGGTGGAGGAAAGGCTGATATTTAGTGTGTTTTTAATGCTGAGAGTTAAAGAGGTCTTCTGGAAACTCTGCTGTTCACTTAAACATCTTTACAGCCGTCTCTTTAAAACCCAGCGTTTCCTAAAGCTGAGAAAGAAAAGTTTCTGATGTGTTTTTACTGCTGCAGCGTCGAGGGATAAAACACAGTACAAACTGCAGATTCAGACTCACAGCTTCTTCTTCCTCTTCTTTTATTAATGTCCTTCACCTCCGTCTGAAACTTTACCAGTCTGACACCTGAATCACACCCAGTTTAACCTGTTTACACTCACTGTGGGTGCGAACGTCATGGATAAATTTAGGGTATTTAAGGTGATTTATTAAAATATTTAGATATTTTAGAATTTGAATTTAGTTAAAATATACAGATTCAAACATACACCCACTTAGATTATTAATTCAGTGGTGCTAAAAGTCCCCATATGTCTTTTACAGCTGGTAAAATATCAATCACAAAGTAACACCATAGCCACCACTTAGCGACACCATAAAAAAAACTATTACAAACTGTTAGCAACACCACAGCAACCACCTAAAATCACATGGCCCTCTTAGCAACAACGTAACATCCACCTGACATACAGTATCAATCACATAGTAACACCATGACAACCACATAGAAACTCTATAGCACCTATTTAGGAACAAATACTTTGTGTTACTTTGTGGTTGCTAGGTGGTTGCTATGGTGATAAGTTTGTGCAAATTGTATGTGATTGATATTGTGTCCTATGTGGTTGTTATGGTGTTGCCAAGAAAGTGTTATGGCATCTCATGTGGTTGCTATGATACTGCCATGAAATTAATTAAAGTTGTTGTAAGTGGTTGCTATGTGGTTTCTTTAAAGTTTCTTTGTTGCTGAAGGTGTTATTTTGTGGTTGCTAGGTGGTTGGTATGGTGTTACTATGTGATTTATATTGTATCATACTGTATGTGGTTGTTGTGTTGTTTCTATGATACTGCCAATGGAATTTCAGGTGGTTGCTGTGGTATTGCTAACTGCATGTAAATCCACACAAAAAAAGAGTTTTTAAGCACAATACTATATAGCAGATGAGCCACTTTTATCTCTTTGATTAGATTATATTCTGGTTAAAAGTGTTGGAAAAGTGAAAGTGTCTCTGTATCGGCCCACACACAGTGCGTTAACTCCGCTATAGTCTCTCTTCTGATGCTCTTTTTTTATTATTTTATTTTATTTTAGAGCTCTCGTTTTTTTTTATGGTCTTTTTTTAAGTATCTTTCAGCTCAGAGTCATTTCAGCATATTATGGGCTTGCGGGGGCCTGATATAAGAGAAAACCCTTAAGTAGGTTTATAAGAGACGGATAACGTCCAATCCGTACGCATCTCTGGGGCTATCCAGCAGCTCTTTATCTCTATATTCAGCCTCTAGAGCAGCGCAGATGATGTGAATTATACCCCTGGACCTGCGGGGGGCGCTACTCATGTGCTGTGTTTGTGTTTAACAGCCACTAAGCTGGGGCCCGAGGCGTTCCGCTTCGACGGAGGGGCCGAGGCCACGGCCACCAGGCTGAGCGACCGGTACTACATCCTGCGGCCCGAGGTCATCGAGAGCTACATGTACATGTGGCGTCTGACCCACGACCCCAAGTACAGGCAGTGGGGCTGGGAGGCGGTGGAGGTGAGGAACACCCGAGTAACACACGTCACGTTAGCATCGCTAATCTCAACGCTAATTCATCAATTCACTGTACGATTAACAATAGTTTCAATTACAATTACTCACTCAAATACAGCTGTACTGCTACAAAATAAAATAATATAATAATCATTACAACAAAGTTATTAAGAGATAATTACAGTAAGCACATATTTATTACACAATAATTACAGTAATCTGTAGTAATTAGAGTAATCACACATTTATTACGCAATATTTACAGTAATCACACGTTTATTACACAGTAAAAACAGTAATCTGTAGTAATTGAAGTAACAATGATCACAAGTTAATTAAACAATAATTACAGTAATCACACATTTATTATACAGTAAATACAGTAATCTGTAGTAATTGCAGTAATCACACATTTATGACACAATAATTACAGTATTCAGTAGTAATTATAGTAAGCACATTTATTGCACAATAATTACATTTATCTGTAGTAATTACAGTAATCACACAGTTATTACACAATAATTATAGTAATCAGTAGTAATTATAGTAAGCACATTTATTGCACAATAATTACAGTTATCTGTAGTAATTGCAGTAATCACACATTTGTGACACAATAATTACAGGAGTCAGTAGTAATTATAGTAAACACACATTTACTACGTAATAATTACAGTAGTCAGTAGTAGTTACAGTAATCACACAGTTATTACACAATAATTACAGGTATCTCTAGTAATACATTAAATCACATATTTATTGAGCAATAATTCAGTAATCACACATTAGCTACACAGTATTTACAGAAATGAGTAGTAATTACAGTATTCACACATTTATTATACAGTAATTACATCTTTATTACACAATATATACAGTAATCTGTAGTACTTACAGTAATCACACATTTATTACACAATAATTACAGAAATCTGGCAATTACACTAATCACACATTACTTACACAATAATTACACTAATCACACATTACTTACACAATAATTACACTAATCACACATTACTTACACAATAATTACACTAATCACACATTACTTACACAATAATTACACTAATCACACATTACTTACACAATAATTACACTTATCACACATTACTTACACAATAATTACAGAAATCTGGCAATTACACTAATCACACATTACTTACACAATAATTACACTAACCACACATTACTTACACAATAATTACACTAATCACACATTACTTACACAATAATTACACTAATCACACATTACTTACACAATAATTACACTAATCACACATTACTTACACAATAATTACACTAATCACACATTACTTACACAATAATTACACTAATCACACATTACTTACACAATAATTACACTAATCACACATTACTTACACAATTATTACACTTATCACACATTACTTACACAATAATTACAGAAATCTGGCAATTACACTAATCACACATTACTTACACAATAATTACACTAACCACACATTACTTACACAATAATTACACTAATCACACATTACTTACACAATAATTACACTAATCACACATTACTTACACAATAATTACACTAATCACACATTACTTACACAATAATTACACTAATCACACATTACTTACACAATAATTACACTAATCACACATTACTTACACAATAATTACACTAATCACACATTACTTACACAATTATTACACTTATCACACATTACTTACACAATAATTACAGAAATCTGGCAATTACACTAATCACACATTACTTACACAATAATTACACTAACCACACATTACTTACACAATAATTACACTAATCACACATTACTTACACAATAATTACACTAATCACACATTACTTACACAATAATTACACTAATCACACATTACTTACACAATAATTACACTAATCACATATTACTTACACAATAATTACACTAATCACACATTACTTACACAATAATTTCAAATTTATTGCACAATAATTACAATAATTAGTAGCTATTATAGTAATAACACATTTATTGCACAATACATTACAGTATTCAGTAGTAATTACAGTAATCACACATTTCTTCTTATTATATACAATGATTACATAGTAATGATGAGTCATGATTATATTATTAATACACAATAACATTAATTGTACTATCACTAGTAATCACACAATTATGTTTCATTGTTTTTATTGTGATGTTTGCATTTTTGGGGGGGTGAGGTGATTGTTATATTCTGATGTTGGTTATCAAACTGAAGTGATTTTAGCTATTTTTCACGTTTTCTTTTTTGTTGACTGAGGTGATATTTGATGTGTTTAGATGAGGTATTTTTTTTTTACTACGGTGATGTGTGCTATTTTTCACATGTTCTTATTTTAACTGAGTTGATTTTATGTTTTATTTCTAATTGAGACTTTCTGGATTGTATTTTTGGGTTTTAAAGCGGATCAGATGCAGGGTGAACGTAAGGTATAAGAGGCTGAGGTGTTAACGGGCATTAGCCTGGGTAAATTAGCGCTGGGCTAAAGGCCCATGTATTAATACCTCTCTCGTATCTCTGAGACAGCATGACATGATAATAAGGAGGAGGAGAGGAACTGAAATAGATTTGTCACGTTCATTTCCCCCGAGCAACACAGGGGCCACTGATAATCACAGTCTCGCTTCCTTCCTTTATTAAACGCTAAGAGCCCCATTAAAAAGGGCCACGTCAACTAGAGCTTCAATCAGGCCCAAAAAATATGGCCCGAGCCTGACCCAATCCAACTCTACCCAAGCCCAAATCGACTTTACCTGAGCCCGACCTGACCCAAGCCATCCAAGCCTGACCCAAGACCAACTTTACCCGAGCCCACGCCAAGCATGACCTGACTCTATCTGAACCCGGCCCGACTCTACTTAAGCCTCGGGTAGGGTCAGGCCAGGTCGGGAACGGGTTGGGCTATGGTTGGGTCAGGCTTGGGTAGAGTTGGGTTAGGCTCGGGTAGAGTCAGTTTGGGCTTGGGTACGGTTGGGCCAGGTTTAAGTAGAGTCAGGCTCAAGTGGAGTCGGGCTGGGTTCAGGTAAAGTCAGGCTTGGATGAAGTCAGGTCGTGCTCAGGTAGAGTTGGGGTGGGTTCAAGTAGAGTTGGGCCAGGTTCGGGTGAGCATGACCCGCCTCCACCCAAAACCTGACTCTACCTGAACCTGGCCCAATTCCCCCTGAGCCTGACTCTACCCGAACCTGGCACGACTCCACCCAAGCATGACCCTGCCCAACCCTATCCGAGTCCAACTCAGATTTGGTATTGGGTTGGGCTTAGGGTTGGGCATTGGGTTGGGTATAGTGTCAGGCATTGAGTTGAATATTGGGTTGGGTATTGGGTTGAGCATCAGGTTGGGTATAGTGTCAGGCATTGAGTTGGATATTGGGTTGAGCATCAGGTTGGGTATAGTGTCAGGCATTGAGTTGGATATTGGGTTGGGTACTGGGTTGGGCATTGGTTTGAGCATCAGGTTGGGCATTGGGCTGGGCATTGGGTTGGGTATTGGGCTGGACATTGGGTTGGATATTGGGTTGGGTAACTGGTTGCGTATTGGGTTGGGTAT
The DNA here is from genome assembly GCF_023375975.1 of Astyanax mexicanus. Lineage (NCBI taxonomy): Eukaryota > Metazoa > Chordata > Actinopteri > Characiformes > Acestrorhamphidae > Astyanax > Astyanax mexicanus. Next base: position 121,747,874 of record NC_064408.1, read on the forward strand.
GGGTTGGGTATTGAGTTGGGCATTGGTTTGAGCATCAGTTTGGGCATTGGGCTGGGCATTGGGTTGGATATTGGGTTGGGTAACTGGTTGCGTATTGGGTTGGATAGTGGGTTGGGTAACTGGCAGCGTATTGGGTTGGGCAACAGGTTGGGCATTGGGTTGGGTATTAGGTTGGATATTTGGTTGGGTAACTGGTTGCGTTTTGGGTTGGGCATCGGGTTGAGCATTGGGTTGGGAAATGGGTTGGGTATTGGGTTGGGAAATGGATTGGGTATTGGGTTGGGTATTTGGTTGGGTATTGGGTTGAGCATTGGGTTGGGAAATGGGTTGGGTATTGGGTTGGGCATGGGGTTGGGTATTGGGTTGGGAAATGGGTTGGGTATTGGGTTGGGCATGGGGTTGGGAAATGGGTTGGGCATTGGGTTGGGTATTGGGTTGGGAAATGGATTGGGTATTGGGTTGGGCATCGGGTTGGGCATCGGGTTGGGTATTGAGTTGGGAATGATCAGGGAAATGTAAGAGTGTTGTGTAATTGTTGTGTTGCTGTTCTGCAGGCGCTGGAGAAGCACTGTCGCGTGGAGGACGGGTTCTCTGGGATCAGAGATGTCTACGCCTCCACTGTCAGCCACGACAACATGCAGCAGAGCTTCTTCCTCTCCGAAACGCTGAAGTGAGTACGCTAACATTACTATTACTTCCAGCAAGTTAACTGATCTATTGATTATGTTAATTATCTATGATCTTATTTATCATTTTTACAGCTTTTACACCTTTAATAGTGGATTTTTAAATGTAAAATCAACTCCAGATTTATTGCATTATGTAAAAAATAAGAAATAATCTATTTTCTCAACTTAGCAGTTGCAACATCATGGTAACTTCACTAAATGAATAATTTAGTGAAGAATAATTATATTTGATATATATCTTTTTTTAGACCCCAAGTGCCATATATGGGCATGACAGCATGATTCATGACTCATCTACAAATTGACAGAATTGACAGGATGCATAGTGCATTACAACAGTCCCACAGTACAGTAGTGTACAAACTAACCCCATTAATAGTGATGTTGTTTGGTTTGAAGATTTGTGCACAGCTAATGGAGTGTGTTATGAGCTTCAGAGTGTTTATGTAGTGTAAACTGCTGTCACACAGCACTGAGTTTCAGGCACCTGTGAAAATAAATTAGAATACATACATCTAGTTATCCGTGCAGTAAGTGTTTGTTCCCACAGTAAGCTCTCCTCATGCAGTCTAGTATTATTTATACTTTAAATAAAAGCTTCTAATCTGGACAGAAAGTGCTTATTTACATAGAAAAGCACTTTACTTCACTGGCTTTAAAGAACATTTTATACAATTTAGATTTTTAGAGTTCCTAAATGTAACTCAAAAATGCTCATATTTACCCAGCCACTGATTATATATGGGAGTCAATCCAGCCACATGTGCCAATACCCCGGATGCTGAGTATATTACGGGATTCTGCCCCAGCTGCCTGTGCCAACACCCTATTTGCTGAGCATAATTAGGAATCAGCCTAAACTGCTAGTAATAGCACCCCAGTTGCTGAGCATAATATCGGAATTGGCACAAGGTAAATGTGCTAGAATCCTGGTTGCAATTGGCACAAGCTGCATGTTCCAACACCTCGACTGCTGAGTATATCATGGGAATAGGCCAGATTTGCTTGTCCCATTACCCTGGTTTCTGAGTGTAATATAGGAATTGGCACAAGTTGCTTGTTGCAACACCCCGATTGCTAAGTATAGTATCAGAATTGACCCAAGTCGCATGTGCCAAGACCAGTTTGCTGAGTATAGTTAGGAAATCATCCTGAGCTGCTTGGGTCAACACATCCAGTTGCAGAGTATAATATCAGAATCAGCCCAAGTCACTTAATGCAACACCCCAGTTGCTGAGTATAATAGGAGATTCAGCACCAGCTGCATGTGGCATCAACCCATTTGCTGAGTATAATTAGGAAATCAGCATAAACTGCATTTGCCAACACCCCTGTTGCTAAGTATTATAACAGAATCAGGCCAGGTTTCTTGTACCAATACTCTCGTGGCTGAGTTTAATGAGGAAATCAGGTTGAGTCACTTGCTTTTGCCAACACCCCGGTTGCTAAGTATAATATGGAAATCGGCCCAAGACGCTTGTGCCAAATTCCCTGGTTACTGAGTATAATTATGCAATCAGCTGAAACTGCTAGTGCCAACACCCTGGTTACTGAGTATAATATGGGAATCGGGCAGAGCCTCTTCATCCCGAATCGCTTGTAATCGCTTATAATTAGGAAATCAACCCAAACTGCTTGTGCCAACACCCCTGTTGCTAAGTATATTATGAGAATCATTTGTAAAATATGGGAATCAGCCATATCAGAGTTGCTTTTGCCAACATTCCAGTTCTGATTATTATATCAGAATCAGGCCGAGTGGCTTGTATAATATGGGAAACAACCGGAATCGCTTGTGCCAACACCACATTTGCTGAGTATAATATGGCATTCGGGCTCATGCCCATTCGTTGCTTATGCCAACACCCCAGTTGCTAAGTATTATATCGGAATCGGGCCAAGTTGCTGTTATAATATGGGAATTGGCCCGAGTCGCTTGTGCCAACGCCCTTGTTACTGAGTCACTTGTATTATATGGGAATCCTGCCAAAATGCTTGGCCAAGACCCCGGTTGCTGAGTATAATATGCGATCCAGGCAGATTCACTTGTATATTACAGGAATCAGGTTAAGCCTCTTGTGTAATATGGGAATTGTCTTGAGTCACTTGTGCCAATACCCTGGTAGCTGAGTATAATTAGGAAATCAGCCCAAACTGCTTTTGCCAACACCCCGGTTTCTGAGTATAATATGGGAATCAGCCTGAGTTGATTGTGCCAACACCCCGGTTGCTGAGTATAATATCAGAACTGGGTCGAGCCACTTGTATCATATTGAAATCGGGCTGAGTCACTTGTATAATATGGGAATCGACCTGAGTCACTTGTGCCAACACTCTGATAGCTGAGTATAATTAGGAAATCAGGCCAAACTGCTTGTGCTAACACCCCGGTTGCTAAGTATAATATGGGAATCAACCCAAGCTGCTTGTTCCAGTTCTCTGCCTTTCAAGTATAAACCAAATTCGCCTCAGTTTCACAAAGACAATGCCTATTCTCAGTCGATACTGCCTTTCTACACTACATACTATTCGTTAGCATTTTTCTGCTAACGCTAACCGTTCTAAGCTCCACATTAAATACTGCATGTGTGTGTGTGTGTGTGTGTGTTTTCTGTAGGTATCTGTACCTGCTGTTCTCTGACGATGATCTGCTGCCTCTGGACGACTGGGTGTTCAACACCGAGGCTCACCCGCTGCCCGTCATCCGGCAGAGCTGCTTACAGGAACACGCGGGCACACGCGACACGCAGCAGCAGCAGCAGACTCACCCAGAGTAGCCTGACACCCTTACACACCTCACAACACACACACACACACACACACACACACATATACACACACTTTAATACACACACACACACTATACACACTCATACACAGGGCCACAGCCTTACCGGCCCTGTGGCGGACTCTCGGCTCCTTTCCTGTAAAGGATGTTGCGGTAAACGCTGTGATTGTACGTCTTTAAGCCGGGACATCCTGCCCTGCAGGGGGAGCCGGCGCTAATTTTTTTCTTTTTTCCTTTCTTTTTTTTTTCTGAGGACAATCAACAAATTAAAAAAAACGAATGAACATAAACAACAAAAAAAAAAGAATAATCGACTTTTTGTGAGAAGAGCACCTTTTTTTCTTTCCATTCTTTCCTCTGTGAGGAAAACCAGAATATTATCCTTCAGGCCCAAATCTGTGGGATGAGTGCCGCGTCACACGCCGCTCCAAGAGAAAGAGAAAAAAAAAAACACGTTTTCTTCACGTTTTCTTCGTCAGACGTTTATCGTTTATCTGTCCATCCTACGTCGTACCTACTTACTTACTCTACGGCCAAAGCTTTTCTTACATCAGTTCTTTTTTCTTTTCTTTCTTTCTTTTCTTTTTTGTTTTTTATCTCTACACACATCATCATCATCATTATCTTCTTTATTATTGTCTTTCTCTTAATATGAAAAACAGGAATTCCTCCTGTTGTTGGGAATGTGTGCATAATTACGATACAATAAAATCTATCAGTTTTACAGTATGTATACATTTTAGTACCTTAACAAACGATAAACCAATTTAAAGAAAGGAGTCCTAGTGAAAGAGTTGTTTAATTGGCTGAGACAAATAGAGAAGATTTGAGTGGAGGTTGAATTGATGCCAATAGTTCTTAAATAGTGTTATCTTGTCTTTAAATAATAATTAAAAATATATATATTTAAACCATGTTTTAACCTGGTATTTATTTATATATATACGGTATTTCTCGGACTGTATTACCATGTTTCTCTTCTAATGGGGAAGATGGGGGAAAGCGCCTAAGGAAACAGAATATTAATTCTTAAAAAAAAGATTTAGATTTAAAGTAAAACGAGTGCTGGATTTTTTTCTACACAGAATTCTCTCCTGAAAACTGTTTATTTGGGTGAGTAAAGTGCTTCTGTTTATCTATAGTAAACTTAGATTTACAATAATTTTGTCTAAGGTTGAGTTTTCAGTGAAGTTTCTCCAGCACTAAGGCTGGGTGCAGCAGCATTAGCATTAGCTGCTAACCACAGCGCTTAGTGCTAGTAATGCCGCCTGATAGCGCTAGTACTGAGGAACCATGAGTGTACGGTAACCCAGGACGCTATCAGCTAGCGGTTTGTCCCACATAGCTTTTTTTTGTTTTAACATGGCGAACATATAGAATACAGTCCGATCTGGCACTGAGTTATTGATTATTTAAACATTGTGATATAAGGAAAGGGTTTAATTTGAGATAAAAGCATGGGTTGGTGTGAAACTTGACCATTAGTGTAGATACATTTTAATGTAAAGTTGTCTCAACATCCAACTATACACAGCAAAACTCAAACTCAAATACAAATAAAGCCGTAGTTTATGATATATGGTCTATTTGTTGCCACATAACATCTCACAACATGTATCCCTCCACTGATTTAATGATATGAAATATTTAAGACGTTTAAACCTTTTTTAAACCTAAAATTGTCTTAGAACTATAATTAAAAAGTGCATCAGGTATTGTCTCATGCAGTGTAATCATAACCCTTTACAACCATTGGTATAATACCATTTTTTTTAAACCAACACCCCGGTTGCTGAGTATAATATGGCAATTGATCTGAGTAGCTTGTTGCAACAGCCTGGTTACTGAGTATAATGTAGGAATCTGCTGAAGTAGCTTGTTGCAACACCCCGGTTACTGAGTATAATGTAGGAATCTGCTTAAGTAGCTTGTTGCAACACCCCGGTTACTGAGTATAATGTAGGAATCTGCTTAAGTAGCTTGTTGCAACACCCCGGTTACTGAGTATAATATGTGAATCAGCCCCTTTAGAGCCTTTAAAATACACTGAATTACTTAGTTTACATTTCAAACAGTGAATTATGCACACATTTTGAACAACAGGTGGAATTTTCTTCTTAATATCTAATTTTCGTCATATTAATTTGTCTGATTTTGCTTTTTTTCAACAACACGCAAGGACCAAGATGTCAGAAACTTTGAACAAAAAAAAAACAGAAAATGTAAAAAAAAAAAAAGATTTTTTTGAATACTGTTTGTGCAGGATTTGTGTTGGAGGAAGTGGAGGGGAGATGTATGATGTCAGAATCTGAATGTGAGAGGAGAGGACTGGTGGGCTGCTGCAAAAAAAATCATATAGAATAATTATTCTGATATTAATAATAATAATGATATTAATATTAATAAGCCTGATTTTATTATGCTGTTATTGAATTAAAGCCCTGCAGCTCCATTTATTCAATTTACTGAGATTCAGCTTCAGCCTCACCACTGAATGAGGATACAGAGGGCCTCAAACACACACTATACACATATACACAATACATACACACATACACTATACACACACTATATATATACACACACACACACTATATACACACACACACTATACTATACACACACTATATATATACACACACACACTATATACACACATTATACACATATACACAATACATACACATACACACATACTATACACATACTATACACACACTATATATATACACACACACACACTATACACACACATTATACACATATACACAATACATACACATACACACACTATACACACACATTATACACATATACACAATACATACACATACACACATACACTATACACACACTATATATATACACACACACTATATACACACATTATACACATATACACTATACATACACACACACACTATACACACACTATATACACACATTATACACATATACACTATACATACACACACACACTATACACACACTATACACATATACACAATACATACACACACACTATACTATACACACACTATACACATATACACAATACATACACATACACACATACTATACACATACTATACACACACTATATATATACACACACACACACTATATACACACATTATACACATATACACTATACATACACACACACACTATACACACACTATACACATATACACAATACATACACATACACACATACACTATACACACACTATATATATATACACACACACACACACTATATACACACATTATACACATATACACAATACATACACATACACACATATATATATATACACGCACTATACACACACACCATATATATACACACACAGCGTTCACACACACACTATACATTATACGTACACACACTATACATATATACAGTATACATACACACACTATATACACACACACTCACACTATATGTAATATACACATGCACACACACTATACACACACTATACACACATACACTATACACACTATACACACTATAGACTATACACACATACTATATATACACACACACTTTTCACAGTATACACACACACTATACATTATACGTACACACACTATATACACACTATATATATATATACAGTGTGTGTATGTGTTTGTATAGTGTGTGTATATACTATACACTATACATACACACACTATGTACGCACTATACACACACACTATACGTAATATACACACACAATACACACACTATACACATATACACACACTTCACACACACTATACACACAGAATATATACACACACTATACACACACAACACACATTATACAAACACACAAATAACAATAATGCAAAGGGTCTAGCTGGAATACACTGGTATGCCAAAAGTCATGGGACAGCAGTATGTAAATTGATTACAAACTGTTACCTCAGAAAAAAAAAAAATTGGGAACTCACACACTTGTATAAGTTGTGAGGTGTTATCTTGTGAGTGAGGTTAAGCATTAGCCATTTTTCACACATACGCAATACACACACACAATACAAATAACAACAATTCAAAATGATCTAGGTGTAATACACTGGTATGCCAAAAGTCATGGGACAGCAATCCTGTTGCCTTGGAATTATGGCTTGGGAGGGCCTGCATTTGTATAAGTTGTGAGGTGCTATCTTGTGAGTGATGTTGAAAACTAGCCATTTTGCACACACACATACAATATACACACACACAATACATACACCCAAATAACAACAATTCAAAAAGGTCTAGGTGTAATACACTGATATGTCAAAAGTCATGGGACAGCAGCATGTAAATTGATTCTAAAGTGTTACCTCAGAATTAAATCTTGGGAACACCCACATTTGTATACAATGTGAGATGTTATCTTGTGAGTGAGGCTAAGCATTAGCCATTTTGCACACACACACACATATTCATATATGGAGCAAAAAGTGACAGCACACAGGAGCTGACCCCGCCCGTCTCCTCTGGTTTCAGTGTATTGGTTTTCCGCCCGTGCGGCGCACTAGTGGAGGAATGTGCTGTACATAACTGAGAGCGTGTGATTGTGAACGACCCCGTGGTTCATTTTTTTTGCTTTTGATCTTTTGATCTTTTTTCTCTCGTATATCTTCTCTTTCATTCCTCACTTCTTCCTCATTTTTTTTTATTTGATCATAATCGTTCCATATGATTCTCCTCTGTTTTATCTTCATTTGCTTCCCTCAGGTGTTTCTTGGAAAAGAGGAGTTTTGATTCTGATTATTGTTACTTATGATGAATTATTATGGTATGGATTATCCTTGTTGATTTTTTTTTTCTTCTCTTTCAATGTTGTATATTTTCAGATACTGGTAAAAATTATCTGTGCAACTTTATACATTTAAAACAACTGCACAAATCACGCTCATCTCTGAGTCTTTATTTCTGTCTGTTTTTACTGTGTTATACCAATGCAGGGGCGTCGCCTGGCCTGGGCTTCCGGGGCTTTAGCCCCGAATTATTTTCCAGTAGCCCCGAATCGTTTCGCTCAGCTTAGCTGTATTATTAACCCTTGTGTGGTGTTCGGGTCTGTGGGACCCGTTTTCCTTTTTCATCAAATGATACTAAAAAAATATTTTTTCTAACTCAAACTCATTGGCTCATTTTTTGTGAAAAACATATATCAAAACACATTTTCCATAAACACCCCCCCCCCCCCCCCCCAAAACATTTATATTACATACAGTATGTTTGGCCAAGGGCTAATAAACATTGCTTCATTTGTGAATTTGAAACTAAACAAATTTTCTACTCATATCTTGAGTTTAATTCATTTTCTTTTACATTTTATTTAAAAAACTAATAAAAAAAAAGAGAAGCACTTTTTAAAAGAAATGTAACATAAGAAAGGTAAAGGGCAAATATTAACCATGTAAGCTGTTTATATTGCTTGCAATTTAGGTGAAGCGAGCATGTGTAAAGCATTTTAATGTAAAATTGCTTAATTTTGCTGAATTAAATACAAGTAACAAAGGAAACTAATAACAAAAATATGAACACCACACAAGGGTTAATGTGTGAATGAGAAATCTCTTAACACCAATCACAGAGCCGATTCAAGGATAAAGTTCTGTCTTTTAGGAGAAACAGCCAATCAGCTTGCTGGATTTGCAGAGCACGGTGGGCTAATAGTATTTATACTGCAGTTAAATGTTTAGCCAATCAGATTGCAGCATTGCTCCTGTGTGTTTTATGAAGGGGAGTGAAGAACCCGCTGTGAAATGAATGAAATCCACTTGCAGGAAGTTCATTATGGGTTTAATTGATGAGGGAGTTTTCAGGAATATTTCAGTAATTATTCAGGATGAATTAATGATGGGATCCAGTCATGTGACCTTTCTTAAGGTGCTTCAGATCCATCACGGTCCGAGCTCAGCGGTTGTGCGGTAATTGTTGTTTTATGAGCGGTTGGTTGAGTGTGTGTTCAGTCTGTTCACAGCTAATTGATCACGACCCTCAGTGTTCGGCCTCGTGCTCGATTACCGCTCTATCACTAGTTTCACTCACTAATCACTGTGAGCCTGGATACGTTCAATTTACTGAAACAATCAGAGGAAATCAGCTGCCTTAAAAAATTCAACTTAAAATGTGTGTCTCTGTATTCATTTTTATGTTCAAGTTAATAAAATTGATTTGTATTTAGTTCAGTTTTTGATTGTATCTAAAAAAAATAATAACTGCAAATAAATCTGCAATAAAATTCATTTTAAATGGACAATGAATCAATCAATCAATCAATCAATCTATCAAGGCAACCCTCATTTTCAATGTAGCCGAGCATTTATAAAAACAGGGATTGACATGACAGAAAATAGTAACTACATTTAATCATTGAAAAATAACAGTGAAAAAAAGATAAAAATAAATGTTAAAAATAAAATCAAATAATAATGAAACTTGGTTTAACCGATAAGAAATTAAGATCAAAAGAAGGTAAGTTTAACGCAACTAAAAATATAATAATAATAAAAATAAGAATACAAATAATAATAATAATAATAATAAAACAATCAAAATAAGTTGAAAAGCAATAAAACTGTTAAAAACATAAAAAATACATTAATGAAAGAAATAAAAAAAGAAAATAAGGAGCTAAAATAAGAAATAAAAGTCAAGAATAAATAAGATTAAGTAAAACTATTTGGGGGTGCAGGTTTAGGCACTACTATGGTGCTGAATTCAGCACCCCCGCCATGAAAAGCACCCCCTCTCGGGAGAGGCTGCAAGTGACATGACTATCTTTCCTCATTTCTTACGAGTCAGCGTAGCTTAGAAAAGTATCTTGGGTATTTCCATTTTCTAATAAAGTTAAAGCCAAGAACATGTGGCTGCGCGCTCCCGAGAGAGGGTGCTTTTCATGGCAGGGGTGCTGAATTTGGCACAACACCGGCTTTACATGCGAGATCAGTGATGACAGCAATGAATGAACAATGGCAATATACTGCAATAAAAAACAGAGTGGGAGGGTTTGGGTTATCTATATAAGGTTATATAAGGTTTATATAAAAAAGTTTGCCAAAAATCTCTATAAAACGTAAAGTTAAATTATTTAAAATAAAAGAACACCATTGTGCTTTTAGTAGAAATAAATTAAAACAGAGGACCCAATGCTACAGAGTGGAGAAAATATATAACAAAATTGACATGCCAATACATAATAATAATTTTGTCTAACAACAGAAAATGTAATAGGTCGTAAAGTACAGTTTTTGTGATTAATTGTAATTCTGCAAATGTTGTTCTAAGTCACTATAGGGCGGGCTTTGATTCATATTATTGAATGTGTCCCCCCCCCCCCAATGAAGCATGATAATGACTAGCCAGCTAACATATGACTATTTTTCCTTATTACTTCTGAGTCAGCGTAGTTTAGAACAGTGTCTTGGGTATTTCCATTTTCTAGGTAAAGTTAAAGCCAAGAAGACGTGGCTGCACGCTCCCGAGAGAGGGTGCTTTTTACGGCGGGGGTGCAGATTTAGACACTACTTTGGTACTGAATTCAGCACCCTACAGAACACCCTATCTACTACAGAACAAAGTCTTCTGTGCACAGATCTTCTGTTGTTTCCCTGAGCAGTGCTAAACCCCCTCTGCTAGCGGTGCTGTGTGATTAGCGAGGTTAGCGCTGTGTGACTGAGGTATTCCCTCAGAGCACTGAGTCTTCAGAGGGTTGATTAGCATGGCTGACAGCAGGGCTGCTGTAGGCCGAGACTGACGCCGGCGGCTCTGCTGTAAACGCACTGAGAACATATCAAGCTCTGTAGCCCTGCCTGCCTCAGCCCCGCCCTCATGAAGAAATCCATGTTTAAATACATATTAAGTGTTTTTTTTTTTTACCATGATGTCCTAAATTCCTCACATGTCTGTACGTACAGCAGAAGAATGGACTGTAAATATCTTGGGTTTGTCTGTATTGTTTATGCTATGTAAAGGAATGTAGTTTATATGGTAAGGGTTGTAACTGGGCTGTGTGAGTTTAATAAGTCTAGTTAAAGCTCTTTTTTAGCTCGTTTTTACAGTGTGGTCTGGTTCTGAAGGATAAACAATCTTCAAAGACTAAGGAAGTTAAACTTATAGGGGTTGGACAATGAAACTGAAATACCTGGTTTTAGAGCATAATAATTTATTGTGGTGACGGACAGTTCTGGTGGAAACAGGAGAGTTGAGGTGCACATTGAATTCTGGTTTTATGTTTTTTGGATACAATCCGGGTTAGCACCCGAACATCCCTTTCAGACAGCTTCCTCTCACAGCGTCCACAGTTAATCCTGTTGGATGTGGTTGGTCCTTCTTGGTGGTATGCTGACATTACCCTGGATACCGTGGCTCTTGATGCATCACAAAGACTTGCTGCCTTGGTCACAGATGCTCCAGCAAGACGTGCACCAACAATTTGTCCTCTTTTGAACTCCCCTTTAATTTTTCCCAAAAATCATCAGAGCTCCTTATAATCCGGTGGTCCTTATATATGAATTCTATCAGTCAGGTATTAAGTAGTAAAGTCACTCTGCTGAAGTACAGAGTTATACAGGAGATTCAGTTTAGTTCTCCAGCACCCAGACTAGAGAGGCAGTAGCATTAGCTGCTAACCATGCTAAGTGCTAACTCTATTGCCATACAGAAGTGAGTATATCGGACTGTAGTCTGCGTGTTTAACGTGTTAAAAAAAGCTACATGGTATAAAATATGCAAATCTCAGCTTACTGTTAATAAATGGACATGCTTCACTTTCCCAAATAAACAGTTTTCAGGAGAGAAATCTGTGTCGACTAACATCCAGCACTCGTTTGACTTTAAAAGAAATTGTTCTTTTTCAAGAATTACAGTTTTGTTTGCTTATCTTAGCTAAGATCTCACCAGCGGTGAGATCTGCTGAATTATAAGGAAAACATGGCGACACCCCTGTTCCTTACTGGTGTCACATAAAATACAGTTACTTACTCCATACAACAGAGGGAACTTTTGCACTTCTTTTCCTGAGTCGCTCCTGATTAGTGCCAGTTTCTTCATCATAGAGGTTTTGTTGTTTTGTTTTTTTTTCATGACTGCACTTGAGGATCCTTTCAAAGTTCTTGAAATTCTTCTTCTTGTATTGACTGACTTTCATTTTTTCCTAAAGTATTTTTTTTCTTTTTAATTAGTTTGAACATGTTTCTCATAATCTGAATTAGAACATTACTCAAATATTCACTATTCACTGTATACCTGTAACTCTACCTCTTCACTACTTTACTTTAACTGATGCTCTCAAACACTTTATTAAGAGACAAGAAATTCAAGTAATTAACTCTTGATGAGTTCAGCACAGCTGTTAACTGAAATTAGCCTGAATTCCAGGTGACTCTACCTCATAAAACTGACCCTTTTTTCTTTACTTAATAATTCCATGGGTTTTTGTTCGTAGTTTGGATGAGTTTAGTATTAATCTACAGTGTAGAACAGTTTACAATATAAGAAACAAGGGCTTGGAAATACTGACACCTGTGTAAGATATGAGGTGTTATCTTGTGAGTGAGGTCTGATAGTGGAGGCATATGGATGGGATGTTCCATTTCTGAAGTTTGAATACACCATAGAAGGCTGATATTATTACCACCCACAGTGGACAGAGCAGTGCAGTGGATACAGTGGATACTGATAATGATGGTGACCAGCGGCTTCTGGCTGGAATTGTCCATGTGTACAGACAAGTTATTTAGGAAAACACATTCACAATTATTGCAGGAGACCACACCCACATATCCCACAGGTCAGTGCAGTGATCTTTAGAGGCTATCGGACATGGCGAAAGTCATGGGACACCATTAAATTTCTCACTTTAATTAAAGCACAGATTTCCAACACTCCGCTCTTCAAGTCTCCAGTCATGAAATTCTCTCCGTCGTCCCACCTGATCTGGGCCTGGTGCCGACAAACAGCACGAGTCTAATGAGAGAAAAGACCAATCTGGAGAGATCTGGCAACGCGGGCCGAGCAGAAGGAGGGAGAATCCGTCTCTGGTGAATAAAAACCCACATTCTTCTACTTATTCTCTCCGTCTGCCGAGCGCTGAAGTGCCCCCTCTGCTTTCCCGGAGCAGGAACCATCTCCCAGGCTTCACCACGGCCTGGCGGCCTCTCAAACTGGACGCCTCTGAGGAACCCGAGTGCCAGAAACACCGAGCGCCAAGCTGTCTCCTGCCCTGCACCACGGCGACACCGTGATTAAAAAGAGAAGATTAGAGGAGGGGATGATATTTCTCACCTGTCGCTCTGCTTACAGTTAATACAGTAACATGGAAAACCCTAAAAATAAAATCTAGTGGCTCTTCATTCAGCCTGCAACAGTTTAGTCTTTTTACTTTTACTTTTCTTTTATTCCTTAATTTATATTTACCCAAATATGTTTACTGTATCCCTATATCGTCGCTGTCCAATGAAAAACAAGTATCTCCATCTTTCTCGATTTTTAGTTTACTGCATAATTTGAAAAGACAGGCTGATCATCTGTAGGTCTTTATAGTGAGGAGTCAGGCGAGGCTGATCATCTGTAGGTCTTTATAGTGAGGAGTCAGGCGATGCTGATCATCTGTAGGTCTTTATAGTGAGGACTCAGGCGAGGCTGATCATCTGTAGGTCTTAATAGTGAGGAGTCAGGCGAAGCTGATCATCTGTAGGTCTTTATTGTGAGGAGTCAGGCGAGGCTGATCATCTGTAGGTCTTTATAGTGAGGAGTCAGGCGATGCTGATCATCTGTAGGTCTTTATAGTGAGGACTCAGGCGAGGCTGATCATCTGTAGGTCTTTATAGTGAGGATTCAGGCGAGGCTGATCATCTGTAGGTCTTTATTGTGAGGAGTCAGGCGAGGCTGATCATCTGTAGGTCTTTATAGTGAGGAGTCAGGCGATGCTGATCATCTGTAGGTCTTTGTAGTGAGGACTCAGGCGAGGCTGATCATCTGTAGGTCTTTATAGTGAGGATTCAGGCGAGGCTGATCATCTGTAGGTCTTTTTTGTTAGGATTCAGGCGAGGCTGATCATCTGTAGGTCTTTATTGTGAGGAGTCAGGCGAGGCTGATCATCTGTAGGTCTTTATAGTGAGGAGTCAGGCGATGCTGATCATCTGTAGGTCTTTATAGTGAGGACTCAGGCGAGGCTGATCATTTGTAGGTCTTTATTGTGAGGAGTCAGGCGAGGCTGATCATCTGTAGGTCTTTATAGTGAGGAGTCAGGCGAGGCTGATCATCTGTAGGTCTTTATTGTGAGGAGTCAGGCGAAGCTGACCATCTGTAGGTCTTTATAGTGAGGAGTCACGCGAGGCTGATCATTTGTAGGTCTTTATTGTGAGGAGTCAGGCGAGGCTGATCATCTGTAGGTCTTTATAGTGAGGAGTCAGGCGAGGCGGATCATCTGTAGGTCTTTATAGTGAGGAGTCGAGCGAGGCTGATCATCTGTAGGTCTTTATAGTGAGGAGTCAGGCGAGGCTGATCATCTGTAGGTCTTTATAGTGAGGACTCAGGCGAGGCTGATCATCTGTAGGTCTTTATAGTGAGGATTCAGGCGAGGCTGATCATCTGTAGGTCTTTATTGTGAGGATTCAGGCGAGGCTGATCATCTGTAGGTCTTTCTTGTGAGGAGTCAGGCGAGGCTGATCATCTGTAGGTCTTTATAGTGAGGAGTCAGGCGATGCTGATCATCTGTAGGTCTTTATAGTGAGGACTCAGGCGAGGCTGATCATTTGTAGGTCTTTATTGTGAGGAGTCAGGCGAGGCTGATCATCTGTAGGTCTTTATAGTGAGGAGTCAGGCGAGGCTGATCATCTGTAGGTCTTTATAGTGAGGAGTCACGCGAGGCTGATCATTTGTAGGTCTTTATTGTGAGGAGTCAGGCGAGGCTGATCATCTGTAGGTCTTTATAGTGAGGAGTAAGGCGAGGCGGATCATCTGTAGGTCTTTATAGTGAGGAGTCGAGCGAGGCTGATCATCTGTAGGTCTTTATAGTGAGGAGTCAGGCAAGGCTGATCATCTGTAGGTCTTTATAGTGAGGAGTCAGACGAGGCGGATCATCTGTAGGTCTTTATAGTGAGGAGTCGGGCGAGGCTGATCATCTGTAGGTTTTTATTGTGAGGAGTCAGGCGATGCTGATCATCTGTAGGTCTATATAGTGAGGAGTCAGGCGAGGCTGATCATCTGTAGGTCTTTATAGTGAGGAGTCAGGCGATGCTGATCATCTGTAGGTCTTTATTGTGAGGAGTCAGGCGAGGCTGATCATCTGTAGGTCTTTATAGTGAGGACTCAGGCGAGGCTGATCATCTGTAGGTCTTTATAGTGAGGAATCAGGCGAGGCTGATCATCTGTAGGTCTTTATTGTGAGGAGTCAGGCGAGGCTGATCATCTGTAGGTCTTTATAGTGAGAAGTCAGGCGACGCTGATCATCTGTAGGTCTTTATAGTGAGGAGTCAGGCGATGCTGATCATCTGTAGGTCTTTATAGTGAGGACTCAGGCGAGGCTGATCATTTGTAGGTCTTTATTGTGAGGAGTCAGGCGAGGCTGATCATCTGTAGGTCTTTATAGTGAGGAGTCAGGCGAGGCTGATCATCTGTAGGTCTTCATAGTGAGGAGTCACGCGAGGCTGATCATTTGTAGGTCTTTATTGTGAGGAGTCAGGCGAGGCTGATCATCTGTAGGTCTTTATAGTGAGGAGTCAGGCGAGTCGGATCATCTGTAGGTCTTTATAGTGAGGAGTCGAGCGAGGCTGATCATCTGTAGGTCTTTATAGTGAGGAGTCAGGCGAGGCTGATCATCTGTAGGTCTTTATAGTGAGGAGTCAGACGAGGCGGATCATCTGTAGGTCTTTATAGTGAGGAGTCGGGCGAGGCTGATCATCTGTAGGTTTTTATTGTGAGGAGTCAGGCGATGCTGATCATCTGTAGGTCTATATAGTGAGGAGTCAGGCGAGGCTGATCATCTGTAGGTCTTTATAGTGAGGAGTCAGGCGATGCTGATCATCTGTAGGTCTTTATTGTGAGGAGTCAGGCGAGGCTGATCATCTGTAGGTCTTTATAGTGAGGACTCAGGCGAGGCTAATCATCTGTAGGTCTTTATAGTGAGGAATCAGGCGAGGCTGATCATCTGTAGGTCTTTATTGTGAGGAGTCAGGCGAAGCTGATCATCTGTAGGTCTTTATAGTGAGGAGTCAGGCGAGGCTGATCATTTGTAGGTCTTTATTGTGAGGAGTCAGGCGAGGCTGATCATCTGTAGGTCTTTATAGTGAGGAGTCAGGCGAGGCGGATCATCTGTAGGTCTTTATAGTGAGGAGTCGAGCGAGGCTGATCATCTGTAGGTTTTTATTGTGAGGAGTCAGGCGATGCTGATCATCTGTAGATCTTTATAGTGAGGAGTCAGGTGAGGCGAATCATCTGTAGGTCTTTATAGTGAGGAGTCAGGTGAGGCTGATTATCTGTAGGTCTTTATAGTTAGGAGTCAGGCGAGGCAGATCATCTGTATGTCTTTATAGTGAGGAGTCAGGTGAGGCGGATCATCTGTAGGTCTTTATAGTGAGGAGTCAGGCGAGGCTGGTTGGTGCTGGATGTTTTTCCGTTTCATCTTCTCGCTGTCATCCTGGTTTTTGAAGCTCTGGGTCTTTGCTCTCCTTGTTATCTCAGCGCTTCTCTCCGTCAGATTAATTACTAGCCGTGCTGCGTTAGCGTGTAATGATATCTCAGATTAATTGGCTTTCTCGTAGCTCGGCGTCGTGTTCGGCTCAGGAGACGCAGAGGGACGGTGGGTTTTATCGGCTCTGTGATGAGAGCATTATCTTCTTCTATACCTCTCATATTGCTTTATAATGCCGCTATAATCACGGCTGCATGACGGAGATGAGCGAATGATCATCATCATCAGAGCGAAGGTTTTATCGTTAATCAGTCTGGTTTGACAGGGACAGGTTTAACGCAAGAAACTAGACTGTTTTCTCTGTTAGAGCAGCACTAGGTAGGATTTCCTTGATTATTGATCTTTTTAAAGAAGAGAAATTACAGCTTGAAACTCACTGCAGCGCTGCATTGAGGTGTAATAGGAGGAATAGTGGTGCTCTCGTGTCTGTGCCAGAGCTCCTCTGAGCTCAAACCAGACTCTGTAAGTTTTCTGAGGTGGCCGCAACCAACGCTCGCGAGAACTGCGACCTGCTTTCCGACCTTTAGTTCTAACAGTTCTACAAGGACTACTGGTTCATTCTTTACAAACTAACATACAGACACTCTGGCAGAAGCTGGAAAGAGCCGAATATGTCTGTGAAAGCCAGAAAACGAGAAAGAGAAACTAATCCGCCTGAAACATTTATTACACTCTACAACTGTAGGGGGAGCCCACGAGCACAAAATCTCAATCCTACCTAGTGGAGCTTTAATCACATGATTTCACAAAGTAAAAGCATGACGTTTTTCCATTATTGCAACATTTCTGTGTATAAAACCAGCAAAGAGCGGGAGAACGGCATGTTTAACTTCATTTTTATACTACTTATTCCACTTGCTATCCAGGATAGTCATGGCAAACTAACGCATTTTAACCCTTTCCGACTTGACTTATGTTCTAGTGATGAATATAAATATATATAAGAATGAAATTTTCTGCCTGTAATGCACTCAAAAACAGGATTCTGTAATAATAAAATACATTAATTAATAAATTAGTAAATAAAAATCAAACATAATATTTGTATTTTGTCTGTTCATTGCTTATTAAGTTTATTTCATATAACATATCATTTTTTTATTCTACACACATTCTAATACATACATATATATATATATATATATATATACTGTATATATATATATATATATATGTTTGTTTAACAAATTATTTTTAATCAGATCAGTAAATAAAACTCATTACATGATTAAGAAAAGAGGTGTTTACTTTGCCAGATTAGCTTGGATGCTACCATGCTTTACTAAAAATCTTTTATATTTTCTCAAAAATGTATTATGTATGAATTCTACCAGTCAGGTATTAAGCAGCAATAAAGACGCTCCACTGAAGTACAGGTTTTAATGTTATGGCCGGTTTCAGTAAAGAGGGAAAACAAGCAAATTCGCCTATCCTGCTTTTTTATTTCCTCCAGTGATTTACTGATGAACGAGATGAAAAGCGAGGCTTTGGGAAGAAGCTAAAGTTTAACCTTTAATTCCGTCAAGTTAATTGTTAAAGCGGGACAGCTGCGTGCTTTTCTCCCACGGGCCGGATAATAAACTCTCATTATTCTCGAATCACAGCTCCTGAGTTATGGATTTAATTACCAGACTGTCCATTAATGTCGTGAGAGTCTGAGCTGAGAAGAAAGCTGAGAATAGTAGCTTTACGGCTACAGCTTTTTTTAAAAATACTTCTTTATTCACTAGTCATTCAGGAGCCTTTCTCACAGTAAAGAATCTGCAGTAATAGTTGGGTCCAGAAGGGGGCGCTAATGAGAAGCAGCAGTTTTTCTTTAAAACTCTTAAAGGCACACTAGGTAGGATTTGCTTTATTATTGAACTTTTTAAAGAAGTGAAATTACAGCTTGAAACTCACTGCAGCCCTGCATTGAGGTGTAATAGGAGGAATAGCGTGCTCTGGTGTCTGTGAACTCCTCTGAACTCAGACCAGACTCTGTTAGTTTTCCAGAACTGCGACCTGCTTTCCGACCTGTTTGTAGTTCTAACAGTTCTACAAGGACTACAAAAACCCGCTAATTGGAGTTGGTTAAATCTTTACAGAAGCTAACTAGTAGTGATGAGCACAGCAGCTCTTTTAGATGAACTGAATCATTAGGATCCGTTCACTAAAAAGATTCGTTTAAAAGATTCGTTCATTCAAACGATTCTTTTGTGCTGTTCGTCTGTGCTGTACCGGTGAGTTCAAATAAGTACCAGATAAAGACAGATTATTAGTAAATCAGTGGGTATTTCTGTTTTGTAAGGAGCTTAAAATGTTAATAAGAGAGTTAAAAGGTTATTAAAACATCCAGAGTGTAAATATGTGAGGTATAAGTTGAGTTAAAGTGTTTGTTTTAACTGCTAAAGCTGTAGGCTAGCAGGTGGAAGCTAACAGCGATTAGCATTAGCGATTAGCATTAGCGATGGGGTTAAATGTGTAAATATATCATGTTAAGTGTAAAATATGGCTGTTTGTAAGCTTAGCTTGCAGTAAATTGCTCCAAACTGAAATATATATTTTAGTCTGGGGCTTGTAAAAGCTTTTACTGATACTGTGTTTTTGTTGTTGTTTTATCAGCTGTAGAAACAGAAGAAATGTCTTGTTTCAGTCGGGATTACAATAAAGTAAACATTTCGTGCTAAAAGAGACAATTTGATGATGGTTGTAATTATTTTCGTGTGCTTTTTACTTTCTGATGGAAAAGTAGCTTAAATGCAGGTGGATTTTCCACTATTTATGTAGTACATAACAGTCTACTGTATATATGTAAAACAAATATATATATGTATATATATATAAAATAAAAAATAGGTAAAGTACAGTACTGTGCAAAAGTTTCAGGCACCAAAACCAACAAAAATTACATTAATCAATTTATCTCAGTAATATGAGTGTTTTTACCTTATACGAGGTAACGAGGAATTCTAATTTTAACTAAGTTTAAGTGTTAATTCCAGATTTCTCCTGGATGCTCCTCAGCCAGCATGAGTATATATATGTGTTCAGTTCCATCAGCAGCTCACCTGATTTACCACATTTACCAGTAATTTACCAAACTAGGTGTTGATTAGATAGATAGATAGATAGATAGATAGATAGATAGATAGATAGATAGATAGATAGATAGATAGATAGATAGATAGATAGATAATAAACACTTACTTCACAGATAAGAAGCTTTTTTGCACAGTACTGTACATTCTTGTGCAGCATTTGGTTTTACATTGTCTTGCTAAAAAAAGGCATGGACATCCCTAACAAGGAAACTGAGGCTATGGTCACATTACCAGGCTGAAGTGACTCAAATCTGTTTTTTTTTTTTTTGTTGCTCAATGAGGTTCAGATCAGATTTTTTCATGGCTGTGTGAACGTGCCAAATCTGTTTTTTTTTTTTTTTTTTTTTTTTTTAAATTTGAGTCACTTTCATATGTGCTTCTGAATCAGATACCTGAATCTGAATGGTCAAATCAGAATTTAGAGAATATAAAACATTATCAGATATCAGTGGTTATCTATCTGAAGACTCCAGCAGATCGGAATAAAACAGCCTAACTAAAGGACAAGAGCCAGAAGGTAACATAGACACGGAGGCTCCCTGAAACACTGGCATCCACCCACTCCACCGTCCACAAACCTGAGTGACCAAACAACAGCACCAGCATCTCAGTTTACCCACAATTCCCCATATCCATGAACCCCTGGATCTGCAGCCTTATCTAAAGGGAAAATATTAATTGCCAAAAGCTAAAAAAAAATCTAAAAGCTTTTAGTCTAGACTTAAAAATTGAGACTGGCAATCAGGAAGATAATTCCAGAGTTAGGAAGCTTTTAAGTGTGGAAGGGTTTTTTTAAGACTGATATTCACAGGACTTTTATTTTGAAACAAACTAGTGACAGGAAGTGGTGGTGGCAGCCATTTGTTTTTGGGGAAGATTGCCAAACAGGGGGGAAAGTTTGCTTCACAGCTTTTAACCTGATTCTTAAAACTGGTTTCTCTCATTTTGGTTCATGTGGCTGGATTATTCGTGGAGCTGTGGACTGTACTGGAACTGGGTAAGACCAATGCTTTTTGTATTTTTGCTGGGTTTTAGGTTTTTTGTGTGTTTTTGTGGGATTTCAAAGTTTTTTGGAACTGGTCTGATCTTTGACTCTTAGGTCTTTGATTATTTTAATTGCACTGTTCATTTGGGATTCTGGTGGGACAAATGTACATAGTTTAGTGTTGTTCATTTGTATATATATAAAAAAACGAATTTACGCCTCCTGCAGTGTTAGAGTTTTTAAGTAAGTGTGGAAATTCAATTTCTAATTGTTACAATGATAGTAAATTACCTGGAGTTTTACCTTTGGCGTAAAACTAAAACCTAATTTCAGATGAAAGAACTGAATCATACTGAACGTAGTAAAACATGGTGGTGGTAGTGTGTGATTAGTGTGATTAGTGTGATTAGTGTGATTAGTGTGATTAGTGTGATGGTCTGGAGCTGCTGGACTTTAACTTGCTGTAATAGATGGAAGCAGGAATTCTGCTGTTTATTAGACAATCCTGAAGGAGAATCAGAATCCGTCCATCTGTTCCTTACTGACCTCAAGCTCAGGAGTACTTGGGTTCTGCAGCAGGACAATGACCCAAAACACACAAACAAGTTCAAGTTCACCTCTGAATAGTTTTGGAGTTTCCTAGTTAAAGTCCTGACCTAAATCCTTAAAACTCTCCAATATGGTGGAATTACAACAATTCTGTAAAGATTTGCAAGTTATTGCAAACGTTTGGTTGCAGTTGTTGCTGCTAAGGGTGGAAAAAACAAGTTATCAGGGTTAGTGGGCAAACACTTTTTCACACACGGTCATGTAGGTTTGGATTTTATTCTCCGTTAATCATAAAAAACTTGATTTAAAAACTGCATTTTGTGTTTTTGGTTCTGTTGTCTTTGACTAATATTTAAATTTGTTTGATATCCTGAAACATTTAAGAGTGACAAATATGCACAAAAATAAGAAATAATGAAACTTTTTCACATCACTATATTAATGAATTGACAAATTAGTTACAAAAAATGACTGAATAATAATAACAAAAAAGGTAACACTTTACTTGGATGGTCCATTTTATGGCTTTGTTGATGCTCACCTGACATTCAACTAACACTGAATTGAATGTACATTGAATTTAACTTAACCCTATGCTGAATGTAAATGATTCAAAATAGAACCTAATCCTACACCTAACCCTAACCTTAACCCTTAATCAACCATAAAATCAAACCCTACACCTAACCCTAACCTTAACCCTTAATCAACCCTAAAATCTAACCCTACACCCAACCCTAACCTTAACCCTTAATTAACCCTAAAATCAAACCCTACACCTAACCCTAACCTTAACCCTTAATCAACCCTAAAATCTAACCCTACACCTAACCCTAACCTTAACCCTTAATTAACCCTAAAATCTAACCCTACACCTAACCCTAACCTTAACCCTTAATTAACCATAAAATCAAACCCTACACCTAACCCTAACCTTAACCCTTAATCAACCCTAAAATCTAACCCTACACCTAACCCTGACCTTAACCCTTAATCAACCCTAAAATCTAACCCTACACCTAACCCTAACCTTAACCCTTAATTAACCCTAAAATCTAACCCTACACCTAACCGTAACCTTAACCCTTAATCAGCCCTAAAATCTAACTCTACACCTAACCCTGACCTTAACCCTTAATCAACCCTAAAATCTAACCCTACACCTAACCCTGACCTTAACCCTTAATCAACCATAAAATCAAACCCTACACCTAACCCTAACCTTAACCCTTAATCAACCCTAAAATCTAACCCTACACCCAACCCTAACCTTAACCCTTAATTAACCCTAAAATCTAACCCTACACCTAACCCTAACCCTAACCCTTAATCAACCCTAAAATCAAACCCTACACCTAACCCTAACCTTAACCCTTAATCAACCCTAAAATCTAACCCAACACCTAACCCTAACCTTAACCCTTAATCAACCCTAAAATCTAACCCTAACCTTAACCCTTAATCAACCCTAAAATCTAACCCTACACCTAACCCTGACCTTAACCCTTAATCAACCCTAAAATCTAACCCTACACCTAACCCTAACCTTAACCCTTAATCAACCCTAAAATCTAACCCTACACCTAACCCTAACCTTAACCCTTAATCAACCCTAAAATCTAACCCTACACCTAACCCTAACCTTAACCCTTAATCAACCCTAAAATCTAACCCTAACCTTAACCCTTAATCAACCCTAAAATCAAACCCTACACCTAACCCTAACCTTAACCCTTAATCAACCCTAAAATCTAACCCTACACCTAACCCTAACCTTAACCCTTAATCAACCCTAAAATCTAACCCTAACCTTAACCCTTAATCAACCCTAAAATCTAACCCTACACCTAACCCTAACCGTTACCTTAACCATTAATCAACCATAAAATCAAACCCTACACCTAACCCTAACCCCTAAACCTTAATCAACCCTAAAATCTAACCCTACACCTAACCCTAACCTTAACCCTTAATCAACCCTAAAATCTAACCCTACACCTAACCCTAACCTTAACCCTTAATCAACCCTAAAATCTAACCCTAACCTTAACCCTTAATCAACCCTAAAATCTAACCCTACACCTAACCCTAACCGTTACCTTAACCATTAATCAACCATAAAATCAAACCCTACACCTAACCCTAACCCCTAAACCTTAATCAACCCTAAAATCTAACCCTACACCTAACCCTAACCTTAACCCTTAATCAACCCTAAAATCTAACCCTACACCTAACCTTAACCCTTAATCAACCCTAAAATCTAACCCTACACCTAACCCTAACCATAACCCTTAATCAACCCTAAAATCAAACCCTACACCTAACCCTAACCTTAACCCTTAATCAACCCTAAAATCTAACCCAACACCTAACCCTAACCTTAACCCTTAATCAACCCTAAAATCTAACCCTAACCTTAACCCTTAATCAACCCTAAAATCTAACCCTACACCTAACCCTGACCTTAACCCTTAATCAACCCTAAAATCTAACCCTACACCTAACCCTAACCTTAACCCTTAATCAACCCTAAAATCTAACCCTACACCTAACCCTAACCTTAACCCTTAATCAACCCTAAAATCTAACCCTACACCTAACCCTAACCTTAACCCTTAATCAACCCTAAAATCTAACCCTAACCTTAACCCTTAATCAACCCTAAAATCAAACCCTACACCTAACCCTAACCTTAACCCTTAATCAACCCTAAAATCTAACCCTACACCTAACCCTAACCTTAACCCTTAATCAACCCTAAAATCTAACCCTAACCTTAACCCTTAATCAACCCTAAAATCTAACCCTACACCTAACCCTAACCGTTACCTTAACCATTAATCAACCATAAAATCAAACCCTACACCTAACCCTAACCCCTAAACCTTAATCAACCCTAAAATCTAACCCTACACCTAACCCTAACCTTAACCCTTAATCAACCCTAAAATCTAACCCTACACCTAACCTTAACCCTTAATCAACCCTAAAATCTAACCCTACACCTAACCCTAACCTTAACCCTTAATCAACCCTAAAATCTAACCCTACACCTAACCCTAACCTTAACCCTTAGTCAACCCTAAAATCTAACCCTAACCTTAACCCTTAATCAACCATAAAACCAAACCCTACTCCTAACCCTTACCTTAACCCTTAATCAACCATAAAATCTAACCCTACACCTAACCCTAACCTTAACCCTAAATCAACCCTAAAATCTAACCCTAACCTTTACCAATAATCAACCCTAAAATCAAACACTACACCTAACCCTAACCAACCATAAAATCAAACACTCCACATAACTCTAACCCTAACCTTAACCCTTAATCAACCATAAAATCTAACCCTACACCTAACCCTAACCCTTAATCAACCCTAAAATCTAACCCTACACCTAACCCTAACCTTAACCCTTAACCAACCCTAAAATCTAACCCTACACCTAACCCTAACCTTAACCCTTAATCAACCCTAAAATCTAACCCTACACCTAACCCTAACCCTAACCCTTAATCAACCCTAAAATCAAACCCTACACCTAACCCTAACCTTAACCCTTAACCAACCGTAAAATCTAACCCTACACCTAACCCTAACCTTAACCCTTAATCAACCCTAAAATCTAACCCTACACCTATCCCTAACCCTTAATCAACCCTAAAATCTAACCCTACACCTAACCCTAACCCTTAATCAACCTTTCACCTTTCAGTTCATTTGCATTTAATAGACATGTAGTTGAATGTCAATCAAATGTCAGTTGAGCATCAAAGAGGCCGTCAAATGAAATAAAATAATAATAATCATTTTAACTAGTATCAGTTATTAAGTATTTTAAACATTTATTCGTTAGTACTTTTAATTAATGTACCCTTATTGTAAAGTATTACCGATGATTTAATTACTGTATCACTGATGCGGCTCTGAAAGGTCTGAAAACCTCAAATATGTATCCAGTATGATGCACTTGAGTTGAAAGGGTTATTAAAGTGTTGCATTAACCTTTAAACGTCCGGTTATCTGGTTCTGATGGTAAAGGTCAGGTGAAGCCTTGGGCGTGCTCCAGGCGGAGAAGCTGGAAATGCCAGTTTCATTCATCAGGAGGGCGTTGTGTGTTAGCGACGGCGAGCTAATCGCGCGCTGTGTTAGAGCAGAGCTGTAGAGCGCGCTATAGGTAATGACACTAATGACATCCGTATGACTAATTTGCATTTAAATAGCTGCCTTTATGGCGTGTGCACTGGGGCGCATTGGAACAATGTGATAACATGTTAGCGCGCCGCGAGAGCCGCTCGGGCTCCGCCTAATCAACAGTGTTAAGAGCGCTTACATAAAGAGCGTTATAGCAACAGATGATGCTGGAAACCAGTAACCAGTGCAGAATCTTCAAGACAATGAAACTGAAACACCTGTCATCATTTTAGTGTGGGAGGTTTCATTATGGATAAATTGGAGCAGCCTGGTGATCAATCTTCATTAATTGCACATTATTGCACCAGTAAGAGCAGTAAGAGTGTGAAGGTTCAATTAGCAGGGTAAGAGCACAGTTCTGCTCTAAATATTGCAATGCACACAACATTATGGGGGACATACCAGAGTTTAAAAGAGGACAAATTGTTGGTGCACGTCTTGCTGGAGCATCTGTGACCAAGACAGCAAGTCTTTGTGATGTATCAAGAGCCACGGTATCCAGGGTAATGTCAGCACACCACCAAGAAGAACCAACCACATCCAACAGGATTAACTGTGGACTCTGTAAGAGGAAGCTGTCTGAAAGGGATGTTCGGGTGCTGACCCGAAATGAATCCAAAAAACATAAAACCACGGCTGATCAAATCACGGCAGAATTCAATGTGCTCCTCAACTCTCCTGTTTCCACCAGAACTGTCCGTCACCACAATAAATTATTGTGCTCTAAAACCAGGTGTTTCAGTTTCATTGTCCAACCCCTCAGTGTAATAACGATAATCATAATGGCTACAGTTTGTAACTCATTGTGTCTGTGATGGATAAAATTTGTCCCTCACTTATATAACAATTACTCTCACCATTTGCTCTCACCAAGTGGAGTTATATAACGTAATAAAAATTAACTCATATGAAGATAAAATTACTCTGAAAAGCGTGAGCTTGAAAAGAGCAGTTGAATAAAGCAGTTGGGGAAATGTAACACTGCCTCGTTCAGGAGCTGAATAATGTTCTTAAAAATGGTCACTTACTCACATTCCCACTCTCTCACTCTCTCACACTCTCATATTATCACATTATCACATTATCACAGCCAGAGCTGTACTTACCTGCTACTCCCCCTTTTCTCCTGCTAAAATAGAGCCAGGAAATACACAACGTACCTGGATGAACATCAAGCTCATGTTCTCACACCATCTGAATCCTGCTCAGCCTCGAAACCATCCTGTACTTCTTAGAAACACTGTGCTGCTTCTAAATTATTAGTATGTGCTTAAAATTTGAAGATATGAAAAAATACAGAGTGTAACAAGCTACAGTCAGGCACTGAAATTATTATTTTTTTCTAGATCACTTAGCAAAACCTTAGCAGCCAACACCAATTTTTTAGCAACACTTAAGTAACCACTTAGCAGCACCTTTAAAACCATTACCAAGACCTTAGCAACATGTTAGCAAGCATATAACAACACCTTAGCAGCCAACACCAATTCCTTAGCAACACCTTCATAACCATCACCAATGCCATAGCATCACCTTTAGCAACGACCTATCAAAACCTTAGCAGCCAACACCAATTCCTTAGCAATACCTGAGCAACCATTTAGCAACCACTTCGTGACCAGCACCAATGCCATAGCATCATTTTAGAACCACTTAGCAACATGTTAGCAATCATGTAACAACACATTAGCAGCCAACACCAGTTCCTAAGCAATGCCTTCATAACCATCACAAATGCCATAGCATCATCTTTAGCCACAACCTATCAAAACCTTAGCAGCCAACACCAATTCCTTAGCAATACCTGAGCAACCACTTAGCAAGCACTTTGTGACCAGCACCAATACCATAGCAACAGCAAAGCAACCACGTGCCCAGCACCAATGCCATAGCATCCTTTTAGATCCACCTAACAACATGTTAGAAGGCATATAACACCTTAGAAACCAACACCAATACCATGGCAACACCTGAGCAAACACTTAGCAACCACTTTGTGATCAGCAAGCATATAACTACATATTAGCAGCCCACACCAATTATCCTTAGCAACACCTAAGCAACCACTTAGCAGCACCTTCGTAACCTTTTCCAATACCATAGCATCCTTTTAGAACCACTTAGCAACATCTTAGCAAGCATATAACAACACCTTAGCAGCCAACACCAATTCCTCAGCAACACCTTCATAACCATCACCAATGCCATAGCATCATCTGATTAGCTGATTGGTTGGTTGGCTGATTGGTTAATTGGTTGGTTGGTTGGTTATTTGGTTGATTGATTTGCTGTTTGGTTGGCTGGTTGGTTGGTTGGTTGGTTGGTTGGTTGGTTGGTTGGTTGGTTGGTTGATTGATTTACTGTTTGGTTGGCTGGTTGGGTGGCTGAATGGTTAGCTGTTTGGTTGGCTGATTGGTTGATTGGTTGGTTGGTGGATTGGTTGACTGATTGGTTGGTTGGTTGGTTGGATAATTGAATGGTTGGCTGTTTGGTTGGTTGTTGTTGATAGCTAAGCTGTTGCTATGTAGTTGCTGAGGTGTTTCAGCAGGGACTGTGCTTATAGTGGTAGTTTTTTAGATAACACCTCTGTGGATCTGAACTCTGTCGAGCGTTTCTGTTTATTAGGATAGAAATGACAGATCATCCATAAACTCAGCTCCCTGACCTTTCAGCCCAGCTGCAGCAGAACCGGAGGAACTTCAGCAGCGCTATAACCGTTCTGCTCAGCATTCGGGCCGCGTGGAGCCAGAGGACATTAACTAGAGCCGAATGGGTCATTATTCTGCGCTAACTGCCGGCCATAACGCTACAATACAGCCACTGTTCCTCCATTACTGCAACAACAATCAACACTCACAGCTTTCCGTCTCCTGCAACACTGACACTTCATCTCCTCATCTGCTTTATTAGCTTTTAGCTTAAGGGCTTAAAAAATCCAGCTAGTTCCTGCATTAGCGAAGCAGCATTTCACATTTATTAGCGCGCTTGCTATTCTGTTTGATGGCCAGAAGCAGAGATAACATTTGTATGAATATGTTTTTCTTGCTGATGGAGATTTGTTTGATGTCTGTGTTTGTTTATTTGTTGTAGAATTAACTGGTTCTGACTGGAAAATGGCAGAATTACTCACTTTATACTTTTTCAAAGTAGATTTTACTGCTTTTTTGACTTTGAAAAAAAACTTCACTAAAATGGCAATGAAATATTAATTTATTACAGAACAAGCTGTGGGGACAGGCTAGTGTTCTTATAGTAGGTTACATTGCTGACAAACATGTGCAAATTCACATATACAGCTTGCTTATTCCCTGTTGAGAAGTACTGCAAATATTAAGTTGTAGAGCAGTGGATCTGTGTTCTCTGGAATGATGAAGATGGAGCTCCATCCAGAAAAAACGAATCATGCAACATCAGGACCAGATTTACTGAATGCTATTGTATGGATAAATGCAACCAAATCCTCACAGCAAGGTTCCAAAGTCTAGTGGAAAGCCTTCCCTAAAGAGTATAGGTTCCATTCAGTACTTTCAGAATAGCACCCAATCCATAGCAACCATAGCAACACCTTACCAACCTCTTGATAACCACTTTGCAATGCCTATGTAACCAAAACCAATGCCATAGCATCATCTTAGAACCAACAAGCAGCACCTTTGCAACAAACACCAATACCACAGCAACCACTGAACAACACCTTAGTGACCCTAGTGTTCGGCATGGCGTTAAATACCTACTCAATCAATCAATCAATCAATTAAGACCTTAGTAACCCACCCAAGTACCATAGCAACCTCTTGACAACCACCTTACAACACCTTAGCAATCACCAAGCATCACCTTAGCAACCAACACCAGTTTAATAGCAACACAAAGCAGCTTCTTAACCACCACTGTGCAGCACCTTCTTATCCAGCACCAGTGCCATGCCATGGCATCATCTTAGAACCACCTGGCAACACCTTGATAACCACTTAGCAACACCTTAGTCACCAACCCCGGTTTCATAGCAATGCCTTAGCAACCTCTTAACAACCACTTTGCAACCACTTCATATCCAGCACCAATGCCATAGCATCATCTTAGAACCACCTAGCAACACCTTAGAAACCAACCCCAGTTCAATAGCAACACCTTAGCAACCTCTTAACAACCACTTTGCAACCACTTCATATCCAGCACCAGTCAGTGCATTATATTACAACCTAGCAGCACCTAAGCAACCAACACCAATTTCATAGAAACACCATAGCAACCTCTTAACAACCACTGTGCAACACCTCTAAAACCAACACCTGCCTTGTTGATACTCATGTGTGGCTGAATTTCATTAAAACCTTGTAGCAACATTTCAGTATCTAGTTTCCATCACCAGTGTCATAGCATCATCTTAGAAACAATTAGCAGCATCTTAGCAACCACTTAGCAAGACCTTAGTAACCAACCACAGTTCCATAGCAACACGTTAGCAACTGACATTCATTTTGCAACACCTTCATATCCAGCACCAATGTCAACCATTTAGGAACACCTTAGTTACCAACACCAGTTTCATAGCAATAAATTAACAACCTCTTGACAACCACTTTAAAGCACCTTCATATCCAGCACCAGTGTCCTAGCACCATCTTAGAACCACCTAGCAGCAGCTTAGCAACCAACACCAATTCCATAGCAATACATAAGCAATCACTTAGCAACACCTTAGTCACCATCCCTAGTTCCATAGCCACGCCTTAATAGGCTCTTGACAACCACTTTGCAATGCCTTCGTAACCAGAAATAGTGCCATAGCATCACCTTAGAACCACCTTGCAGCACCCTAGCAACCACTTAGCAACACATTAGTAACCAACACCAGTTCCAGAGAAACACCTTAGCAACCTATTGACAACCAATTGTAACGCCTTAGTAACCAGAACCAATGCCACAGTATTGTTTTCGAACCACCTAGCAGCACCTTAGCAAATACTAAGCAGCACCTTAGCAACCAACTCCAGCTCCATAGCAACACCTTAACAACCATTTAGTTACGCCTTTGTAACCAGAACCAATGCCATAGCATCATCTTAGAACCACCTTAGCAACCATCAAGCAACACTTTAGCAACCAACACCAATTCCACAGCAATACCTAAGCAATCACTTAGTCATCAACCCTAGTTCTGTAGCAACACCTAAGCAAACATTTAGCAACACCTTTGTAACCAAACCCAGTTCCATAGCAACACCTTTATCAACCTCTTGGCAACCACTTTGCAACACCTTTATAATTAGCACCAATGTGATGGCATCATCTTAGAACCACCTAGCAGCACTTTAGCAACCATATAGCAACACTGTAGTAACCAACCTCAGTTTCATAGCAACACCTTAGCAACCTCTTGACAACCACTGTGCAACACCTATATAACTAGCACCTAACTTACTGATGCTCTTGTGTGGCTGAATATAATAAAACCCTTGCAGTTGTCCATCACCAATGTCATAGCATCATCTTAGAAACCACTAGCAGCACCTTAGCAACCCCTTAGCAAGAGCTTAGTAACCAACCCCAGTTCCATAGAAAGAGTTGAAGAGTAGACGATGTTGCTCGGCAAATGTAAGGCCAAAATCCTATTAATATTCTTAATATTTCAGAAGAAACGTTGGATTTGTAAGTGTCCACAGACTTACTGATGCTCTGATGAGGCTGAATCCAACCAAATCCTCACAGAAATGTTCTAAAAGCCATTTAGGTTTGATGAGATGTTGAGAGATACAATTCAAAAGTGTCCAAAGGTTTGTGGACACCCAGTTCTTATAACTGAATTCAAGGACATTAAAGTGCACCTATTGAAATCACAGCTTATATAACCTCTATATAAAAGCACTGGCCAATACAATTACACAAATACATTTTAGAGCGCCATTCGAAGCCAAGGTTACCGTGCACCAAGGCCACCATCTCTAAAATCCTGACTAAATCTTCATTTTAAAAGATTATCTGGTTTGAGACACACAATACGCCCAGAAGCAAGTGGACACCCATTTATATAACTGAATTAAAGTGCTATAAAGTGCACCTACTGAACACAAAACCTATATAATCTCTATAGAAAAGCACTGGACAATAACATAGGACACTTTGGGGCTGTACACCAGCCCAAGGTCAGCATCTCTACAGTCTCTGCCTTAAGAGATTTACTGAGCACAATTCTCTAATATCCAACCACCAGATATTCAACATGGCACCTCATGGCAAAGAACTCTCTGATGATGTGAGGGATAGAATTTTTGCTCTCCACTATAAGAAGATTGCTAACATCCTGAAACTGAATTACACCATGGTAGCCAAGGTCCTACAGCGGTTTACCAGGACTGGTGGCTGAATGCAATCAAATCCTCACAAGAATGTTGCAACAAAGTCTAGTGAAAAGCCATAGACTATTCTGGTCTATTTTCATTCATAAGGCATACAGTATTATAAGGTGCATTTAGCAACACTAGTAAGGAACAGGGTAGTCGCCATGTTTCCCTTCCTAATTCAGGTGGCGAGACCTGTAAAGCTAAGCTGAATATATAAAACTGTAATTCTTAAAAAAAAAAAAAAAGGAGTTGGATATTAATTTACACAGATTTATCTCCTGAAAACTGTTTATTTGGGTGAGTAAAGCAATTCTGTACAGTAAGCTTAAATTTCCAGATTTCCACTAAGGCTAGGT
Organism: Astyanax mexicanus; assembly: GCF_023375975.1. Lineage (NCBI taxonomy): Eukaryota > Metazoa > Chordata > Actinopteri > Characiformes > Acestrorhamphidae > Astyanax > Astyanax mexicanus. The sequence continues at coordinate 121,780,553 of NC_064408.1, forward strand.
GCAGCAGCATTAGAATTAGCATTAGCAGCTATCCACTAGTGCTAGCTGCTGTTAGCACTAGTAAATGCCGCCCGTTAAAACAAGCTATCCCACGTAGCTTGTTTTAACATGGTAAACACGCAGACTACAGTTCGATATGCTCACATCTGAACAGCAAATAAGCTAGTTCTTAGCGTGGTTAGCACTAGTAAATCCCGCCCGACAGCGCTACACTGAGGAACCCTGAGTGTTTCAGTAAGCCACAATAATGTTAGCTAGTGGTTCTTCTAACTTAGCTTGTTTTAACACGGTATACGCAAAGACTACAGTTCGATATACTCACCTCTGAACGGCAAAAGAGCTAGCGCTTTACACACTTAGCGGCTAATGCTAATTCTGCTCCAGCAGTGCAAGCTGGGGTTAGCAGCAGGCTACAGTTCGATAATACTTGCCTCTGAGCACTGAAAGAGCTAGCGCTTAGCGGCTAATGCTAATGCTGCTCCAGTAGTGCTGGGTATAGTTAGCAGCAGGATACAGGCCAATAATTCTCATCTATGAATGATGCAAGAGCTAGCACTTAGCGTGATTAGTGGCTAATGCTAATACTAGCGGAGTGGTTTTACTGCTCCTTAATATCAGACTGGTAGAATTCATACATAAGGAGCACTGGATTATAAGGAGCACTGATGATTTTTGGGGGGAAAATTAAATAATTTTTTTAAGTGCGCCTTAAAGTGCAAAAAATACGGTAAACTTAAGAATTAGAAACTCTATAAAAATACCTTTCGATTTTATAAGAAATATTAGATTTTCAGGTGTCCACAAACTTTTAACCATTGTACAAAAAATGAAGCAAAATTGAATAAAGAGATCAGCGATCACGACTCTACCTTAAACCCAATTACGTCGGCTTAGTAGTTCAACTCGACACCCATCACCGGTTGGTTTACGCTTTGGCCCATCAGAAGCGTGACATCGCCGATAATGAACCGCACTGCCTGAAGACGCTTCCCTCCATAAAACGAGCCCAGATGTCATGACCATAATTAAGATGTTCAAAGGAATTCATATTTCAAGGAAATTATTAAAGCAGAGATGAATTCCGAGCTGAAATAACTTACGAAGAGGAGGTTTGATGAGGAAGAGCTGAGTGATCAGAGAGACTCTGACTTCCTGTAGAGAACGTTCAGGGAAAGTCTTCATTGAAATGGAAGCTGAAGGTAGGAAGGTCACCTTACTGGACAGGTTTTTGCTGAAAATAGATTTTTCCTGAGGATCCAGGAAGGAGATGCTTATCTTAACCAATAAGAAAGCTTTCCAGGAAGGCTTTGATGTCAACCCATCACATTACGCCACATCACTTTACAGTCTAGTATACTAGACGCTTTTGCCTTCTTCTAGAGCCATTATCCGCAAATGGCGACAACATGGAACACTGGTAAACTTTTTTTAGGAGGGGTCAGCATTCATGAGTCCACCTTAAGAAGGAGACTTGGCAAAAAGAACATTAAAGCTTATCTCAACTTTGCCAGAAAACATCTTGATAATCCCCAACATGTTTGGAGTCATCAAGATGGGGTGTGAGTCCCGTTACTTCCGCCATAAAAGTAACACTCCACTTCAGAAAAAGAACATTATACCAACAGTAAAACATGGTGGTGGTAGTGTGACGGTCTGGGGCTGTTTTGCTGCTTCATGGCCAGTGTTGGGCATGTTACTTTGAAAAAGTAATTAGTTATAGTTACTAGTTACTTCTCCAAAAAAGTAACTGAGTTACTAACTGAGTTACTCCACTATAAAAGTCCCTAGTTACCAGTAAAAGTAACTATTGCGTTACTTTTGTTTTACTGGGTATGTAAAAATGCAGGGCTCAGCCCAGTTAATTATATTAGTTTATTAGCTGATCTGTTGGATCCGGTAGAAAACATACAATTTTAGGGCAGAGACCAGAGTTAAGGAACTCCTTTAAACTAAGTATAGAACTACATTCTGGCTATCCACAAAATCCAGCTTCTAGCTAACTGGTTATCTAAGTAAATTTAGTTAATTATAGCTTACAGTAATCCTGCAATCCTAAATTAATAAAAACACAGTATTCATTTGAAAATGAAATAGTTATTGGCTGATCAGGTATATTCTCAAACCTTGATCTGTGTGTTTTGATTGGGAGATGAGTCTTTTTAAGCAGCTATCAGAAACATTTAATCACAGTTTACATGGTTAGTTCTGTTACCCTTCTTTTAGAAAAATCGCTGTATATCCAGATATGTTTTACCATAAGCGCTGAAACCCGGTGCAAGAACTCAAAAACCCTTAAAAATCCTCCCCAGCGAGGCGGTGGGGGTGCTAGGGCTTCCTTACTAGCCCACCGCGCTCCGCAAAACCAGCAAGCTGATTGGCTTTTTCTCGTGAAAGAAGTTTATCCTTGAACTGGCGCCGTGATTTGTGTTAAGAGATTTTCTATTCACAGTGGACAGCGGCCTGGCGACGCCCCTGTGTATTCATATCAGCCAAACCTGACGACAGAGTGAGATTAAAGAAAATCGAGGATTGTGTAGAAGATGTAAAATCATGGATGTCGCACAACTTCCTCCTATTAAATAGTGATAAAACAGAAGTTCTCCTATTAGGCCCCAAATCTGCTAGAAATAAATTATCAGACTTAATGCTAAATCTGGCTGACTTCTCAGCCACCCCTGGTTCAGCAGCTAAAAACCTTGGAGTTATCATAGATTCAGATCTAGCATTCGATAAACACATATCTAATGTTACTAGAACAGCTTTTCTACACCTCCGTAATATTGCCAAGCTAAGAAATGCCCTATCACTGCATGACGCAGAAAAATTAGTACATGCCTTTATTACCTCAAGGCTAGATTATTGTAATGCGCTACTGTCTGGATGTTCCGGCAGTAACTTAAATAAACTTCAGCTAGTTCAAAATGCTGCAGCCAGGGTCCTTACTAAAACGAGAAAATTTGACCATATTAGTCCAGTACTATCAGCACTGCACTGGCTTCCAGTCAAATTCCGCATAGACTATAAAATTCTCCTGTTAACGTATAAAGCCCTACACGGGCTCGCTCCTGAGTATTTACAAGACCTCATCTCCTGTTATGAACCACCGCGATTACTCAGATCTCAGGGTGCTGGTTTATTAGTAGTTCCTAAAATTCAGAGGAGCTCTGCAGGAGGAAGAGCTTTCTCTTATAAAGCGCCTCAACTCTGGAATAATCTCCCCGAATATGTTCGGGACTCAGACACAGTCTCAATCTTTAAGTCTAGACTGAAAACTTGTTTAGTTTAGCTTTTGGTAATTAATGTTTTTCCCTTTAGATAAGGCTGCAGATTCAGGGGTTCATGGACAGAGGAAATTGTGGTAAACTGAGATGCTGGTGCTGCTGTTCTCCCACTGCACACGGTCACTCAGGTTTGTGGACGGTGGAGTGGGTGGATGCCAGTGTTTCAGGGAGCCTCCATGTCTATGTTACCTTCTGGCTCTCTGCCTTTAGTTAGGCTGTTTTATTTAGATCTGCCGGAGTCATTTGCCACACTCTGATAATGTTTTATATTCTCTGTTTTACATAAATCCAGTCAAAACTAATTCCATCTCTCTGCCTTCCTCCGAGTTACTGACTGCCCACCTGTCTGACCCGATACCGAGGAATGTTGGACCCTCAGGCTCTCATGTCCTCTGTCTGGCCAGACTGGAAGTTTCTGAAGTCAGCTCTTCTCCATCCACCACCACAGATCAGCTGCTCATCATCCATCTTACTCTATAAGCCATTAGTGGAGCTGCTATACACCTGAATATATAAAACCTATGTGGATGTATGAAAGACTTTTTAAAATTAATTTAAAAGCCATTTGACCAGTGGTAGGATGGTCCCCCCTTTAATGTGAGTCTTGGTCCTCCCAAGGTTTCTTCCTCCTCCTGCAGCTCTGAGGGAGTTTTAACTTGCCTCCGCGCTCACTGGGGGGTCAGTATTCTGTATTTTCTATGTTTAATGTTTTGCCTGATTCTTTGTCCTGTAATCATGTTTCTGTAAAGCTGCTTTGTGCCAACACCAGTTGTAAAAAGCGCTATACAAATAAATTTGATTTGATTTGATTTGATATTATCCTACATGAACAAACAGCTCTTACAGAAAATGCCGACTAGAAATAATTTTCCGGATTTGGCGCCCCCTCTAGTGCAGCGCCCCATGCGTCGCACTAGAGGGGGCGCCAAATCCGGAAAATTATTTCTAGTCTGCATTTTCTGTAAGAGCTGTTTGTTCATGTATGTGCTTCACATCAAGCTGAAACGAACTTGGGTTCTGCAGCAGGACAATGACTCAAAACACACAAACAAGTTCACCTCTGAATGGCTGAAGTGGCCTAGTCAAAGTCCTGATCTGAATCCTATTGTGATGGTGTGGCATGACCTTAAAAAGGTGGTTTATTTTTAATTCTGTAAAGAAAAGTGGGGACAAGATTCCTGGTTGCAAGTTACCGTAAAATCTTGATTTATGTTGTTGCTGCTTAAGGTGGAACAACCAGTTATTAGGTTTGATCTGAAACATTAAAGACTGAGAAAATGCAACAAAACAAAGAGAAATCCTGAAGGGTGAGTCCTAGTAGAAGCTAGAAGAAGGTAGAAGCCTCTAATATACTGGACGGGGATGTGATGTGACATGATGTGATTGGTTGGGATCAAAGCCTTCCTGGAAAGCTTTATTATTGGTTAAGAAGATAAGCATCTCTTCCCTGGATCCTCAGGAAAAAGCTATTTTCAGCAAAAACCTGTCCAGTGAGGTGACCTTCCTACCTTCAGCTTCCATTTCAATAAAGACTTTCCCTGAACGTTCTCTACAGGAAGTCAGAGTCTCCCTGATCACACAGCCCCCAAAAGGAAAGCAGTATCTGGAAAAGCTGAGATCGAAAGAACTGATGGAAAAGCTGTATTTATACAGAGGTGCTAATATGGCATCATTAAAAAAAAATCACTCAGAACTCTAAGATATGTTGGTACCATTACGACATCATGTTAAACCGGCCTGCACTCTTGATTACTTTGGTGCCATCATGATATCATATATTTAACCACTACAAGCTCTTGATTTATGTTGCTGCCATCATAATGTATTAATCCAGTCAGCACTCTCTGTTACATCAGTGCAATTATGACATAAACCACTCAGAGCTCTTTGTTATATTGGTGCAATTGTCATATCATCATAAACCAATCAAAAGTCTTGATTATGATGGTGACATTATGAGGTCTTGGTTACTTTGGGCTTTTTTTGACATCATAATAAACCACACAATACGTTTGATTGTGTTGGTGTGATTATGATGTCATAATAAACCACTCAGAGCTCTTAGTCATATTGGTGCAATTGTCATATCATCATAAACCATTCAAAAGTCTTGATTATGGTGGTGCCATTATGACGTCTTGGTTACTTTAGGCTTTTTTTGACATCATAACAAACCACACAATACTCTTGATTGTGTTGGTGCCACTTTGATGTCATAATAAACCACTCAGAGCTCTTAGTTATATTGGTGAAATTGTTATATTATCATTAACCTTTCAAAAGTCTTGATTATGGTGGTGCCATTATGAGGTCTTGATTACTTTGGGCTTTTTTTGACATCATAATAAACCACACAATACGTTTGATTGTGTTGGTGCGATTATGATGTCATAATAAACCACTCAGAGCTCTTAGTTATATTGGTGCAATTGATATATCATAATAAACCATTCAAAAGTCTTGATTATGGTGGTGCCATTATGACATCTTGGTTACTTTGGGCTTTTTTGACATCATAATAAACCACACAATACTCTTGATTGGGTTGGTGCCATTATGATGTCATAATAAACCACTCAGAACTCTTAATTAGGTTGGTGCCATTATGATGTCATAATAAACCACTCAACATTTATTAGCATTAGGTTCATTACGCGGCACGGTGCATTGCATAATCCTAAAGTTTTACTGGCCCATTTGCAAACTCCGAATATTGCATCACACAGAGCAAACGCTATCACACACGTCATCTCTCTCTCTCTTTTTCTCTCTCTCTTTCTCTCTGAGTGTTTTTCCTGCAGGCAGGAATTTCTCAGGATGGTGTTTTGCGTTCCTCTTTGAAGTTGGGTTCGGGCAGCCGGCGGTGAGAGTGAACATAATGCATGAATCACTCTCTGTCACACGGCAGAGAAATTTCAAATATACACTCCACCTCACCCTCATAAACTCTGCACCCCGACACCAGCCTCCCGTACATACAGAACAGCACAGAAAGAAAAACTTTAATAAAATACTGATACTATATCAGATATGCTCACGTCGCTAACAATGAATAGAAGCTACACTATATTTGTGGGGACACTTTCTAATTAATGCATTCAGCTGATTGCTGCATAAGATGCACCAATGGCTGACATAGATGTGCAAATGCCACAAACAAATCGTCTAGAACCAAATTACATCAACACTAATTATCAGTTAAAAGTCTGAACACATTCATAATTTTAAAATCTTCTGCATTATAGACTAATATTGAAGTAATCCAAGCTACGAAAGGTTATTTTCTTGAATTTCTTCTCTCTTAATGATGTTTGAGAGCATCAGTTGAGTTGTTATACAGTAAATAGCTCTATTTGAGTAATGTTTTAATCCATATTAAAGCAAGAACTAAGTAAAGTTTCTTTGCTCAACGAAAAAATGACTAAGAAAAAAATAAAGGTCAGTCAATCTGAAAGTCAATTTCAAGAACTTTGAAACGATCCCTAATTGCAGTCGCAAAAAAGAGCATCAAAAACATTATGATGAAATTGGCTCTCATCAGGACTGCCATAAGAATGGAAGACCAAAGGTTGCACAGGATAGGTCCATCAGAGTTACCAGTCCGAGTTACCAGAAAATGAACATAAATCATCTAAACTACAGTAATAAGGTGTTTATAGTACTTTTTAATAAAGAAAATATATATATATTTTAGTTTCTTAGATCACTTGTAGCCATCTAATCTTGATTCTTACAGTCCTTTATTTTGAGTGTTCCTTTGAAAAATCGCATGTTCTCCTCCACCAGTCTTACACACTGCTTTTGGATAACTTTATGCTTTACACTCCTGGTGCAAAAATTCAAGCAGTTCATCTTGGTTTGATGGCTTGTGATTATCTTTATCTTTTTCCAGAGTCAATTAAAATTATAGTATATACTTGTTTGAGGGGAGATGAAATCAACATGGGGTGCTGGAATAAAGAATGCATGATAAATTGGATTGTATGATCGAAATGTCTCAATGTTGGATTGAAATGTCTCAGCTTGGTTGTGAGGGTTTTGGAATTTGAACTTGATGTGTCTGTGTATATATATTGTGTTCTATTGCTTTTATACAACAGTTTTTTTTACAGAATGAATTAAGTAACTAAATCAAAGAACTTTAAGAAATTCAGAATGAATCTGCTTTAATATGCACCGTGCCTTCCGCCAAAAAGTAGTTCCACCACAACTGTAACAGAACTGAAACTTAACTACAAAACAGTGTATGATTCATACAGACTAACACCACGAAAGTTAGCTTGAAATCTAAATTGGGAATAAGTGAAGATGGTAATGTTAGGAGCGTGAAATAACGCTGATACTCTCCTCTCCTGCTCTGTGGAGTCGTCTTCAGGTGAACGCTGCGCATCTTTTGAGCATTTCTGCTTGTTTTTGCTGGGTGGTGTTGGTTTTAGCTAGCCGGCTGGAGTGTGGTTAGGTTAGCGTAGCTTGCTTTAGCTCAGAATTAGCTTAGCGTAGCTTAGCCTAACCTGGCTGGTTAACATTCTGGCTGTCAGAATTAGCCGAGCAATTTTCTTTCCCTTTTTTCCACAAAAGACGAGCCAGTGCTGCGGGCGAGCTTGCCGCAGCTGAGCGCTAGCCTGTGCTAAGCTAACGCTGCTGCGGGTGTCCTGCGTGTATTCTGCAACGCGTCGGCAGAGTGTTACAAGTTTAGTGTGAGAAGGCCGTGATGTTATCGCATATATCAGCACGGCTAGAACACTTCTCAACCAATCAGATTGTGAGGTCGGAACTAACTGTTGTGTATATATATATATATATATATATATTAAAGTTGTAGTGGGTAGAGTCAGAGCTTTAGCCTCTCGCTGGTGTTATGTGGGTTTAATGCTTGTACATCTCAATAAGATCTGCTCTCGCCAGAAAGCAAACAAACATTAAGCAACAGGCCATCAGGTAGATTAAACAGTGGAACAGCCTCTCTCTCCAGCAGATGTGCAGAATCCATCTGTTGTGACAAGCTGTACGGCTAATTAAGGACGCTGTGATGTTGACTGAATTTCAATGACTGTTTCAGGGGTAGCCAAGTCCTCACCACCACCACTACCAGATTAAAACACACAGCATCAGCGGTTTCACTCTTTATGTACAGGCTACTGAAACTCTGGGCAGCTAATGGCATTTTTACACTGCTTCCCCAAAGAATGAGTCGGTACCCAGAACCGATTCTGGGCTTTTTTTCTGTGATTTTTTTAAATTTGCTTTTACAGACAAAAACTCAGAAAATCAATGTCCAATTGTGTGTAGATACACCTTTTAAATGGAGTCCTATTAACTTAATTCTAAGGTTTCTAAGGCTGGTAACTCTGATTAACGTATCCTGTGCAACAGAGGTAACACTTGCTCTTATAAGTGCATTTGCACTGTCCTGATGAGTGCCAGTTTTATCATTTTAACATTTGTTTTCCTCTCAATTTAGTCAGGCCAAATGTCCTACCCATTCAGCTGCTAGTCATCATCTCACAAAAGCCTTGTGCTGATCAACATCACCAATTGTCCTCTTTTAGGGCTCCAGGAGCTGATGGCAAGCTGTATGACTGGGATTCAAACCAGCAAACCACAATGCTCAGCACTTTAAACCCTTGGACCATCCAGAGGCTTATTTTAATTAACTACACTTGCTTAGTAAGTACTTTCGCATTGTTCTGATGAGAGCCAGTTTCATCATAATTTTTTTTTTCTTCTTCTAATTGAGCTTGGCCAATTGTCCTGCCCATTCAGCTGCTAGTCATCAGCTCACAAATGCTTTGTCCTGTCCTCTCTGAGGGCTCTGGCAGCTGATGGCAAGCTGCATGACTGGGATTGGAAGAAGCAAACCACAATGTTCAGCACTTAAGACCATTGCACCACCCAGAGCCCGATCTTAACTAACAACAACAATATATACAATATTAATAACTCTTGCTCTTATAAGTACATTCACACTGCCCTGATGAGAGCCAGTTTCATCATAATTTTTTTTTCTTCTAATTGAGCTTGGCCAATTGTCCTACTAATTCTGCTGCTAGTCATCAGCTTACAAAGAGCTTGTACTGTCCTCTCTCAGGGCTCCGGCGGTTGATTGCAAGCTGCACGACCAGGATTCGAACCAGTGATCTCCCAATCATACTGGCAGCACTTTAGACCACTGGATCACCAGGATCCCGATCTTAATTAACCACAATGTACTGTACATTAACAACACTTGCCCTTATAAGTACATTCGCACTGTCCTTATGAGAGCCAGTTTCATCATAACGTTTTTTTTTTTCTTCTAATTGAGCTTGGCAATTGTCCTACCCATTCTGCTGCTAGTCATCACCTTACAAACGGCTTGTGCTGTCCTCTCTCAGGGCTCCAGCAGCTGATGGCAAGCTGCATGACCAGGATTTAAATCAGCAAACCACAATGCTCAGCACTTTAGACTATTGGACCACCCAGAGCCCAATCTTAATTAACCACAATATACCTTATATTAACCACACTTGCTCTTATAAGTACTTTTGCACTGTCCTGATGAGAGCCAGTTTCATTATTTCAACGTTTTTTTGACCCAATTTAGCTAGACCGATTTTCCTACCCATCATTCAGCTGCTAGTCATCACAAACACCTTGTTCTGTCCTCTTTCTGGGTTCCGGCAGCTGATGACCGATGAAGCTGCATGACCGGGATTTGAAGAAGTGAAACACAATGTTCAGCACTTTAGACCATTGTACCATCTAGATCCCAATCTTAATTAACAACAATATATACAGTATTAACAACTCTTGCTCTTATAAGTACATTCACACTGTCCTGATGAGAGCCAGTTTCATCATAACAATTTTTTTTTTCATTTTTTCCCAATTTAGCTGCTACTCAGTTGCTATTCAGCTGTATATCTCCTCCCATCACAAGTGATGCCGCAAGACAAGGACGGTGAAGACTCGCACACGCCTCCTCCGATACACGAGAAGTCAGACTCTGCCTTCTTTTTTGAACTGCTGCTGATGCTAATGTTGCATTACCGAGTAGCATCACAGCGCTAACGCTTGAAGGAAAGTGCAGCGACTCGATTCTGATACTTCAGCTCACAGACGCAGCCTTGTGCTGATCCACATCACCCTAGGAGTGATGAGGGGAAAGAAAGAGCGCCATCTACTGTACCCACCCAGAGAGAACAAGGTCAGTTGTGCTCTCTCAGAGCTCCGGCAGCTGATGGCAAGCTGTATGACTGGGATTCGAACCAGCAATCTTAATCTCCTGATCATAGTGGCAGCGTTTTAGATCGCTTGGACCACTTGGCTTGCTTATATTTATGCACTATCAATATACTATGTGAATGTACTTATTAGGGTTAGTTCTGATCCTCATATTGAGTAATGATGAGACTTTGGCTCGCTGCTAATGACCTAACTAGATATGATGTCCCAGCAAATAATTGTTTGGTTAAAATTTGTATAAACATTTTCTAAACTTTAAAAAACACATTAACTGTGGTTATTTCTGTCTCTGCAGCACCCTCTCAGGTTCAACTGTGCTATAGGCGAGGATGATGTTTCCATGTACTTTGGTACCCAGACACATCATCACTATATGCAAATCAGACAATCAATAATACTTCCCACTATCAGAGGCACACTGCTGCTGCTGCAGCTCAGCCAATCAAATCTTCTCCCTCCCTGGCCTCTAAACCCATACATCACCCAGTGCCTCTTTCCAAACTTCTCCTCTCATTTTTTAGCCTTTTTCAAATGTTTTTGTTTTTTAGATACAATCCGGGTTAGCACCCAAACATCCCTTTCAGACAGCTTCCTCTTACAGTGTCCACAGTTAATCCTGTTGGATGTGGTTGGTCCTTCTTGTTGGTATGCTGACATTACCCTGGATACTGTGGCTCTTGATGCATCACAAAGACTTGCTGTCTTGGTCACAGATGCGCCAGCAAGACGTGCACCAACAATTTGTCCTCTTTTAAACTCTGGTATGTCACCCATAATGTTGTGTGCATTGCAATATTTAGAGCAGAACTGTGCTCTTACCCTGCTAATTGAACCTTCACACTCTGCTCTTACTGGTGCAATGTGCAATTAATGAAGATTGGACACCAGGCTGCTACAATTTAGACATAATGAAACCTCCCACACTAAAATGACAGGTGCTTCAGTTTCAGTGTCCAACCCCTGTATAGACCAACCACATTACCTATAGAAAAAGAGTTTTGAAAAAGATCTATTCAGTCTCTCCTGATGATTGTCTCTGATTTGAAATGAAAATGTTCTTGGCGATTCCAAGGCGATCTGTGAAGCTCCAGTTCTGGATGGTTATAGACCTGCATAGCTGCAGCTTTCCCTTACAACACTCCAAATTCAGCTCCCAGAAGGCTTTGAGAATGATCTCCTGATCCGGACCGTGCTTTAATATCCCCAGAGGTGGCAGCAAATAGCCCAATTTACTCTCCTCCAGGTACTCCAGTAACACTTGGTTGACTTGAGTGTTTTCAGATGTTAACACTGTGTAACTCTGTGAAGAGTGAGAAACTGGAGCATTTCTTTTTCATTTACCATATTTTATAGACTATAAGGTGCACCAGATTATAGAGCACACTATCAATAAAGGTCTATTTTCTGGTTTATTTTTTTATGCATAAGGTGCATATTATATTGGATTATAAGGTTTATTATGTGACACTAGTAAGGAACAGGGGTGTCGCAGTAGTTCTAAATTAGCAGGTCTCTCTGCTGGGTGGCAAGACCCGTAAAGCTAAAGTAAGTTAAGTAAACAAAACTGTAATTCGTTTGTGAAAAAAAGGAAAGTTAAACTAATCTACAAAGTAGGGTGGTGAGTAAAGGGCTTCTGTTTATTTAGAGTAAGCTTAGATTCCCAGATTTCCACTAAGGCTGGGAGCATCATTAGCATTAGCATTAGCCGCAAACTGCTAGCGGTTAGCGGCTTATTGACGCCTGATGGAGCTACTCTGAGGAACACGTTTAGTTTAAAGAATTATTGCACACTTTCTGTAAATCCTATAAACTTCATTTCACTTCTCAAATATTACTGTGTTCATCTGATACATGATATATATAATTTAACTGAAATTTCTGATTCAAACAACCAATGATTCATAAAGGAAAATCATGAAAATGATCAGAGGTACCCAAACTTCCCACGACCTCTTCTACTTCAACAGCCATGCCTTTAGAATGTGTGCAGCATGTGGTCTTGCACTGTCTTGTTGAAAAATGCATGAACGACACTATGAAATGTGATTTTAAAGGCAGCATATGTTGCTCTAAGATCTCAAAGCGCTTTTCTACATTAATGCTGCATCACAGAAGTGTTCTGACACGTCCCAGTACCATGACAGAGCCTGACTTCTGGACTTGTTGCTGATGAAACCGTGTGAAAGTCAGACTTGCGTCTTGGTTTGAGGCTCATAGCATCGATTTCTTAAAAAAAAAAGATCTATAATACACAATACAGTGTGTTTCTACTCTGTATTTAGTAGATATTGTTGGTGATTAAGGTGTAGAGTAGAGTTCTATCAGCTGTTTTTGAGTGACGGTTGTCTGAGCGATCGGAGATACGAGGGTTCAGCTTAGGCTTGTGCTTTAGACACTGCTACCAAGCCCTTGAATGTTTAATGATATTATGGGCTGTAGAGGGAGATATATGCTAATCCCTTAATTAATACATGTGTCCTGCCCCCTGGTGGATCATTCCAGAAAAAGACATACAGATTTAAAGGTGTCCTTCCTTGTTTTCATATAATACAGTAGGTCTCTCTGAGTTGTTTATGATGCTGCACATGAAACTGTTTCTCAGCCTCCCTTGTCTGCAGAAGCTAGTAAAAGAACATCCTCAGAAATACCAGTTGATCAGAGAGACGTTAGGGTGTCTATGTTAACCAGTGAGTTCATGGCCTCGCCCAACTCCAAAGTGGAGTGTACTTGGTTTACAGTTCTGTTTACAGAGCTAGTTAGCGTTAGCTGTGTTGTGTAAGTAACTGTAGGTTTAAATCGGATCTCCGGTTGATTCTGCGTTTTACTGAGACCTTAAATCAATACACTAGGGAAGCACTATTTGACAAGGCAGCACAACTCAACCGAACACCAGTCAAAGCAGGTGCCGTTTGATTTTGGATTTTATGTTATAAAGTGAACTCTGGGGCTCCGACGTGGTGAAACTGCTCAAGCAAAGTTAAACCAAGTTTAACTAAGGCTGAATCTCTGAAAACTCATTTTGTCCTTTGAGTTTTAGAGCTGTAAAACTGACTGTGGGGTGATGGGGCAGGTAGGCGTTCTCTGCTGTAGTGCTGTTAGCCAGTCACAGGCGATATATAGAGTGCATGTATGTCTTTCTTTAGAGACAGCTAATTCAGTGATCTAAAGCAGGGCTATACAGAAACACCTATTAGAGAAACAACTACTAGACTGTTTAAAATGAATGAAAAAATCACTTTGCATGTACAGTATTTACCAATAAGTATTCCTCAGGTATTAGAGTATGAGTCGTAACACTGATTAAATTATCCTGCGCAACAGAGGAAACTCATGCTCTCATTTTCCTGAGGTGGTCCTGATGAGTGCCAGTTCCATCCTACTTTCAAAGTTCTTGAAATTCTTTTTTTTTTTTTAGATTGACTGATCTTCATTTTTTTTCTTTATTTAGTTGAGTAGTTGTTGCTTCTCATAATCTGAATTAGAACATTACTCAAATATTCACTATTCACTGTATACCTGTAACTCTACCTCTTCACTACTTTACTATAACTGATGCTCTCAAACACTTTATTAGGAGACAAGAAATTCAAGTAATTAACTCTTGATGAGTTCAGCACAGCTGTTAACTGAAATTAGCCTAAATTAATTCCAGGTGACTCTACCTCATAAAGCTTTAGTATTCACTTTTATGTGAAATAATTCTTATTAAACTGCCACATGCTTTGGTTTTAAGTGATAACCGTGTCTTTTAGAGCTTGAGGAAAAAAAAAGTTTATTTATGATACCAGGCCCTAATCTCCATCCGTTCACTGCCTGTAGACTGGCTGCATCACTCCGTCTGGCAGTGCCATCCCTCTCTCCTGCATATCAGAGTGATGCGGCGGCTGTCAGTCCGGCGAACGGGCGAGTCTCCTTCAAACGGGCGAAATAAATTTTGATGAGTGACAGCGGTCCAATCACTCTCTCTAAGCCTGACGAACAGGCTCTAATCTAGCTCCCGACGCCCGGTTCCAAGCGCTTCCTCGTTTTTCTATTACCTATAAAACCTCTCAATCTGCGCCGGCGGAGAGAGCGAGAGAGCGAGCGAGCGGCGGATAAAGAGGAAGCCAAATATCATCCCGTCTCAAGGTTTATGAGCTCTGTACCCACGCCGAGCCGCTAGTTGACACAAGTGAGCTGCACTTTCCTCGCCTCTCGCCTCCCGCCTCGACTCTCGGAGTGTCTTTTGATTATCCCGAGCCGAGGGGATGCTGCAAACGCCGGGAAATAAAGCACAGCTATCTGCTCTCAAGGGTAAAGAGAGGCGTTCTAAAGTAATGAACGGATCCAGGGTGATGCATCTTCCAAAATACACGCCGTACCTCATCCCAGCGCTCCTCCAGCCCCCGTCCGAATATTTCAACCCGTCAGTACGCCCTTCCTCCACTTCCCGCGCTGAAATCGAATGTGAAAAGCGAAGTCTCGATGCTTTATCTTCATTATTCGGACACTCTCGCTTTTAAAGTGGAGTTTTTTTCAAGTTCTCTCAACTTCTCAAACCATTAGCGCTAAAACAGGCCAAGCGACGGATGAAAAAAAAAAAGAAGTTTGAGGCTTTGGTTTAACATTTACAAAAAGTACGACACTTTTCTGATGCTCTTATCCAGAGCGACAGGTGGATGGGGAATGTATAGTTTAAAGTCTTGCCCAAGAGTTTTCAACCACTTTTTCACTGCAAGTACAAAATGTTTTCTAAAGCCACATTTTGTCATTCTTCACCAGTTTAGGCTGGCCCCAGATTCTGAGTATGAGAAAATCAATGGAGTCAAATCCCAGTCTGCCAAAGTAAAGGTGGCCTTGTTACCAGTAATATATATACTATACCACCCTACATTGCTGTGGAAATTAATACTGACCTTAACTGAGGCAACAGAGACCTGGCGTCCACATGTGTGGACATCACATTTTGGGTTGCCTACACCATAACACAAAATTTTGCTCTACAAGGGCCTGGTGTCCTCCTATGAGGCCATTATACTGTCACCTTGGTAAATTTCCATCATAATTAATTAGTTGTGTTCTACCAAAATTAAAAAAACTAAAGTCCTCATATCACATTTTTTTTCCTCAGAAACTACATAATTAAAGAAAGATAATTCTTTGTTTTTACACTTATAACTTTAAGGCTGTTTGCAGATTCTGATTCTGGTGGGCTTCTTGATAAATATACTATACCACAATACAGTGCTGTGAAAACACCTTTTAATATCCTTTTAATATCAGAAAAAGATAACCTAAATATAAAAGGCAGATTTTAAATGATAATTTCATGTGGAGGAATTTAGTTCCACTCTTCTTTACAAAATTGTTTTAATTCAGACACATTGGAGGATTTTCCAGCATAAAAGTCCTGTTTAAGATCATCTACAGCATCTCAATCTATAGACTTTAACTAGATCCTCCAAAACCTTCATTTAGTTTTATTTTTAATCCATTCAGAGCTGAACTTTTTGTTTGTGTGCTTTGGGTCATTGTCCTGCTGCAGAACCCAAGTACTCCTTGAGGTCAGTAAGGAACAGATGGTTGGATTCTGATTCTCCTTCAGGATTTTCTGATAAACAGCAGAATTCCTGCTTCCATCTATTACAGCTAGTTATCCAGCAGCTCCAGATCATCACACTAATCACACTAATCACACTACCACCACCATGTTTTACTACGTTCAGTATGATTCAGTTCTTTTTCTGAAATTATGTTTTATAGTTTTACACCAAATGTAAAACTATAAATGTTGTTCTGGGTTCTTTTGGGATCTCCTGGATGAGTTGTTCATGCCCTTTTGGAGTAATTTCTTTAGGTCGGCCGGTCACTCCTGGGAAGGTTCACCAGTGTTCCATTCATGTTTTTTCTCCAAACTTAAAAAAAATACTTTATAACCTTTTCCAGACTGTTCATGTTTTTTAGACAGGTTATGGCACAGTGGGATTATCAGGTGGGTACCATATGCCCCCTCCCAGCTCGCCCCCACAGACCTGCTGTTCCTCTGAGGATGGTCCAGATCACATGGTGCTAATTGATGAGGTGTTTTTCTTTTTTTTTAACCGTCAGTATCACAGTCAGACCTGTGAGGAGTCCTGTGTTAATTTTCCGAGCTGCTGCCTGAGATAAACCCGACGTTCCATCAACCCTGAGTTAACCTGACGCCAAGTTCTGTTCAGGACCAGCAGATACCTGAAGGACATAGAAACAAACTCCTACCCCAGTTCTGAATCCATCTCCTGCAGTGCTGTATCTCAGAATCAATTCTGTAAGAACTCTATAATGCTCTATAATGTTCATATGATCCGCACGCTCATTCTGACAGACTGTAATACACTACAGGAAGTGTAGGGGGTGCTTTATAATGCTCTATAATGTCCATATGATCCACACACTCATTCTGATAGACTGTAATACACTACATAAAGCGTAGTTGGCTCTCTATAATGCTGTATAATGTTCATATGATCCACACACTCATTCTTAAACACTGTAATACACTACAGGAAGTGTAGGGGTGCTCTATAATGCTCTATAATGTTCATATGATCTACACACTTATTCTGACAGACTGTAATACACTACAGGAAGCGTAGGGGGTGCCCTATAATGCTCTATAATGTTCATATTATCCACACAATCAATCTGACAGACTGTAATACAATACAGGAAGCGTAGGGGGTGCTCTATAATGCTCTATAATGTTTATATGATCCACACGCTCATTCTAAAAGACTGTAATACACTACAGGAAGTGTAGGGGGTGCTCTATAATGCTCTATAATGTTCATATGATCCACACGCTCATTCTTACCGATTGTAATACACTACAGGAAGCGTAGTTGGCTCTCTATAATGCTGTATAATGTTTATATGATCCATACACTTATTCTGACAGACTGTAATACTCTACAGGAAGTGTAAGGGGCGCTCTATAATGCTGTATAATGTCCATATTATCCACATGCTCATTCTGTCAGACTGTAATACACCACAGCAAGAGTAGGGAGTGCTCTATAATGCTCTATAATGTTCATATGTTCCACACGCTCATTCTGACAGACTGTAATACAATACAGGAAGCATAAGGGGTGCTCTATAATGTTAATTTGATCCACACACTCAGTCTTATATGATTTTTATCCAGTATGTATACACATTGTGTTGTTCTTACATTGCAATAACTGATACTCTGATGGTAATAATAGGGATAATTTTATTTCAGTAATAATCTGGAGTGCTTTTTAGTCTTTACAATCTAATATAATACTAGTGAAGCGATTTTTAATCCAGTATGAATCTGAATTGGGAGAAGTTTCTACAGTATGAAGGCAAAAACTGTGCAATTCATTTAATCCAGTATGAATCTGCAGTGTGTGTGTGTAGATTGTATGCTCTTAGAATAATAAACTGGAAAATGAAATTTATCCAGTATGAATCTGCCTGTGTCTAGTTTTAACAATATGGTGGTTAAAAAAAAAAAAAAAAAAAAAAAAATATATATATATATATATATATATATATATATATATATATATATATATATATATATATTATGATTTTAATCCAGTATGAATATGGCATGTGTAGTTTATACCAAAATTATAATCCAGTACACAACTGCATTGTGTCTCGTTTCTACAATCAGTTTGTGAAGTTTTTACAGTTTGACAGAATTAAGTTAAATTCAATGTATCCAGTATGAATCCGCATTGTGTGTAGTTCTTCATAATTGTAAATAATTTTAATTCAGTATAGACGACACTGATACATTATTAAATGCCATAAATTCCATGACCCTGCTAGCACTTTTAAACATATTGTTTTAAAATAAAATGTATTCGGTATGAATGTTGAGTGCATGTGTAGTTTTTTTACAGTCTTACAGACAGTAATGTTTTTTTATTAATAACTCTACAATCCAGTATGAATCAGCATAATCTCTACAGTATATCTCATATGGTATAAAATATTATAATTATTATTCAATACTATGAATGACATTACCCAGACTCCTCTATAAAAAGAAATCCAGCATGTTCTGATCTGAACAGTTTCTGGTTATATAAGATCTGGAGGAAGCAGGATGGTTTCGGGTCCGGTGCCCGTAAGTGCTGCATTGCCGTGTGGTCTGAACCCCTCTGCTCTGTGACTCCAGCACCGCCGTCTGGGCTCTTAATGAGGCCGGGCGTCTGCTGCCGAGTCCCCGTGGCTTTCTCTCAGCTCTGGGATGAGTGTGTGCTGTCGTCCTTCTGACTTTGAGGATTTTGAGATTTCTGTCTGTTCTGTGTGGAGAGATTTAGAGGACTTTAGTGAGGAACAATCTAACAGAGGTACTGTGTTTCTCACACTACAAGCTGCACTCAAAATACTTTAATTTTCCCAAAATTCATCAGAGATCCTTATAATCTGTTGTTCCTTATGTATGAATTCTACCAGTCAGGTATTAAGGAGCAGTAAAGTCACTCTGCTGAAGTACAGAGTTATACAGGAGTTTCAGTTTAGTTCTCCAGCACTAAGGCTGGAGCAGTATTAGCATTAGCCGCTAACCATGCTAAGCGCTAGCTCTTTCACCGTTCAGAGGTGAGTATATCAGGCTGTACTCTGCTGCTAACTATGGGTAGCACGGCTAGGGTAGTATTAGCATTAGCCACTAACCACACTAAGCGTTAGCTCTTTCGGCAGTGGCGTGCACAGACATTTTGGGGGGCAAGTGCTCGGGGGTGGGGGGCTTGGTGGTTGCGTGCAGGTTGTCTTCATTTGTCGACGGGGGTGTGGGGTGGGGGGGTGTGGTGGTGTTGGCGTGCACAGGTCTTAATCAGTTGTCGACAGGGGGGAGGGGATTGGTGCGCGCAGTTCTTATTCAGTTGTTGAGGGCACTTTCAGTTTCAAAAGGGCACAGAGTTGATATCTATGTGTGCATGCCACTGTCTTTCGGCATTCAGAGGCAAGTATATCAGACTGTAGTGTGCTGCTAACTACGGTTAGCACTGCTGGGGCAGCATTAGCATTAGAATGGTTACCTTCTCTCGTTCAGCTCCCTGGTTCACAGATGAGCTAAGGAAGATGAAGGCAGCTGGCCGTGCCCTTGAGCGGCGTTACAAAGCTTCGGGCCTCACTGTTCACAAGGCAGCATGTCGGCAACACCAAAAACTCTACTCGAAGTCCATTACAAAAGTATGGCCACAGTTTTATGGAAACATCATCACAAACAGTCTGGGAAATTCCAAGCAGTTATTTTCAACAGTGAACAATCTCCTAAAACCAAAAGCCCTTTCACCCACTGTGCTCTTACCCTGCTAATTGAACCTTCACACTCTGCTCTTACTGGTGCAATAATGTGCAATTGATGAAGATTGAACACCAGGCTGCTCCAATTTAGCCATGATGAAACCTCCCACACTAAAATGATGACAGGTGTTTCAGTTTCATTGTCCAACCTCTGTAGATTCAATACCTGGCAAGGAAACAATGGAAACAGGGTGGTATTTATACAAGACAGACCAGATGTGTGGAATCAGAAGCTCGGAGAGAGTGAACTGCATAGATTCACATAATCAGCAGGGTCAGGGAAGTGCGGCTTTTAGAGAGCATGCATTTACATTCGCGTTCAATGCTGGACACCCTACAGATGTTCACTGCAGCATTCTGTAGCTTCCATAGGGCATGCCAAAAGTCATGGGACACGGGACATAAAGACTTATAGACTACTTTGTTCATTACATTTATGTAGAAAATGGTCTTTTTACGCCTGAAACCACCACATAAAGCCCTCAGATCAGCTGGCATACAGTACTAACAGCATGGCCAGACTATTCCCACCCACTGACTGGCTTGACTGGTTTGGCGACTGGTTTTGTCAACCCTGCTGGAAGGACAGCAGTGCAGTTTTACTGTCTGAACTGGTTTTATGTCCTTTTTGATTAGCTTTTTGAATGGAGGGTCTTCTGGGGGGGATTTGAGAGACACATGGCAACCCTGTTGGAAGGGCATTTGGTGACACCAATCTGCTCCATGTCATGAACTCAAATGAACCTCAGATCTGGAGCGACGCTCACCCACAGGCTGTGAGATGTAATGGGGAAATGTTTCAAGGGCAAATCTGAGCCAATAAGGGTTTATTATTGTAAATGAATTTGATTGAATCGGGCCGCGCTGGTTTATGAAGATGTATTTGGTTTGGAGTGCTGTGAATAATTTAGTATTGCAATCTATCAGCTGATATAAATACGCTTTTAGGCGTATTGATGATGATGAAGGGGGTGTAGAGGGGTTATGAGCTTTTATAAAAGTGGTAATTAATCGAACTGCAGTGCCTGAAGGAGTTTAGCCTTATGAACTGGGTGGGCGGTTGATTGCTCACTCTGCAGTCCCACTCTTATTCACTCTTACTGCTAAAATAAGTGAAAAATCTGGCCTTTTTAGCTTCGGTCTGCAAATATGTTCTTTTCTAACAACTGCAAGTACTTTAGGTTTTATAGAACATGAGAAAAACTCTCACTTTTCCCATTTTGTTGAAGTTTACCTACACAGAAATCCCATTTAATGTTTATTTTTTCCCTATAATTATAAATGAATAGTGAAGTGATCCACTTTATAAAGGAACACATAAGGAATCATGTAGTAACTTAAAAAAGTGTTAACTCTGAGGAACTTATCCTGTGCAACAGAGGAAACTCTTGCTCTTTCTTTCCTAGGGAGGCCCTGATGAGTGCCAGTTTCATCATAACGTTTTTTAAAAGTCTTTGCTTTGACTGCACTCAGGAATACTTGAATGACCTTAATTTCTTAAAGGATTTTTTCTGTTCTAAGCTGAATATATCTCGCCATTATATGGATTTAAACATGACTTATTCTGGTGTGTTTAACACTTTTTTTATTTAGTAAATAATTCCAATCAACCGTCGACTTCTTAGTGTGTTATAATCCAGTGATGGAAAAATACAAAACTGCTGTTTTCTGCCTGTAAAGCACATAAAAGAAGAGTCTAATACGCTAATATAAAGTCCAGTTAAATCCAATTAACGCAAATATTTGTTGTTTTTTTATGTCCATACAGTAATACTGTAGAATCCTGTGTTTTAACATTTTTATTTTACATTTGATATTGACCTTTTTCTGTCACAAACCATTCCTACACATTAAAATATAATTAATCACATAAAATTTGCAAAAATTTGCTCTTATTATTTTGTCTTGTTGGTTTTAAAGTGCTGCCGTATTTTTTTTCCCAGCGAAGTGGGCGGAGCTAAGCTACTGTTCAATTGGCTTGTAAACTTATTATTATTGGCTGGTTGATGCTCTATTCTGATGGACAAGAGTTAGTCTCAATTAGGTTTATGTGCAAAACAACATTAAAAAAAAGGAAGTACGTGAAGTCCATTGTAACGGACGCAGGGTTTGAAAGGGTTAATATATGTATTCTGCTTATTTTAAGGTTTGAGAAGGGATTTGGGTATGAATCAGGTGCCTACTATACATGTATATCGTCGCTGTCCAGTGTAAAACACTTATCTCCATTTTTGTCGATTTGTAGTTTACTACATAATTTAAACAAACTGTCCCTTACACTGCGCCAAAATTTCTTGATGAACGGACCAATAGAAACTCTTTAAAATGACCTGAAATAAACTCTTTTTACAATTGACTTCTATTGAAAGTTTCCAAGGTATTTTCTCTCTCCTGTAAAGTTGCTGTTTTGGAGATAAGTGTTTTTCATTGGACAGTGACGAGATACAGTCCCCTCCTTGTGAGACAAATCCTTTTATTTCTTTATTTCTTTATTTCTCTGAGATGAAAGATCAACATTTCAGCTTTCATTTCCAGGTATTTAAATTTATTTTTAAATTATTGGAAGTAACTGCATCATATCTTTCATTCACTGACGTCACTAACCTTCTGCATTCTTCTTCTGTGACGCTTTTCCAGGCTGCAGTGGGTTTTGGGTCATTATCTTCCTGCACGATGAAGCTGATGATGATGATCTCCCGATAAGTTTGGTTCCATCTTTCTTTAAATTTACAGACCAAATGTTTCTGTAGACTTCTGAATTCCTTAAACATCAACTAAGATTAATGAACACGACCCAGAATGAGCCGTGCAAGCTTAAGCCATGGCACTACCTCCACTGTGTTTCACAGATGAGCTGGTCTGTTTGAGATCAAATGAGCTCCAGACGTTAGTCTTTCCATCACACAGATGGATTCGTCTTTGATTAATCAGTCCACAGGCTTTAGTCTCTGAACTTCTTGGTAAATTCCAGCCTGGTCTTTCTATTCTTCTTGCTGATTAGTGGTACTTCTGTTCATGAAGTCTTTTTTTCTGTGAACAGTAGATAGCGATTCCTTCACTCCTGCCCTCTGGAGGTTGTAGCTAACAGTTGATTTAGCGTCTCTCTTTACAGAACTCAGAATGTTTCTTTCATCAACTGCTGTGGTTTTCCTTGGTCTGCCACCTGTTCATCACCCGGTACTTAGTACACCAGTGACGACTTTCTTCTTCAGGACATTACAAATGAGTGTACTGGCTATGACTAATATTTTCCATCTTCTCTCAGCTTCACAGTATAACTACGTATAAATGCTCAGTCTGCACAGATAAAACTCAAATCTGAAAGTGAGTGCTGTTTCTTAATTCAATAATTAATGTATCAGGACACACCTGGGCAATAAAACACACCTGATGGTTATCTGTTCCAATCCTTTTGCTCATACGAAAATTGGGTGCATTTAGACAGATGTATAAATACCTAGAAATAAAAGCTGAAATGTTGATATTTTGCCTAATATTCAATTTTTTATTGAAGACTTTTAGAGGAGACTGTATATAACCGTAAATAAAATATCATATGCAACATACACTGGCATGGGACAGGAACTATAATTCTCTCTCCATTGACTTATAAAGCTAAATAACGCTGCACTGACCAGCAGTGTCTCTTTACATGGACACTTCTAGCCAGACACCACCAGTCACCATCCACTGTGGGTGATAATTCCTTTAATAATGTATTCCCAATGCAACTTCTCAAAGCCAGAAGCATTTATTAGAAAAGGTATCCACAAACATTTGGACTAATCCTCAATAAATGCTAAATACAGCATGGTGTTGGTGTTTCTCCAGTGTGTAGGAGCAGCAGTGGGTGTGAATATTAAAGAAATCGGAGTTTGCCAGGCTGTGACCTCACTCCACTGATTTGGCATTCAGGAACAGTGCAGTGTCTCAGGCTCAAGCTGTGATCTGGAGCTCAGAGCAGCGGAAATCCACCGTGCGGACTCTAACTCTGACTCTGACTTCTGTTTCTGATGAGTCAGAGTGAACAGAATTACACTGGATAAGCAACCGCTAGGTGACACTGAACATTATTCTATTGTTTATATAGAACTATATATTCAGGGAAGTTTCTTAGACAGGGATTAGGCCTAGTCTTGGACTCCAATGAAGGTTTTCTATTGAAATATACAGTAAATGTAAAATATAGTATAGGACTAGGCTTAATCCCTGTCCAGAAAACTACCCAAACTGACATACTGTGTAATCCTGATTGAATGTGAAATGTTTATAAAGAGGTTTTAAAGGAATGGTTCATACAACAATTGAGTCAGTGACTCAGAATTGTATGTGGTTTGTCCTTAACTGACTTGAGAGTCAATTTGGATCCATCCATAACTGGCTTGAAACTAAAGTTGAACCCATTTTTAAGTGACTTGTGACTCAACTTGAATCCATCCTTTAACTGACTCGAGACTCATTTTGGACCCACCTTTAACTGACTTGAGACTGAATTAGAATCCATCCTTTAACTAACTTAAGACTCAGTTTGGACCCACATTTAACTGACTTGAGACTCAGCTTAGATCCATCTTCAAGTGACTTAAAATTAAACTTGAATCCATCCATAACTGGCTTAAGACTGAACTTGTACCCATCTTTAACAGATTTGAGATGCAACTTGGATCCATCCTTTACTGACTTAAGACCCAATTTGAATTTACCATTTTCTGACCTGAGGTCTCAGCTCGGACCCATCTCTAACTGACCTGAGACTCCATTTTCATTTACCCTTTAGTGACCTTGAGGTCTCAATCTTTAAGTGACTTGAGACTCAACTTGGATCCATCATTAACTGACCCGAGACCCAATTTGGATTCATCTTTAAGTGACTTGGAAATCTAGTTGGTTCCATCCTGAACTGGCTTAAGACTGAAGTTAGATCCATCTTAGTGACTTGAGACTCAATTTGGATCTATCCTTAACTGGCTTGAGACTGAAGTTGGACCCACCTTTAAGTGACTTGGAAATCAACTTGAACCCATCCTTAACTGGCTTGAGACTCAATTTAGATCCACCTTTAACTGAGTTAAAAGACTCAACTTGCACCTACATTTACTCGATATTAAACTCACTTTAGATCTACCCCTAACTGGCTTGAGACCCAATTTAAATTGACCCTTTTCTGACCTCAGGTCTCAATTTGGACTAATTTTTAAGTGACTTGAGACTCAATTTGGATCCATACTTAACTTGCTTGAGACTCAAACTGGATTAATCCTTTAGTGACCTGAAACTCAACTTGGACCACCTTTAAGTGACCTGGAAATCGGCTCAGCCAACAAAAACACAGGGTGGATTTTTCTGGACTTTGACTATCCACCTCTGTGTGTGAGTAACTATAGGTTTAAATAGGATCTCCGGTGGATTTGGTGTTTTATAGAGACTCTAAGACTTGGTCAGTGGCTGAACTGCACTTAGTACATGTTGTAAAGTAACATATGGCATTGCAAAGGCTGTTATTAGTGTAAAAATGTATTTTTAAATGTTTCTAACATTCTTTCATGTCCGTCTTGCTGGTGCCTCAGTGCTGTTAGCCAGTCAGAGGCGATATATTTGCATGTATAAATATTCATGTATAAGAGCCAAAATCCTAGCGAAGTCAGTTAAGGATGGGTCCAAGTTGAGTCTCAAGTAACTTAACCCAACTTGTATCTTTTCTCAGGAACACTGAGAGAGCACAATGGCCTTGCTCTCTCTGGGTGAGTACAGTAGTTGCTGCTCTTTCCCCATTTATCACTCCTAGGGTGATGTGGATCAGCACAAGGCTGCATCTGTGAGCTGATGTATAGGAACCGAGTCGCTGCGCTTTTCTCCACATGTTGGAGCTGTGATGCTACTTGGCAAAGTTCAAAAAGAGGCGGAGTCTGACTTCACATGTGTCAGAGGAGGCATGTGCTAGTTGTCTTCACCCTTCTGGTGTGTTGGGGCGTCACTAGTGATGGGAAGAGTCTTAACGAGTGGGTTGGGTAATTGGCTTTGTAAATTGGGGAGAAAATGGGATAAAAATTAGAAATAAAACAACACAAAACTGACGAAATAAGCAGAGTTTTAACTCATTAACTCAATTGAAGCGCAGTTGAAAGGCCTGCGACACAAAGCACTGTTAGCTGTTTGAAATCCAAACTCCATACACTTCTAACTCAAATGCCATTGGCTTTCATGCCCCTTTTTGAAATCTCAATCAAATGTCACCCAGAAGGAGGCCTCGCCAAAAGCCCTTAATCAGATTACAGCCATCTGCTGCTCGCTGATTAATCTTAATGTTATTGACACCACAGATCTCCTTCTCCCAATATTTAAATTTCATCGTGTTTTGTTTTTTTGTTATTTTATCGGAAGTTGGATTAGAAGGTTGTAGAAGGTCCTTTAAGGCGGTTTCATGCGTGCGTTGTTTGAGGGCGGCGATAAAGAGCGTAATTCAGGCGAAAGGAATCTTGTGTAATGTCAGCGAGTCCTTTCAGGAGAAAAGGCAATTAACATTTAAAATGGCAAATAGCATTAAAATTAACAAACAATTAATTTTGCAAATCTCCGAGGCCCGGGGGGAGCCAGAAGTGTCACCTGCCTCTTCTTATTTTTAGAGTCGGGCTCGCTCGGCGGAGTGTGTTTTAATTGTTTTATTAATTCAGAGTGGCTCTTTATTGTGTTAAAAGTACTGTATTCTCCCACGTGGCCATGGCCAGGAAAGTGAGGCGGATGTGAAGCGTGCAGTTTTTAGATGTTTAGAAGTGCTGCTCTGAGGGCAGCCTAATTAATGACACCAGTTTCGCTCTAAAATCGTAATTTCCTTCGCTATAGAAACTCTAGAAACTCTAAATGGGGTCCCACAAGGCTGTACACTAGGGTCTATTCTGTTGTGGCTCATATACAGTATTAATAAATCTGCTGACTAACTGAAAACCACTGAGTGCATTTCTGTGCTGATGCCAAATGATTTATTCTGTGCAGTATAACCACACTGTGCACTACACAGCTTGATTTAGGGCGTGTCAGTGTATCTTTGCTATCGTAACGACGGGAAAAGTACACCTTGCACGGCTTTGCTGCGTTAAATGTACTGTATTCTCCCATGTGGCCGTCGCCAGGAAAGTAAGATGAATGTGAAGCTTAGAGCTTTCAGATTTTCTCAAACCATAATTTCCTTTCCTGTAGAAACTTTAGAAACTATAAATGGGGTCCCACAAGGCTGTACACTAGGGCCTATTCTGTTGTGGCTCATATACAGTATTAATAAATCTGCTGACTAATTGAAAACCACTGAGTGCATTTCTGTGCTGATGCCAAATGATTGATTCTGTGCAGTATAACCACACTGTGCACTACACAGCTTGATTTAGGGCGTGTCAGTGTATCTTTGCTATCGTAACGACGGGAAAAGTACACCTTGCACGGCTTTACTGCGTTAAATGTACTGTATTCTCCCGTGTTGCCATCACCAGGAAAGTAAGACAAATGTGGAGCTTAGAGCTTTCAGCTTTCTCAAACCGTGATTTCCTTTCCTGTAGAAACTCTAGAAACTCTAAATGGGGTCACACTTTGCGTAAAATGTTCAAAAGTATATGGGGAAACAAGTATTTTAGAAGTATATTTAATTACATTAAACTAAAAATGTACGTCATAGTAGTCTGTTTATTTAAAATACACTATATTGTACTTTTTAAAAATTTGACGAAAGCATAATATTAATGTATTTTTAATATATTTTAAGTAAGTACAAAAATATATTAGTATATGTACAGCATACTTAGTGTATATTTATAGTATATATTTTTCTTACCAAGGATTAATAATTCAGACTCACTCTAAAATTACTCAAGACTGTGACTCAGACTGACTCTAGAGCCCTATTTTAGGGATCTTGATTTAAAGCATCAATGTGTCTTTGCTATCGTAACGATGGGAAAAGTACAGCTTGCACGGCTTTACTGCGTTAAATGTACTGTGTTCTCCTGTGTGGCTATCACCAGGAAAGTAAGATGACTGTGAAGCTTAGAGCTTTCAGATGTTCTCAAACCATAATTTCCTTCACTGTAGAAACTCTAGAAACTATAAGTGGGGTCCCACAAGGCTGTACACTAGGGTCTATTCTGTTGTGGCTCATATACAGTATTAATAAATCTGCTGACTAATTGAAAACCACTGAGTGCATTTCTGTGCTGATGCCAAATGATTGATTCTTGCGATGAAAAACATATATTAAATATTACAGAATGACTTTAATTCAGACAGAAATCCTTCTGGGAAGCCGGTGTAGATTAAAGCTTTTAAATAAAATAAAACAAACTGATAATTAAACTCTGTTTTTTTAGGTGAATAAACCAGGCTGTACATTAGGGAGCAGAAAGCAAATTGTCTAGTTCAGCTTCTATATGAAAACCAGCCCCAAACCCAATCTAATCCAAGTTCTATTACAGCTCCAGATGCGTTATTAGAGGAGTGAGTCAGTGCCTCAGACACGAGTCACACTCACTCGATTGCTGTAAGGATTTGATTAAAAAAAAATCACCCCACCTGATCTTCACCTCCCCATCTCATCCTCAACTCATCCATAACTTATCCCCACCTCCCCAACTCATCCTTAATTCATCTTCACCTCCCCATCTCATCCTCAACTCATCCATAACTTATCCCCACCTCATCCTTAATTCATCTTCACCTCCCCATCTCATCCTCAACTCATGCCCAACTCATCACCACCTCACCAACTCGTCCCTGCATCCCTAACTCATCCCCACCTCCCCAATTCTTCCCTAACTCTGCAACTCACCCACAACTTACCAACAGATCCCCAACTCCCAAACTTATCCTCAACTCATCCCCAACTCATCCTTACCTCCCCAAATCATTCCCAACTTTTACAACTCATCCGCACCTCCTCAACTCATCCTCAACTCATGCCCAACTCATCACCACCTCACCAACTCGTCCCTGCTTCCCTAACTCATCCCCACCTCCCCAATTCTTCCCTAACTCTCCAGCTCATCCCCAACTTCCCAAGTCATCCCCACCTTTCCAACTCATCCCCAGCTCACCCACAACTTCCCAACAGATCCCCAACTCCCAAACTTATCCTCAACTCATTCCCAACTCATTACTACCTCCCCAACTCATCCACCCCCCCCAGGTCATTCCTAACTTAACAACTCATCCTTACCTCCCCAAATCATTCCCAACTTTTACAGCTCATCCCCACCTCCCCAACTCATCCTCAGCTCAGCCCTACCTCCCCAACTTATCCCTAACTTCACAAAACCCATCCCACCTCCCAAACTTATCCTCAACTTATCCCCACCTCCCCAACTCATTTTAACTTCACTATTCTTCCCCACTGCCCCAACTCATCGCCAACTCCCTACTTCTTCCTTAACTTCACAACTTATCCCACCCTCTAAACCTACCAATACTTCCCCACATCATCCCCAAGTCCCCTCCACATCCCTAATGTCACAACTCATCCCACCTCTCCAACTTATCCTTAACACACCACCTCCCCAACTCATCCTCAACTCTGCCCCACATCCCCAACTCATCCTCAGCTCTGCCCCAACTCATCCTCAAGTCATCCCAACTCATCCTTAACTCATCCCAACCTCCCCGCATCATCCCCAAGATCCCAATTCGCCCCCTCAGCCTCAACTCATCCAAAAATTCCCAACTCATCCCCAACTTATGCCCAAATTCCCAACTCATCCCCACCTCCCCAACTTATCCCTAACTTTCCAACCCCTGCCCAACTCATCCCCAAATCATCCTCAACTCATCCCCACCTTCCCAAAACCTTTTAAGGGCTCCATACTCGAATGTAGCCGTTAAATGTACGGCAGTGAAAGAAAGGTTTAATGATGTTATTAGTGCCTCTAATAGAATTTCTGTCCTCATACAGAAATCGGTCACAGGTAGACAGCAGGGCTTCTTTTGAAGCAGGAAGTGAAATAGAGTTTTTCAGTAGATGAATAAGCCGTGAGAGGAGAAATCAAATCCTACAGAACACCTTCATAATGATTTAAGTGAAGACTGTCGCCGTTACTCTCTGAAAGCTCTTTAGTCTTTTCTACCTCACTTCTCCTGCTGACCCCAGTACTGTACACACTGTGTGTTAGTGGACTAGCTATAGACAGTTACTGGAGAAAAAGATGTCTGTTCTAATAAATAATAATAAAAAAAGCTTTTATATTTCCTATTGTTCTGCCTCAAGTTTAGACCTTGTAGATTTTAAATCTTTAGTATAAGGTCATAAACTGATGCCAACCGTCAAGAGACAACAGTATATAAAGTAATCATGAAGTGTTAACGCTTCAGTTTCTGAATCGGTTTCTCTGATTTTGCTATTTATAGGTTTATGTTTGAGTAAAATGAACATTTTTGTTTTATTCTATAAACTACAGACGACATTTCTCCCAAATTACAAATAAAATATATTGTCATTTAGAGCATTTATTTACAGAAAATGAGAAATAGCTGAAATAACAAAAAAAGATGAAGAGCTTTCAGACCTCAAATAATGCAAAGAATTTGATATTTCATATTCATATTCAAGTTTTAAGAG
Organism: Astyanax mexicanus; assembly: GCF_023375975.1. Classification (NCBI taxonomy): domain Eukaryota; kingdom Metazoa; phylum Chordata; class Actinopteri; order Characiformes; family Acestrorhamphidae; genus Astyanax; species Astyanax mexicanus. The sequence continues at coordinate 121,810,955 of NC_064408.1, forward strand.
TTCAGAAATCAATATTTGGTGGAATAACCCTAGTGGTTTTTAATCACAGTTTTCATGCATCTTGTCATCATGTTCTCCTCCACCAGTCTTACACACTGCTTTTGGATAACTTTATGCTTTACACTCCTGGTGCAAAAATTCAAGCAGTTCAGTTTGGTGGTTTGATGGCTTGGGATCATCCATCTTCCTCTTGATTATATTCCAGAAAAATCAAAGAAACGTATCGTTTTTAAGTGCTCTTTTTTTTTCTTAATTTTACAGAGCTGTATATTTATACAGTACGAGTCAAAAGTTTGGACACACCTTCTCATTCAATATGTTTTTTTTTATCCTGCATAGTAAATGAATAGTGAAGTGATTCAGACTATGCAGGAATAAGGAATCATGTAGTAACTTAAAATTGTTTAAAACAAACCAAAATACTGTGATTAACTTGTCCTGTACAACAGAGGAAACTCTTGCTCTCCCTTTCCTAAAGCTGGTCCTGATGAGTGCCAGTTTCTCCATCGTCACATTTTTGATGCTCATTTTGCGGGGACTGCACTTGAGGATACTTTCTTGAAAGTTCTTGAAATTCTTCTTTTCTGGATGACGACCTTCATTTCTTCTTAAAGTAGTTTTTCTTTACTTAGTTGAGTAGTTATTGCCCTAATAGTGTGTTTTTTTTTGGAGACTGTGGTCCCAGCTACATTGAGATCATTAAGCAGCTCCTCACGTGTAGTTCTTGGCTGATTTTAAGCCTTTCTCATGATCAGTGAGACTCCACGAGGTGATATCTTGCATGGAGCTCCAGGTCTGAGTCGACTGACAGTATTGTTGTACTTTTTCCATTTCCGAATAATTGCACCAACAGTTGTCACCTTCTCGTCCAGCTTCTTACTTTTTTTGGTTTTGTAGCCCGTTCCAGCCTTGTGTAGGACAATACTTTTGTCCCTGACATCCTTAGACAGCTCTTTTAGGGAACTTTTAGGGTTTTTAGGGAATCAAATACTTATTTCCCTCAATGAAATGCAAATTATTACTTTTTTTTTTTAAATCTCGTTTAATTTTCTAGATTTTCTTCTTCTTTGATATTTCATCTCTCACTTTTAAAATGAAGATACCATAAAAACCATGTGGCACATCAAATACATTTTTCTTTCACTCTACAACATGTTGACTAAATACAGTGCCTTGCAAAAGTATTTTTTTTTTAACCTTTTGACACATTTCGGGCTTCAGACATAAAGATACGATATTGTCCTTTTTTTGTGAAGAATCAACAACACAAGTGAAACAAAATTTATTGGATATTTTATACTTTTTTTAGAAATAAAATCTGAAAAGTGGGGTGTGCAATATTATTCAGCCCCTTTACTTTCAGTGCAGCAACCTCACTCGAGAAGTAATCCAGCCAAGAGGCCCATGATCACTCTGGATGAACTGCAGAGATCTACAGCTGAGGTGTGAGACTCTGTCCATAGGACAACAATCAGTCGTACACTCCACAAGTAATCTGGCCTCATGGTTTATTTCTGCTTTTCTTCAGCAGGGACATGGTTAGGGGAAGATGGTTAAAATTGATGGGAAGATGGATGGAGCCAAATACAGGATCATTCTGGAAGAAAACCCGTCGGAGTCCGAAAAGACCTGAGACTGGAGTGGAGATTTACCTTCCAACAAGACGATGATCCAAAACATAAAGCAAAATCTACAATGGAACGGTTCACAAATAAATGTATCCAGGTGTTAGAATGGCCAAGTCAAAGTCCAGACCTGAATCCAAGGATTAACGCAAGGGGGCCAAATAATATTGAACGCCCCACTTTTCAGTTGTTTATAAATAATAATAAAAAAAAATTAAAACATCCAATCAATTTCATTCCACTTCACGATTGTGTCCCACTTGTTGTTGGTTCTTAACAAAAAATTATAATTTCATATTTTTATGTTTGAAGCCTGAAATGTGGCAAAAGTTTGAAAAGTACAAGGGAGCCGAATACTTCAGCAAGGCACTATTATATCATATATGTTTAGTATTAATCTAAAACACTGAATTCAAGGTGTGTAAAAACTTTTGATTAGTACTATATTACTAAAATGAGTCTGAAAAAAAAAAGTTTACTTTAATAAAATAATAATCATGCAGTGTTTGCTCTCTTGCTGGTGTGCACAACAAATTAATTACTTAAATTAAAAAAAAAATCAATTATCAGTAATTTAAGACTAAAACAAGCTCATTGCTTATTGCATTACTTATATTATATTAGCTGTTTTCTTATTTAATGCTTATATGAATATTAATAACTTATATAACAGAGTCGGGGCGTAATTTGCCACCACAGTGACCCAGGAGTCTGCAGATCTGCTTCATTAATCATATTAACTAATAAAAAATATGCTTTATTATTTCAATCTCCTGCTGCTACTGTAACACGTCACCTGAAACAATCCCCCCCATCATTAATATGGTTTTATTTACATATTTATTGGGTTAGCAGGGCGTTAATGAGTTTCAAATCCCAGTTGGAAACGTATGCATACACAACGATTTGACTCTTTCCCTTTTGATCAACAAGCTGACTTCCTGTCTAATTATCTGTCAAAGATCTGTTTAAGGCCGTGTGATGGAGATGCAGATGAAGCTAAATCCTGTTTAATTAAAGATTTCATTTACATTCAGCCTTTTCCTCCAGAGCTTCCACACGGGGACCAATCAGATGGAAGAACCAGAGAGCCTGAACCATCCAGCTCTTTATAATGGAACGCTCTGAAAACCCTTATTCCTAAAGACTGAATAAACCATTAACAAAGCAGTATTCATCCATTTATACAGATTTATTCAGTTTTTGCTTTTTTATCATACTTCCATTTTTCAGATTATCAAACAAACTTAATATCAGACAAATATAACATGAGTTAATATTAAATAAGCACTTTTTAAATGATGATTTTGTTTATTTAAGGGAAAAAAAAAAACTATCCAAACCAACATGGTCCTATGTGAAAAATTATGTAAAAAAATATATTATTGTGATTAATCACACTTTGTAAACATTTTACATTAAGTGTTGACTAACTAACACGAATTAATGCAAAAAAAAAGAGCATTTATTAAGATAACAACTTTCAGACCTCAAATAATGCAGTCTCTTCAAATAATAATAATAATATTACAATAGCTTCAAAAATGTATTTGCAGTACTTGGTTTTAATATTAAACAAATATAACCTGAGTAAATATATAAAAACACTTTTTAAATGATGATTTCATTTATTTAAGGGGGAAAAAACTATCCAAACCAACATGGACATAGGTGAATAATAGTAATAAAATTAAAACTTTACATTAATGTTGATTAAATAACACTGATTCATGCATTATTTACCACATAAACAACACATGAGGTAATACATTAGGTATTGTTAATTAAACACAGATTTACAACATTAATTAATGTTATTTTTACATGAACTAATGCATTTGTTAAATAAATCATACACTTTAATTAATAATGTTAACTAATGTTTTTTTTTTCTTTATTTGTTTCCCTCTCTCTCTCCTGTTTGTGCGGTGAAGTGGGAGGGGCCTAATAAGTAATAAATAATAAAGTATTATTAGTCCACCGAAGAGGGGGGGTGCTGGTGGTGGAGGTGGTGGTGGGCCAAAAATAAATAATAAAAATAATAAAAAGAGCATTTATTTGCATAAATTTAAAAATGGCTGAAAAAAACAGAAAAAGGAACAGCTTTTAGACCTCAAATAAATAATGCGAAGAAAACTAGTTCATATTCATAAAGTTTTAAGAGTTCAGAAATCAATATTTGGTGGAGTAACCCTGATTTTTAATCACAGTTTTCATGCATCTTGGCATCATGTTCTTCTCCACCAGTTTTACACACTGCTTTTGGATAACTTTATATGCTTTACACTCCTGGAGCAAAAATTCAAGCAGTTCAATAGAGGCCACCACGCCATATAAATACATTTTCTTGTTTTGATAAAACTTGCCATTTTCAGTTAAAATCCATCGCTAACTAAAAACCATGTGTTTCATCAGAAAGCTGTAAACCAGCCCGAGTTCCACTGAAGTGAAGGTAATTTGACTTGTTTAAATTCGGCCGCAGAAGCTGAGCGTGAGCACGAGTGTGTGACATTTACATCGAGGCCTGGATCCATTTGCACTGCGAGCGCTTTCTTCTTTTCAGGAGCTGCGAAATGTGATAGACTGACAGAGAGAAAGAGAGAGAAAGAGATAGAACAAGAGAGAGAGAGAGAAAGAGATAGAGTGAGAGAGATAGAAGGTCCTGGCAGGATGAGAAATCCACAGGGAGGACGAGCAGAGGCAGCCAGACAGAAGAAAGTAGTAGAAAATGAAACTCGCGGAGCTGGCGGGGACGCACCTGACATGACCTTTAGCAAATGGATTTTTGGACACTTTCCCTTTTCTTCCACTTCTTCCCTCCGTCCCTCAGAATGGAAGTGTAATTATTGTGATGCTGACGCATTGCATCACACCCTCGCACCTTTTTATTATCTCTCTTTTTTTCCTCTCTCTCTCTCCCTCTCTCTCTTCTCCAGCGCCTACACACACAAACGGTTAGCGCGCCGCATGCTAATTCCATCCCTTTGCCCCTACAAAGCCCCCGGCTCTGGCTTTTTCTGATCTGGGTGATTAAATCCGTGCTCAGGGTCGGAGGTGCGGGGGCGAGCTGAATTATGCAGCGCTGTCCGAGAGCTCGCGAGCGCTCATATCAGGCTAATGAACAGAAAACCAGGACTTCTAACCGTATGAACACAGTAGGAGGCGACAAGTCGGTCATGTCATACAGTAGATACTAGAGTTTAAATGTCTCCTTCCGCTAAAATCCACTTTTTCTTGTTCTTTTTATTCTGAAATACAATAGATCTCTCTGAGTTGTTTATGATGGTGCACTCAGAAAAGCGAGTCAATCAGGAAAGCATCATGTCTACGTCAACCCATGAATTAGTATATTAGTATTCATGGCCCCGCCCACCTCGGCGTACCACTGTACTAAGCAGGGCTTTGTTACACATGTTGTAATGTAACATATGACATTGCAAAGACTGTTATTAGTGTAAAAATTTCTTTATTTTAAAAAGTTTCTAACTGTTGTTCGTCTCGTATATTGCATATGTTTGCATGTATGAATATTCATAAGCAAGAGCCGAAAACCGAAAAATCATTTCTTCCCCTACTCGTACACAGGACTAAAGCAGTGTTATACTGGATCACCGGAGCACTTTTTTTTCACAAAAAAAAACTGCTCACAGGGCATTGATTCATTCATTTATACTAGACATTTTATAAAAAAAAAGTTAAATTAATGAAAAAACAATAGATTAAGACCTTTAAAATACTTCTGTAGAAGCTAAAGTATCAACTCAAGCTTTGTACTTTTTACTCTTTAAGTAAAAGTATAAAAGTACTGGTTTAAAATAAAGCCATTAAGAACAAAAGCTTAGGCCACGCCCACAGAGTCCTATAGTGCATATATAGAGAATATACCATAGACAGACATCAACAGTCAGCTGTTCATTGCTATCTTGGCACCTGCCCAGTGCAGCAGTGCACAAACCCAACTTTTACATCAACAATAAACAGAACGAACGAGCGTAAACTAAGAGATCACTATCCTCTGCTGAGAAGCGCTGGACACTTTTAGTTTGCTGCGCCATTAAAATAGTAATCTGCCAAAGTCAGAGCTCACCTGGTTCTTAAAGGGAATGATGAGCACGTGACACGCTGATTGGTTTATTTCACGTTATTCCCAAAATAAACCACACCAATGATTAATTAAAATAATTAGTATATGCCTTTTTCTCGTTTTGAACCAAACCAGATATACTTTTCCTGTCGTTACGATAGCAAAGACAAACTAAAATGCCCCTAAATCAAATTGCACGGTGCACAAAGCAAATCCTTGCCCAGGAAGTTCATAAGTGTGTATAACTCTTTATAAGATGGGGAGTATTGAAGCATCTTGGCCTGTATAGGTATTTTTCACAGATCACTAGCCATTTGCCGCTAAAGTGCTAAGCTAGGCTAGGCTAGGCTAAGCTAGGCTAAGCTAGGCTAAGCTAGGCAGAGGTTGAACTCCTCCAGACTGGCTTTGCTTTGAGTTCCATTAAACAGACGCTCTTTAAGTGGGCTGTCCAGTAAAAAGAGCCCGTCTCGGACGGCGTTTAGGACTCGGACAGGGCAGCGGTCCAGCAGCAGAGCGGAGAAGATCAGCCGTGTGCTGAATAAGAAAGAGAGGATAATTAGCGTCGGAGGAATTTTACTGACCTACTGCTTCAATCAAACAGCATAAATCATACATCATACTGCTGCTGCTGCACAAGGGCATAATGGGAAAGAAGGTAGATGATGTCCTGACATGCTGGACTGCTGTGGAATGGATTACATACAGTATAAAAAATATTATTAAAATTGTTATATTTATATATAATAATCCCATAGACACATCATCTAGATATATGTAGATATAAGTTAACACATGACACATGAAATATATGTAATAAATATGAATATGAATATGTACCTACAGTATAAAAAGCTTTTATTAAACTCTAGTATCTACAGTATACTTCTACCTACTGAGTAATGAATGGAGATACTTTCACACCTTCCTCTTATATATGGCAGTATATTGGTTAGAAGTATCTGCCGTATATTACAATATTAATCTATATTCACTGCACTCTGTACCTCTCTCTCGTCCTCACACTCTCTCTCTCTTTCTCTCCCTTTTGCTATGTACCTCTCTCATTCTCACTCTCTTTCACGCTGCATCACTCTCTCTTTCTCTCCCTTTCACTCTGTATCTCTCTCTTTTTCTCACACTCTCTCGTTTTCTCCCTTTCACTCTGTATCTCTTTCTGTCTCTCACGCTGTCGCTCTCTTTCTATCTCTCTTTTCTTCATTTCGCTCTGCATCTCTCTCTCATTCTCACACTCTCTCTTTTTCTCCCTTTCACTCTGTATCTCTCTCTCTTTCTCTCCCTTTCACTCTGTATCTCTCTCTTTTTCTCACACTCTCTCTTTCTCTCCCTTTCACTCTGTATCTCTTTCTGTCTCTCACACTGTCGCTCTCTTTCTATCTCTCTCTCTTTTCTCCCTTTCGCTCTGTATCTCTCTCTCTTTCTAACGCTCTTGCTCTCTCATTCTGTCTTTCTGTCTCTCGCTATTTCTCTCTCTCTCTGTCTCTCCCTTTCGCTCTGTAGCTCTCTCTTTTTCTCACACTCTCTTTCTCTCCCTTTCACTCTGTACGTCTCTCTCACATTCTCACTCTCTCTTTATTTCTCTCCTTTTCACTCTGTACCTCTCTCATTCTCACACTCTCTCTCTTTCTCTCCCTTTCACTCTGTATCTCTCTCTCATTCTCACACTCTCTCTTTCTCTCCCTTTCACTCTGTATCTCTTTCTGTCTCTCACGCTGTCGCTCTCTTTCTATCTCTCTCTCTTTTCTCCATTTTGCTCTGTACCTCTCTTTCATTCTCACACTCTCTCTCTCTTTCGCTCTGTATCTCTCTCTCTTTCTAACCCTCTTGCTCTCTCATTCTCTGTCTTTCGCTATTTCTCTCTCTCTCTGTCTCTCCCTTTCACTCTGTATCTCTCTCTTTCTCTTCCTTTCGCCGCTCTCTTTCTGTCTCTCTCTTTTCTCCATTTCGCTCTGTACCGCTCTCTCATTCTCACACTCTCTCTCTCTTTCTCTCCCTTTCGCTCTGTATGTCTCTCTCTCTCTCATGCTCTTGCTCTCTCATTCTCTCTCATTCAGTCTTTCTGTCTCTCGCTATTTCTCTCTCTCTCTGTCTCTCCCCCTTTCACTCTGTATCTCTCCCTTTCGCTGTCGCTCTCTTTCTATCTCTCTCTTCTACATTTCGCTCTGTACCACTCTCTCATTCTCACACTCTCTCTTTCTCTTCCTTTCGCTCTGTATCTCTCCCTCTCTCTCTCACACACACTTTCTCTGTTTCTCCATCACTCACTTTTGCTTTTGCTCTCGCTGTCTCTCTCATGCTCTTGCGCTCTCTCTCTCTCCCTCCCTCTATCACTCTCTCAGACTCTCTGTCACACTCGCTCTCTTTTACTATCCCCCTAGCTCTCTCTCTCTCTCTCTCTTTCTCTCGTTCCGCAGTTCCACCTCTGTTGACTAATAATGAAACTCCGGTATGAATTATTCAGCCGGCGGGGAGGTGCACCTCCTGCCCTACTTAGCATTTGCTTTGCTGACACCTGCTGGTACATCAATAACAAAGGCAATTAGAGCCCAAAGCCTGAAGGACAGAACCCCGGCAGAACCAGAGAGCGGATCCAGACCCGCCGCCCCTCCGTCTTTCCCTCCGTTTATCCTCCTTTACTTCATCCCTCTCTCTGGCAGAGCGTCAGGGACGTCGCTAAGGCCTGAGACACTTTGTACGGCCCACCGCCGCCCCCTTTCTGCTGCTATCTGATTAGCTCTGAGAGAGAGAGAGAGAGAGAGAGAGCTGCACTCGTTTCCCCCGTAGCCGAGCTGTTACCTCAGGCATGCCCTGAATCCTAACACTCCTCCTCTTCCTCCTGCTGCTGCAACACCAACCGCACACCTCCTCACCTCACACTCCATCTGCACCACTGCACTAAAACCCCCACAGCAAACCGTCACTTAGCATTTAGCGCTACGCTATCAGGAGCACTAGCAGTCAGAGACTAACTGCTAAGCTCCTGTTACATTTCAGTGTCAGGGTTTAGTGTTGAAATCTGATACTGAAAAATGCTAATATGTGCCGTATTTTCTGTATTTACAGTATTTTCCCAAAAATCATCAGTGTTATAACAGTTCTTATAATCCGGTGCTCCTTATGTAGCACTAGCTCTTTCACCATTCAGAGGTGAGTATATTGGACTGTAGTCTGCATGTTTACTGTGTTAAAACAAGCTATTTAGGATGAACTGCTAGCTAATAAGCCCTGGCTTACCAGAACACTCAGGGTTTCTCAGTGTAGCGCTGTCTGGCAGCATTTACTAGCGCTCACGGCAGCTAATGCTAGCACTTAGCTGTCTAAGCTTACTGTAAATAAACAGAAGCGCTTTACTCATCCAAATAAACAGTTTTCAGGAGAGAAATCTGTGTAGAATAACATCCAGCACTCTTTTAAATTTAAAAGAAATGTTCTCTTTTAAGAATTACCGTTTTGTTGACTTATTTTAGCTTTACTTACCACCTCCGCTGTACCTATATGAATGGTATACTGAAGGACTGCAGTTAACTGAACCTTTAGCAAGCAATCTCAGGTACCCTCTGCCTTGTTATCACAGCTGCACATGGACCACTGACATGAATGAGAACACTCAAATGTTTAACTAATTAAAATTCCTGTAATAAAATCACATGGCTGAAGTAGCTTAGCTAACCTGTTCAGGAGAAATGTAGCCATCGATTTATTCATACTTTTTTACGTTTGGTGGTCCGTTTTTTACTCTCAGCTCAAATTTTAAAAGTGCTATTTAAAAATAAAAAAAAACACAAAATAAGAAAAGGTGCTTTGGGAGGGGCAGAGGGTGATGTATGGGTTTAGGGGCGAGGCAGGAGGAAGAGCTGACTGGGCCTATTGTATTGTATTGTGCCTCTGATAGTAGTGAGATACACAGATGGTTGGACGACAGCAGGGGGGCGGTACCAAAGTACACAGACACATCAACTACGCCTATATTAGCACAGTTGAACCTGAGTGGGCGCTACAGAGGTGGAAGTGACCACAATAAAAGTGTTTTTTTTTTAAGGTTAGAAAATGTTAATACAGATTTTAAAGCAGGACTGCTTTATTACTTTAAAGGAACACATTTCAGCTATTAATAAAAAAAAATACGGTTTTAGGTTTTAGTGGCTTTTTAATATCCTTGATTTTAGAGTGTTCTGTGGTCATGGTGGTTCTAAATCAAATCATTCGCTTTGCTAAAAAAAACTTTTTTAAGCGTTTTTTTTAAAAGCACGCTTGTAATAAAGAATACTCCAATCTTAGCAACGTTGAGTCAACAGTTAATTTCAGGCTGTTTCTGTACAGATTAGCAGAAGTGGCGTGGGCGAGTGACACCGCGGCGCCATCCTCGGATCCCCCTGGCACCCACTGTGAGTGTAGGAATCGCCCATCGGGTGCCATGTTCCTCCCTCAGGTCCTCAGAAAAAAAAGAGTCTTGTACTTCCTTTCCACAATTAGCGCAGAAACTGTTCCCCTCACGACCCCTGACAACTCCCCCCCAGCACGAGCTAAACGCTAACGCTAATGCTAACTCCGCGCTGGGGGACGTGGGAAGGGGGCCTTTGAAGATTACTGTACGCCTGTGGAGAGCGAGGAAAAAAAAAAAAAAAGAAATATGAATTGGGATAGCCCTGATAAAAAGACCCTACAGTATTACACCCCTACCCTTCTTAAGCTCCCCCCCACCCCCCTGAGGGGTAAAATAAAAAAAATAAAAAAAAAAACGCTTCACCCCACAAAAGAAAAGAAGATTCCACCACAGACTGCAGCGATAACACGGCTAATAAAACCCTGTGGGACTTTTTTCTTTTACCGCAGATTAAAAGACAGCCGAGCGCCGAGCCTCTCAGAGCGTCTCGGAACATAAAGCCGCCACTAGCCTCCGCTAACGAAGTGCTAAATATCCGAGGTTATAAAGCCGAGGGTACGCCAGGTTGTAGGCCAGAGCACTCAAGCATAAACAAGAGCGTGATCACGCTAATCAAAGCTAGCACCTGCCCTCTCTAAATCAACCTCATGCTAATTCGCTAATCCAGTTGTTTTAGCCGCTAGTCACACCGAGCTAACATTACACGGACTGCCACTTCCTATCATCACTTCTACAGGAGTTTAGCTCTGAATTAACCTGCCGTGTAAACCGTCTCGTCCAAATTATAATGACTCTTAGCGATTAGCGACGCTAGCACTCGTTTCATTTTAAAAGAAAATGTTTTTTTAAGCTTTTTTAAACTAAGTAGTGTACAACATAAAACATTGAGAAAAATAGTCGTCACGCTACGGAAATGCAGTGCACGCTCCACACAATTTTTTATTCACATATTTACAACATTGTTAGCAATACCAAAATGATGTTTTATGACCAGATTTTTGGTAAGAATAGAGACATTTAAGTGTTCGTTGTTGTGTGACTCCAAATCTCATCTATGCTTTAAAACTACTTTCATTATAAAACCATAATATTTAAGTTAAAATAAACATTTTAGTTGTGTCCCTGGGTTTCACTCAGCTCTGTTACTGTAACACATTCCCCCATCTGAAACATCTGGAGCATTCTACAACAGGAAGTGACATCAGCTGCTTCTTCTGAAGACCAGTTTCCTCATTCGTTTTTCTGTATATGAGTTAATTAATTTTGGGAAAATCACTAGAATGTGCTCAGTGTCCTCATGCTATTAGCATAGCCACTTTTTAGCTAATTTTCATGTTTTTGCTTATTCTATGCTAAAAGCTCAGTCCTGTTACTTTCAGTCCTGTTACTCAAAACATAAAAGGTAACAGGAGTGAGTTCCAGTGACAGGAATGAGTGCCAGTAACTGGAGTGAGTGCCAGTAACTGGAGTGAGTGCCAGTAACAGGAGTGAGTGCCAGTAACAGAAGTTAGTAACAGAAGTTAGTAACAGAAGTGAGTTCCTGTAACAGGAGTGAGCTCTAGTAACTGGAGTGAGTGCCAGTAACTGGAGTGAGTGCCAGTAACAGGAGTGAGTGCCAGTAACAGAAGTTAGTAACAGAAGTGAGTTCCTGTAACAGGGGTGAGCTCTAGTAACTGGAGTGAGTGCCAGTAACAGAAGTTAGTAACAGAAGTGAGTTCCTGTAACAGGAGTGAGCTCTAGTAACTGGAGCGAGTGCCCGTAACAGGAATGAGTGCCAGTAACAGAAGTTAGTAACAGAAGTGAGTTCCTGTAACAGGAGTGAGCTCTAGTAACTGGAGTGAGTGCCAGTAACTGGAGTGAGTGGAAGTAACAGGAGTGAGCTCTAGTAACAGGAGTAAATGCCAGTAACAGGAGTGAGTGCCAGTTAAAGGAGTGAGTTCCAGTAACAGGTGTGAGTTCCAGTAACAGGTGTGAGTTCCAGTTAAAGGAGTGAGTTCCAGTAACAGGAGTGAGTTCCAGTAACAGGAATGAGTTCCAGTAACAGGAGTAATTTTTTTTGTCATAAATATCAATTATTTTTAACATGCAGTAAACTATTTCTTGAGAGACTATCAAAGTAATTAGTGGACTTTTAAACTTTTAAACATTCTTTTTAAATGTCACATGAGTTGTGTAACCATCTTCGGATTAAAAAACTTGTAGAAAATTAAGTAAAGACCAGTATATCTTTTAAATAGTTATATACATGTTATTTTAGATGCAGAGTTGAAAAGAGCTCAATCTTAACTCTCAGTCCTGATTCTTAAATCTTATTTATTTTTAAAATACAACATTTTGGGAAAATCACTAGAATGTGTCCTCATGCTATTAGCATAGCCACCATGTAGCTTGTTTTCATGTATTTGCTAATTCTATGCTAAAAACTCAGTCCTGTTACCCACAACATAAAAGGTAACAGGAGCGAGTGCCAGTAAAAGAAGCGAGTGCCAGTAACAGGAATGAGTGCCAGTAACAGGAATGAGTGCCAGTAACAGGAATGAGTGCCAGTAACAGGAGCGAGTGCCAGTAACAGGAGCGAGTGCCAGTAACAGGAGCGAGTGCCAGTAACAGGAGCGAGTGCCAGTAACAGGAGCGAGTGCCAGTAACAGGAGCGAGTGCCAGTAACGGGACCACGTGCCAGTAACAGGAGTGATTTTCTTTTTTTTGTCATAAATATTAATTATTTTTACATGTAAACAAGAGAATTTCGAAGGAATTATTGGACTTATAGACTTTTAAACATGCTTTTTAAATGTCACATGAGTTTTGTAACCATATTAAAACATATTAAAAACCTTGTAGAAAATGAAGTAAAGCTGCCTGAGTTTGATCAGTACATGTTTTAAATAGTTAAATATATGGTATTTTAGATGCAGAGTTGAAAAAAGATTTTTTTTTTAAGTGTAATTTTAAGAGATACAGCAAGCAAATGGCACCAATTAACAGCATTAGATCTGAGGATGCCGGCAGGTCACGGCAGGTCTGCACGTGTTCCGGGCTCTACATTGACCTGGCCCAGTGCCTGAGTAAATAAGCAGTGTGAACAGGTGTGTTATCAGGGGGGTGGTGAAAGGCTGCACGCGTTCGAGCGGAATTAATCACCTTTATTTCTGCACAGACGCATCGATGCAGCTTTAATGTTGGGTCAATATCACTCTGATTTATGGATATCATAAACTGTTCTGCTGTACACAGCCATATCTAATAGGGTCAGAACATTTTCCCTGTGTTTTTTACTTTATTTTATCCATCTTATGAAGACCATTCACCTCCCGTTCCCACTCTTCTCACAATTCTTATGGAATTGTTTTAATTCAGACACATTGGAGGATTTTTTTTGGCATAAAAGTCCTGTTTAGGATCATCCACAGCATCTCAATCAGACTTTAACTAAACCCTCCAAAACCTTCATTTAGTTTATTTAATCCATTCAGAGGTGAACTTGAACTTGTTTGTGTGCTTTGGGTCATTGTCCTGCTGCAGAACCCAAGTACTCCTGAGCTTGAGGTCAGTAAGGAACAGATGGTTGGATTCCGATTCTCCTTCAGGATTTTCTGATAAACAGCAGAATTCCTGCTTCCATCAATTACAGCTAGTTAAAGTCCAGCAGCTCCAGATCATCACACTAATCACACTAATCACACTAATCACACACTACCACCACCATGTTTTACTACCCAGTCTCTTTATTCTTATTATTGAATCATTAACACTGACCTTAACTGAGGCTTTAAGTAAGATCCTGCAGTTCTTTAAATTCTTTAGTTGTTTTGGGTTCTTTTTTATGGACCTCCTGGATGAGATGTTCATTCCCTTTTGGAGTAATTTTTTTAGGTCGGTAAGCCGGTCACTCCTGGGAAGGTTCACCAGTGTTCCATTTGTGTTTTCTCCATAAGTGAATAATAGTGAATCACTGTGGTTCTCTGGAGTCCCAAAGCTTTAGAAATGACTTATGAGAATATGACCTTTTCCAGATTTATAGATGATCAATGACTTTGTTTTCTCGAATTTCATATTATCATTTTTATATTTACCCGGGTCACTGTACTCTTTTTGTGTAGTATCTGATTTACACATGTCCTTGAAAGGCTGAGTTAAAGCTTTTATCTGGAGGTCATTGGTCTCTACAGTATCTCTGTGCACTTGGCATCGCTGTTGCCATCTGCTGCACCCGGTCCATTAGAGCGGCTCCAGATAAGATGCTCTGCAGAATCAATAAATGGAAATGAAAGTGATTCTCGATGATGTGACTGTTTGCAGAGAGACAGAAAGAGAGAAAGAGAGAGAGAGAGAGAGGGCTGGAGAAAGAATCAGAAACCATGGCTGACAGGAGAGGTCCACAAGCTCCTGAAGGCTAGAAATGCAGCCTTCAGAACAAGTGACCAGGCAGGCCTGAGGACAGCCAGGGCCAACCTGTCCCGCGGGATCAGGAAAGCTAAGAGGCTGTACTCAAAGAAGATTTCCCAACGCTTCAGTGACAGCAGAGACACACAGAAGCTGTGGCAGGGTATCCAGTCTATCACAGGCTATAAACCACAGACCTGCGACAGCGACACATCTCTGCTGAACGACCTGAATGGGTTCTTTGCAAGGTTCGAGACACTCAACAACACACCCGCCCAGAAATCCATCCTTCCTCCTGGTGACCAGGTGCTGACGCTATCCCCAGACAGTGTGAGGAGAGCATTCAGCAGGATCAATGCTCGGAAAGCTCCTGGGCCTGACAACATTCCTGGCCGTGTGCTGAGAGACTGTGCCTGGGAACTCGCAGAGGTTTATACTGACATCTATAACACCTCTCTGAGTCAGGCGGTGGTTTCCACATGCTTCAAAGCCACCACCATCATCCCTGTCCCAAAGAAGGCATCGCCATCCTGTTTCAATGACTATAGTCCAGTTGCACTCACCCCCATCCTCATGAAGTGCTTCGAACGACTAGTCATGCATCACATCAAGTCTTCGCTCCCCCCCTCCCTGGACCCCTACCAGTTTGTATATCGGTCAAATCGCTCGACCGATGATGCCATCTCCACTGTTCTCCACTCAGCCCTCACACACCTGGACAAGAAGAACACCTACGTCAGAATGCTGTTTGTTTGTTGACTTCAGCTCAGCATTCAACACAATCGTCCCCCAACAGCTCATACACAAACTGGACAGTCTGGGGCTGAGCACTTCACTGTGCAACTGGCTGTTAGACTTCCTGACTGGAAGACCACAGGCAGTGCAGGTTGGCAGCAGCACATCCAGCATCACCACACTGAACACAAGGGCTCCCCAAGGATGTGTGCTGATCCCCCTTCTGTTCACTCTGCTGACCCATGACTGCACACCAGCACACACCTCCAACCTCTTCGTCAAGTTTGCGGATGACATGACGGTGGTGGGTCTCATCAGCAACAACGATGAGTCACACTACAGGAGCGAGGTGAGCCGCCTGGCCTCCTGGTGCAAACACAACAATCTCTCTCTGAACACAGAGAAGACCAAGGAGATTGTTGTGGACTACAGGAGAACTCACACACAGCACACACCTCTGTTCATCAACGGAACTGCTATGGAGAGGGTGAGCAGCACCAAGTTCCTGGGTGTGCACGTCACAGAGGACCTCTCCTGGAGCACCAACTCAGCATCACTGGCCAGGAAGGTAAATCAGCGTCTCTACTTTCTCCGCAAGCTGAGAAGAGCTGGAGCCCCCACCCCCATCATGACCACCTTCTACAGAGGGGCCATCGAGAGCATCCTGACCAGCTGTTTCATCGTGTGGTACGGGGCCTGCACAGCATCCTGCCGCAAGACCCTCCAGCGCATCGTGAGAGCAGCTGAGAAGATTGTTGGCACCTCTCTCCCCTACCTTCAGGACTTGTACAGCTCCCGCCTCACACGGAAAGCCCTCCGTCTGGCAGGAGATCCCTCTCACCCACTACACAGCTTCTTCATCCTGCTGCCATCAGGGAGGAGACTGAGGAGTCTCGGGGCGAGGACCAGCAGACTGCGAGACAGCCCCATCCATCAGGCTGTGAGGATGCTGAACTCTCTTCCTGCTCTACCCCCCATCCCAATCCTGCCCCCAGCACACACTCACTCAGCATCCTGACCCCCCCACTAATACAGTACTGAAACTCTGCACTACAATGCACAAAGTACTGGTCCCTTCCAAACGGACTTGCACTACACAACACCTGCACTACTGATATACTTGCACTGTCAATACGCACTTTAATTCCCCATAAACTGTGAACTTTAAGGACTTACGCACCCATTCACTTTACCAGCCTTAAGCTATATACCATATACCGTATTTGCACTACTGTTATTTACTATTTTTACTGTCATTCCATCTCAATCACCATCAATATTGCACTATTGTCTTACGTATGTTTATTGTGTCTTGTTTTATTGTACATATAGTGTCTCCCACTCTTTTATATTATTTATCTATTTCTTTTTTTTTTTTACTTATATTTATATATCTATTTCTCCCCACACTACTGCACCTTGTTTTTGTCTCATGTATGTCTATTGTGTCCCTGCTGTATTGTACACATAGTGTCTCCCATTCTCTTTTATTATATCTATTATCTATACTTGCTGTAAATTTGGGAAGGAGAGTAACGTAATTTCAATTCTCTGTATGTCCTGTACATATGCAGTATTGACAATAAAACTACTTGACTTGACTTGACTTGACTTGAGAAAGCTCCGGCTAAAGCAATTAAATCTTTGTTGCGTTTTTCCTTTCAAAGTTCCCTATACATGGGGGCTCCGAGTGATCCAGCGGTCTAAAGCACTGCCACTATGATCAGGAGATCACTGGTTCGAATCCCGGTCATGCAGCTTGCCATCAGCTGCTGGAGTCCTGAGAGAGAACAGTTGGTCTTGCTCTCTCTGGGTGGGTACAGTACAGTAGATGGGGCTCTTTCTTTCTCCTCATCATTCCTAGGGTGATGTGGATCAGCACAAGGCTGCGTCTGTGAGCTGATGTATCAGAACCGAGTCGCTGCGCTTTCCTCCAAGCGTTGGCGCTGTGAGGCTACTCGGCAATGCTAAAAAAGTGTCGGAGGAGCTTGTTTTTTTATTTGTTTTATTTTTTCTTCTTTTTTCGTTTCTATTTTCTTTTTTCCTTGATTTTCTTCTTTAGTTTTTTTTTCTCTTCTTTCTTCCCTTCTTTCATCACACTTGTGCTTCATCTTTTCTCTTTCTTTGATTTCTTTACTTTTTTTAATCTTTTTTCTTTTTTCTTTTCTTTCATCTCACTTTTTCTTTATCTTCTTTTCTCTTTTTTAGATTTTTTACCTTTTTATTTATTTGTTTCTTTTCTTTTTTTTTCTTTTCTGTACCTTTCTGCTTTCTTTTCTTTTCTCTCACTTGTGCTTTATCTTATTTTCCTTGTCTTTGATATCTTTACCTTATCTCTTTTTTTTACTTCTATATATTTTTTTCCCTTTTTTTATTTTCTCTTTTTTTTCTCACTTGTCTTGTTTTTTCTTCTTCAGATCAGAGACAGGTGGGTTTAGCTTAAGCTTGTGCAATACTCTGGACACATCAACATCACTTAATCACTCCCTACACCTTTCAAACTACAATCACCTGAGTATTAGTTTCACCTGTTTACCTCACTATATATACCCCTGCACTTTACTTCGTCCTTGCCGAGTAATAATAAGTAAAAGAAGAAGTAGAAGAAGAAGAAGAAAAAAGTTTATTTATATAGCACTTTTCATACGTAAAAAATTCAGCTCAAAGTGCTTCACAATAAAATTAAATAAATCAGCAAAATGTAAAAGTAAAATAAACCAAATAAAACAATTTGAAATTAACAATTTCATAAACTAGTAGGAAATAAAATAAAATATTGAATAAAATAAGCAAATAATTTAAGCAAAAATGATAAAATAAGAATAAGAGCAACAAAAGCATTAAAAAATAAATAAATAATTAGATCTGGTTCTCACACTAATTCTTAACTCTTGTTGCTGTATGCAATCAAATCAAATGTAGCTTTCTGTGGACAGGAGACAGTTACTACATCAAAAGCACTCTAAAAAATGCATTTTGACAGATATTGAATAACAGTGTGTTAGTGTTTCCATGCAGACCCTTCTGTTCCTTTATGGCTACTGTTGGCAAAACCCCTATAAATACGAGGCAGCTTGAACAGCACCATCTGGATCTCCTCTGGAGGGTTGAATACAGTGTGTGTGTGTGTGTGTATTATGTGTACAAAAGGCTGCTGAAGATACACAGCCCGGGGGCAGACACAGGCAGGAGAGCAGGGTCCTCACGGAGGTGTTTATATCTGTACTGATCCTCTTAGCCACTTCCTCTCGGCTCAGATCCAGCGAACCCCCTCAGGTACTTGTTATTCTGGTGTCTCACCGTGACCTTACAGTGGGCGTATTAATCAATAGATCAAATCAACATTTATTTTAAAGTCAAGAGCTGTGAAATGGAGCACTTGACACGCCGACGCTGCTTTGATCTCCATCAAAAGCTGTTAACTCTCATGAACTTGGTTGTAGTTTGGCATTTGATGCTTGGTCTTCACTTACAGGGGTTTGAACAATGAAACTGAAACACCTGTCATCATTTTAGTGTGGGAGGTTTCATCATGGCTAAATTGGAGCAGCCTGGTGTTCAATCTTCATTAATTGCACATTATTGCACCAGTAAGAGCAGTAAGAGTGTGAAGGTTCAATTAGCAGGGTAAGAGCACAGTTCTGATCTAAATATTACAATGCACACATTAAATCATTATGGGTGACATACCAGAGTTCAAAAGAGGACAAATTGTTGGTGCACGTCTTGCTGGACCTTGCTCATCATTCTCTTTAAGAGTCAGGTGAGCTCTGACTTTGGCGGATTGCTATTTTTACAGTTCAGCTATCTGGACGTGAAAACTGACCTGCTTTTTCACAGTTGTTCAGTCTGTTTATTGTTGTGATGTAAAAGTTGGGTTTGTGCACGACTGTGTGTCCATGTGTGCGCAACAACCGTGAGTGTCTGTACTGCTAAGATAGCAATGAACATCTGACTGTTGATGACTGTCTAGGTTGTATTCAGTAAGTGGTGCACCTGTGTTTTCCACAGTTTCTCTGATTTTGCTATTTATTGGTTTATGTTTGAGTAAAATGAACATTGTTGTTTTATTCTATAAACTATAGACAACATTTCTCCCAAATTCCAAATAAAAATATTTTAGTCATTTAGAGCATTTATTTACAGAAAATGAGAAATGGCTGAAATAACAAAAAAGATTCAAAGCTTTCAGACCTCAAATAATGCAAAGAAAACAAGTTCATATTCATAAAGATTTAGGAGTTTTTTAATCACAGTTTTTTTTTTCATGCATCTTGGCATCATGTTCTCCTCCACCAGTCTTACACACTGCTTTTGGATAACTTTATGCTGCTTTACTCCTGGTGCAGAAATTTAAGTAGTTCAGTTTGGTTTGATGGCTTGTGATCATCCATCTCCCTCTTGATTATATTCGTTTTTAAGTGGTGTCTTATTTATTTTTAGAGGTGTATATTCAGAAACATTGTTGCTTGACAATAGATTGTTGGCTGTATTGTTTTCTTATTGTTCCTGCTGGACAGTCCAGTCAAAGGTTCTCCATTCAACACGTTTATTGTGCAATAACTCTTGTTCTTCTCTTTCTATAAAGAGCTGTTGCAATTCTGCATTCCAGTCCATGATCTCTACTGTTTGTCTCTTTTGATTTATTCTTTCACTTATTTTCCTCAAATCTCAGAGCTCAGAGGTCTTCCATCACGCCTGTCTGCTGTTGTACAGCTCAGTCTGAGTCCGGAATACTGAACGTACTGAAGTGGATCAGATAAACTATAGAGCTAGAGTTGGCATTTATGGTTTCTTCGACTGTATAATTGGCAGAGAAATCTCTTTTCCTTGTAGAAATGAATCAGAAAAGTGAAGGAATGAAACGTTCAAATCAAAGCAGCCTTTGCTGAATGCCCACAAAGGCTGCAGCCAGAAGACACGCCCCTTTATAACCTAACGAGCCAATTATTTCCCAGCATAAACGTCCTGTTTAAGATCATCCACAGAATCTCAATCAGACTTTAACTAGACCTTCCTACAAACCTTCATTTAGTTTTTGTTTTTTTAATTCATTCAGAGGTGAACTTGAACTTGTTTGTGAGCTTTGGGTCATTGTCCTGCTGGAGAACCCAAGTACACCTGAGCTTGAGGTCAGTAAGGAACAGATGATCGGAGCACATTCCACACTGTTACACCACTGACTTTTAGCACATTCCACACTGTTACACCACTGACTCATAGCATCTTCCTTAATGCTATACCATTACTGTGTAACACACTTAAACAATTGACCTTAAACAATCTACACTGTTACGCCACTGACTCATAGCACATTCCACACTGTTACACTACTGACTCATAGCACATTCCACACTGTTACACCACTGACTAAATAGCACATTCCACACTGTTACACCACTGACTAAATAGCACATTCCACACTGTTACACCACTGACTCATAGCAAATTCCACACTGTTACACTACTGACTCATAGCACGTTCCACACTGTTACGGCACTGACTCAGAGCACATTCCACACTGTTACGCCAGTGACTCATAGCAGATTCCACACTGTTACGGCACTGACTCAGAGCACATTCCACATACTGTTACACCATTGACTCATAGCACGTTACACACTGTTACACCACTGACTCAGAGCACATTCCACACTGTTACACCACTGATTCATAGCACATTGCACACTGTTACATCACTGACTCATAGCATCTTCCTTAATGCTATATCATTACTGTGTAACACACTTACACAATTGACCTTAAAAAATCTACACTGTTACCCCACTGACTCATAGCATATTCCACACTGTTACACTACTGACTCAAAGCACATAACACACTGTTACACTACTGACTCATAGTACATTCCACACTGTTACACTACTGACTCAAAGCACATAACACACTGTTACACTATTGACTCATAGCACATACCACACTGTTACACTACTGACTCATAGTACATTCCACACTGTTACACTACTGACTCATAGCACATTCCACACTGTTACACCACTGACTCATAGCACATTCCACACTGTTACACTACTGACTCATAGCACATTCCACACTGTTACACCACTGACTCATAGCACATTCCACACTGTTACATCACTGACTCATAGCACATTCCACACTTTTACATCACTAACTCATAGCACATTCCACACTGTTACACCACTGACTAAATAGCACATTCCACACTGTTACACCACTGACTAAATAGCACATTCCACACTGTTACACCACTGACTAAATAGCACATTCCACACTGTTACACTACTGACTCACAGCACGTTCCACACTGTTACGGCACTGACTCACAGCACATTCCACACTGTTACGCCACTGACTCACAGCACATTCCACACTGTTACACCACTGACTCAGAGCAAATTCCACACTGTTACGCCACTGACTCATAGCACATTCCACACTGTTACGCCACTGACTCATAGCAGATTCCACACTTTTACGCCACTGGCTCAGAGCACATTCACCATACTGTTACACCATTGACTCATAGCATGTTACACACTGTTATACCTCTGACTCATAGCACATTCCACACTGTTACACTATTGACTCATAGCACATTCCACACTGTTACACTATTGACTCATAGCACGTTACACACTGTTACACCACTGACTCAGAGCACATTGCACACTGTTACACCACTGACTCATAGCATCTTCCTTAATGCTATACCATTACTGGGTAACACACTTACACAATTGACCTTAAACAATCTACACTGTTACGCCACTGACTCATAGCACATTCCACACTGTTACACTACTGACTCAAAGCACATTCCACACTGTTACACTACTGACTCATAGCACATTCCACACTGTTACACCACTGACTCATAGCACATTCCACACTGTTACACTATTGACTCATAGCACATTCCACACTGTTACTCCACTGACTCATAGCACATTCCACACTGTTACACTACTGACTCATAGCACATTCCACACTGTTACACTACTGACTCATAGCACATTCCACACTGTTGCACCACTGACTCATAGCACATTCCACACTGTTACACTACTGATTCATAGCACGTTCCACACTGTTACGGCACTGACTCACAGCACATTCCACACTGTTACGCCACTGACTCACAGCACATTCCACACTGTTACACCACTAAATCAGAGCAAATTCCACACTGTTACGCTACTGACTCATAGCACATTCCACACTGTTACGCCACTGACTCATAGCAGATTCCACACTGTTACACCACTGACTCAGAGCACATTCCACATACTGTTACACCATTGACTCATAGCATGTTACACACTGTTACACCTCTGACTCATAGCACATTCCACACTGTTACACTATTGACTCATAGCACGTTACACACTGTTACACCACTGACTCAGAGCACATTCCACACTGTTACACCACTGATTCATAGCACATTGCACACTGTTACACCACTGACTCATAGCACATTCCACACTGTTATACCACTGACTCATAGCACATTCCACACTGTTACACTATTGACTCACAGCACATTCCACACTGTTACACTACTGACTCATAGCACGTTCCACACTGTTATGCCACTGACTCATAGCACATTCCACACTGTTACACTATTGACTCATAGCACATTCCACACTGTTACTCCACTGACTCATAGCACATTCCACACTGTTACACTACTGACTCATAGCACATTCCACACTGTTACACTACTGACTCATAGCACATTCCACACTGTTGCACCACTGACTCATAGCACATTCCACACTGTTACACTACTGATTCATAGCACGTTCCACACTGTTACGGCACTGACTCACAGCACATTCCACACTGTTACGCCACTGACTCACAGCACATTCCACACTGTTACACCACTAACTCAGAGCAAATTCCACACTGTTACGCTACTGACTCATAGCACATTCCACACTGTTACGCCACTGACTCATAGCAGATTCCACACTGTTACACCACTGACTCAGAGCACATTCCACATACTGTTACACCATTGACTCATAGCATGTTACACACTGTTACACCTCTGACTCATAGCACATTCCACACTGTTACACTATTGACTCATAGCACGTTACACACTGTTACACCACTGACTCAGAGCACATTCCACACTGTTACACCACTGATTCATAGCACATTGCACACTGTTACACCACTGACTCATAGCACATTCCACACTGTTATACCACTGACTCATAGCACATTCCACACTGTTACACTATTGACTCACAGCACATTCCACACTGTTACACTACTGACTCATAGCACGTTCCACACTGTTATGCCACTGACTCATAGCACATTCCACACTGTTACACTACTGACTCAAAGCACATTCCACACTGTTACACCACTGACTCATAGCACATTCCACACTGTTACGCCACTGACTCATAGCACATTCCACACTGTTACGCCACTGACTCATAGCACATTGCACACTGTTACGCCACTGAGTCATAGCACATTGCACACTGTTACGCCACTGACTCATAGCAGTTTCCACACTTTTACGCCACTGGCTCAGAGTACATTCCACACTGTTACACCACTGACTCAGAGCACATTCCACATACTGTTACACCATTGACTCATAGCATGTTACACACTGTTACACCTCTGACTCATAGCACATTCCACACTGTTACACTATTGACTCATAGCACATTACACACTGTTACACCACTGACTCAGAGCACATTCCACACTGTTACACCACTGATTCATAGCAAATTGCACACTGTTACACCACTGACTCCTAGCACATTCCACACTGTTACACTATTGACTCACAGCACATTCCACACTGTTATACCACTGACTCATAGCACATTCCACACTGTTACACTAT
Source organism: Astyanax mexicanus (assembly GCF_023375975.1). Lineage (NCBI taxonomy): Eukaryota > Metazoa > Chordata > Actinopteri > Characiformes > Acestrorhamphidae > Astyanax > Astyanax mexicanus. Next base: position 121,835,075 of record NC_064408.1, read on the forward strand.
TGACTCACAGCACATTCCACACTGTGACTCCACTGACTCATAGCACATTCCACACTGTTACACTATTGACTCATAGCACGTTACACACTGTTACACCACTGACTCATAGCACATTCCACACTGTTACACTATTGACTCATAGCACGTTACACACTGTTACACCACTGACTCAGAGCACATTCCACACTGTTACACCACTGATTCATAGCACATTGCACACTGTTGCACCACTGACTCATAGCACATTCCACACTGTTATACCACTGACTCATAGCACATTCCACACTGTTACACTATTGACTCATAGCACATTCCACACTGTTACTCCACTGACTCATAGCACATTCCACACTGTTACGCCACTGACTCATAGCACATTCCACACTGTTACGCCACTGACTCATAGCACATTGCACACTGTTACGCCACTGAGTCATAGCACATTGCACACTGTTACGCCACTGACTCATAGCAGTTTCCACACTTTTACGCCACTGGCTCAGAGTACATTCCACACTGTTACACCACTGACTCAGAGCACATTCCACATACTGTTACACCATTGACTCATAGCATGTTACACACTGTTACACCTCTGACTCATAGCACATTCCACACTGTTACACTATTGACTCATAGCACATTACACACTGTTACACCACTGACTCAGAGCACATTCCACACTGTTACACCACTGATTCATAGCAAATTGCACACTGTTACACCACTGACTCCTAGCACATTCCACACTGTTACACTATTGACTCACAGCACATTCCACACTGTTATACCACTGACTCATAGCACATTCCACACTGTTACACTATTGACTCACAGCACATTCCACACTGTTACTCCACTGACTCATAGCACATTCCACACTGTTACACTATTGACTCATAGCACGTTACACACTGTTACACCACTGACTCATAGCACATTCCACACTGTTACACTATTGACTCATAGCACGTTACACACTGTTACACCACTGACTCAGAGCACATTCCACACTGTTACACCACTGATTCATAGCACATTGCACACTGTTGCACCACTGACTCATAGCACATTCCACACTGTTATACCACTGACTCATAGCACATTCCACACTGTTACACTATTGACTCATAGCACATTCCACACTGTTACTCCACTGACTCATAGCACATTCCACACTGTTACACTATTGACTCATAGCACATTCCACACTGTTACACCACTGACTCATAGCACATTCCACACTGTTACACTATTGACTCATAGCACGTTACACAATGTTACACCACTGACTCAGAGCACATTCCACACTGTTACACCACTGATTCATAGCACATTGCACACTGTTACACCACTGACTCATAGCACATTCCAAACTGTTATACCACTGACTCATAGCACATTCCACACTGTTATACCACTGACTCATAGCACATTCCACACTGTGACACTATTGACTCACAGCACATTCCACACTGTTACACTATTGACTCATAGCACATTCCACACTGTTACACCACTGACTCATAGTACTTTCCACACTGTTACACCACTGACTCATAGCACATTCCACACTGTTACGCCACTGACTCATAGCACATTCCACACTGTTACACCACTGACTCATAGCACATTGCACACTGTTACGCCACTGACTCATAGCAGTTTCCACACTTTTACGCCACTGGCTCAGAGTACATTCCACACTGTTACACCACTGACTCAGAGCACATTCCACATACTGTTACACTATTGACTCATAGCACATTACACACTGTTACACCACTGACTCAGAGCACATTCCACACTGTTACACCACTGATTCATAGCAAATTGCACACTGTTACACCACTGACTCATAGCACATTCCACACTGTTACACCACTGACTCATAGCACATTCCACACTGTTACACTATTGACTCACAGCACATTCCACACTGTTACTCCACTGACTCATAGCACATTCCACACTGTTACACTATTGACTCATAACACATTCCACACTCTTACACCACTGACTCATAGTACTTTCCACACTGTTACACCACTGACTCATAGCACATTCCACACTGTTACACCACTGATTCAGAGCAGATTTCACACTGTTACACCACTGACTCATAGCATGTTACACACTGTTACGCCACTGACTGATAGCACATTTGTTAATGCTATACCATTGAGGTCTAACACACTTATCCAGTTGACTTTAAACAATCTACATTGTTACAGCACTGACTCATAGCACATTCCACACTGTTACACCACTGACTAAATAGCACATTCCACACTGTTACGCCACTGACTCAGAGCACATTCCACACTGTTACGCCACTGACTCATAGCACATTGCACACTGTTACACCACTGACTCATAGCACATTCCACACTGTTACACTAATGACTCATAGCACATTCCACACTGTTACACTAATGACTCATAGCACATTCCACACTGTTACACCACTGACTCATAGCACATTCCACACTGTTACACTACTGACTCATAGCACATTCCACACTGTGACACCACTGACTCATAGCACGTTCCACACTGTTACGCCACTGACTCATAGCACGTTCCACACTGTTATGCCACTGACTCAGAGCATGTTCCACACTGTTACACCACTGACTTAAAGCACATTCCACACTGTTACATCACTGACTCATAGCACATTCCACACTGTTACATTCCTGACTCATAGCATCTTCCTTAATGCTATACCATTACTGTGTAACACACTTACACAATTGACCTTAAACAATCTATGCTGTAACACAACTGAACCATAGCACATCCCACACTGTTACGCCACTGACTTATAGCACATTCCACACTGTTACGCCACTGACTCATAGCGCATTCCACACTGTTACACCACTGAATTATAGCATATTTATTAATGCTATACCATTGAGGTGTAACAAACTTACACAGTTGACTTTAAACAATCTACACTGTTACAGCACTGACTCATAGCACATTCCACACTGTTACACCACTGACTCAGAGCACATTCCTTAATGTTATACCATTGATCTGTAACACATTTAGACAATTTACCTTAAATAGTCTACACTGTTACACCACTGACTCATTGTACATTCCACACTGTTACACCACTGACAAAACTTATTATGTTATCCACTGTCTTTCAGACGGTGAAATTATACATGTTTTTCACTCTTTTCTTTCTCTAATAGTTGTTATTAGATGCAGCACACTTACACAATTAACCTTAAACACATTCCACATCGTCACACTGCTGACCTCTCAGAAGATGGTTGTTATCAGTATCTGTAGGGTTGGGTTATGAAGTATTTTGGCTCCTGCTGAAGTAAATTCACTGCATTACAGGAATGAGCTTTGCTGAAGTTGTAATCTCTGACGGGCATTATTCTAAATCAGCTCCGGCGCTGCAGCACTGAGTCATTTGTGTAGCCACCCGCTTAAAAGCTTGTCAAAATAATGCAGATATATGGAGGCAACATTTGTATTGTATGCTGCCAAATCTCTGCTCGCTGAGTTGGACACAATGCATAATTCATGATGCTGCCAGAGAGTGAGCTGCTCTCTTCACGCCGGCGTGTAAACAGCCGAGGGTCACGTGAACGCGGTCTTTAAATGTTTGAGGAGATAAATCAGAAGATGTGCTGAAGGGTTCAGAGGTCAGAACCGTGCTTTCTCTCCGGACGGAGCGTTCCTCGCGGCTGTTCTTCCTCAGAACGTTTGAATAATGAAGTTTATGTAACATTCGAGAGCAAAGCATGTCGTGATGCTCATTGCTATCTTTCACTCCTTGCTTTTAAATATATCTACACTGATGGCCGTGGTGGTCTGGAAATTAGGTGTGCTCAGGTAAATTTCTGGTGTATTGCTATCTTGGCAACAGAAAGTTCAGGTGCACCACAGACCGAATACAACCTAGACAGACACCAACAGTCAGACGTTCATTGTTATCTTGGCAACACAGGCGCACTGCATGTACACCCCCACTTTTTACATACACATACAGACATGCAGCAGTGCACAAACTTTTGCATCAAAAATAAGCCGAATACTAAATAAAATAAGCGTTGAACACATACATGCAGTAGCTGCACCGTTAAAATAGCAATCTGCCCAAGTCAGAGCTCACCTGGCTCCATAAGGGAATGATGAGCAAGTGACAATCTGATTGGTTTATTTCATGTAAAGCCCAAAATTAACCACACTCATAATTAATTAGTAACCCAAGAGAATTAGTACATGCCTCTTGTGAGTTTCGAGTCATTCAAGTTGAACGTTTTCTAACTTTTATCCAACATTTTCAGAACAGCTTTGCGGACATTTTTATACATTTTCGAAAACATATGCATATGTTTACTTTTCGGCAGTATTGCACTTATATTGGGCATATTGGAGATATATTTTCTTTTTTTTTTACATTTTGTACTTTTGAAATAGTTTTTTTTTATAAAGAAAGAAGAAAGTATATCCTTGCTTTGTAATGTATTTAGAGGTCAAAAAACACTTCAGACTAATACACTAATGACCTGTAACACATTCTACACCATTACACCACTGACTCATTACACAGACTACACTGTTGCTCCAGTGTCCTGTAATGTAATTTACATAGTTACACTAATGACCTATAACACATTCGACACTGTTACACCGCTGACCTGCATTAAAAGTTCTACACTATTACACCACTGACGTGCAAGGCACTTAACTGACTGGCCTAAAACAAGCTCTACACTGTTGTACTAATGTTATTTTGCACTGTTGCATAGTTGATCTGTTGACATGTGCATCACACATGTAATGTATCTTGTACTATTACACCACAGACTCTGTAACACATTCCGCACTGTTACACCACTGACCTGTAAAACACTCCACACTATTACACTACTGACCTATATTGAACATGCCACACTGATACACAACTGACCTGTACAATTCTCCACAGTGTCACAGTACTGACCTGCACTAAGCATATCACACCGTTACACAAATGAACTGTAACACATTCCACAGTGTTACACCACTGACCTGACTTGTAGTGTTACCCACTGTCTCTCAGGTGATGGACTGATGCTACATTTACAGTGTTTTCTCTCTCTGTCTCTTTTGGTTTTGAAGTGCAGGTGTGGACGCAGTAGATGTGTGAGTAATTGTGAACAGAGGTTTAAATTGGATCAGGTCCAGCGTGCCGGAGCGCACCAGAGGAGCGGGATTATTTTGGGGAATCGATTTATGCAGGGATCTGCAGGGACGGCGAACGCTAGCGCCGAATAAAAAGACAAACAAAAGGTCTGTGGAAGAGCCTCCCACTCAGCCACTCTGAACACACCGGCGTTTCACTTCATCACCAGCGTTATATAAAACCACTCGTTAAATACGACGTCCCTGCACGACCTCGCTCTGCATCATTCCATCAGATTTTACATGTGTGTTTTACACGCCGTGAGGATTATAGCAACACTGTAACACCAATACATCCAGAAAACACAATTATTACAACACTTATTTACACGGAGAGTGAAGCGGCTGCAGATTAAAAAGTATTATATATATTTCTTGAGATTTTTTTAAAGGCTGTGTAAAAGTCATTGGTGTTACAGTAAACTTTCTACAAAGAGTCAATGGTGTAACACCATCTTTCGAAAAGCTGTGTGTGAAGTTGTTAGTCCTATAACATTGTGGAGTGTGTTGTCGAGTGAGTCAATGGTGTGACACATCTGGAGTTTGCGATGGGTCAGTGGTGTACGCTGTGGAGTGTGTAACTGTAATACACTTCACACTTTTACACCACTGACCTGTAAAACCTGTGTGTAAAGTTGTTAGTCCTTGTTAGTTATTGTAGTGTGCTATGGGTCAGTGGTGTAACAATGTGTACTGTGTATGGATTAGTTTTAAACATGTGTGTAAAACTTAAAGTGCCATACCATTGTGGAGTGTATTATGGGTCAGTGGTGTAACACTGAAAAGTGTGTTATGGATCAGGTGTAAACCTATATGTAAAACTGTGAGTACTATAATAATGTGGTCAGTGGTGTAACAATGTGGAGTGTGTATGGATTAGTTTTAAACTTATGTGGAAAACTGACAATGCTATAATAATGTGGAGTGTGTCATGGGTCAGTGGTGTAACAGTGTGGAAAGTGTTATGGGTCAATAGTGTAACACTGTGGAGTGTGTTTGGATTAGTTTTAAACCTGTGTGTAAAACTGACAGTGCTATAATGATGTGGAGTGTGTTATGGGTCAATGGCATAACAATGTGGAGTGTGTTATGGGTCAGTGGTGTAACACTGTGGAGTGTGCTATGGGTCAATGGTGTAAAAGTGTGGAGTGTGTATGGGTTTGTTATAAACCTGTGTGTAAAACTGACAGTGCTATAATAATACAGTAAATATTTTATATGTCAACGGGGTAACACTGTGGAGTGTATTATGGATTAGTTTTAAACCCACATGTAAAACTGTCAGTACTTTAACAATATGGACTGTATTATGGGTCAGTGGTGTAACAGTATACATGTTATAAGCCAATTGAGTGACAGTGGATTGTTACAGATCAGTTAAAAATGTTTGAGTAAAACTGTGGGTACTATAAAAATGTGGACTGTGTTATGAGTCAGTGGTGTAACAATCTATATTGATATATAAGTCAACGAGGTAACACTGTGGAGTGTATTATGAATCAATTGTAACCCCGCATGTAAATCTTTAAGTACTGTAACAATGTGGACTGTATTATGAGTCAGTGATGTAACAATATATATGATAGAAGTCAATGGTGTAACACTGTGAAGTGTGTTGTAGATCAGTTGTAAACATTTGTGTAAAACTGTGAGTGCTGTAACAATGTGCACTGTGTTATAAGCCAGTGTTGTAACAATGTGGACTGTATTATGGGTCATTAGTGTGAGAGTATATTTTATATATACTGTCCGTGGGGTAACACTGTGAATGTGTTATGGGTCCTTGGTGCAACACATCATTGCTGTACCAATGACTCGTACTATACGTCACACTGTTACACCACTGACCAGTTTCACATATAGATCACGAGTTATCTCCTGATCTTTTCAGGAGAAATTACGAATGTGTTTGTAACACAATATGGTACGTATAAACAGATCCAGCACAGTTAATTATTCCCTCGTTTCTGCTGATGCGTCTGTAGATTATATAGGAGGAAATGTTTTCTTAACGTTTTATTGTGCGTCACATTTTTCATCCCGTGATGTTTCAGAGTGTACTCAACCCCACCCGACCATTCATTACAGAATAAGAGCGCGATAAGAGGTATTAAATAAACAAACACAATAACAGACTGTTGCATAAATTATATGATCTTAATCCCACTTTATATTGCAGCTGCAGCGATGAGAGAGGGCTGGAGGATGAGAAAAGCAAGGGATGCTGTTTATTCTCTGAAGATAACAGACTCTGTTATTTTCCTTCTCTCTTCTTTACGAGCTCCATCCAGCTGCTGTAGTCAATGAAAATCCATTTTCTGAGGAGAGGGAACACTTTCTGCATCTATTCAATATTTCTTCTGCTGTATTACCACATACAAATCACTGCTGTACAAAACACAGAGAAAAGAGAGAGGAATAATGAGAGTGAGAGAGGAATAAAAAGAAAAAGAGGAATGGGTGTTGTTTGTGTAAAAACACAGTGATAAAAAAAGCTTCTATAAAGTCTAGATTTAAGGTTATGGCTTAAAGTTCAAAAATCCAATATGTTCAATATATTCTTGTATATAATATATGGGCATGTACACTTTACGACTTAAGCTGTCATTGGTGTAACATTCTGAAGATGTTATTGGTCAGTGGTGTAACAGTGAGGAATATGTTAAAGGTTAGTGGATGGATGGATGTATAGATACTTTATTGATTCCAAATCTGGGTTAAATTCAGTGGATAAATGAACAATCTGATCTGACAGAACAGAGCTGTTGAGATGTTATGGGTCAGTAGTGTAACATTGTAAAGCTGTTATGGGTCAGTGGTGTAGCTGTGTGAAGCTGTTATGGGTCAGTGGTGTAGCTGTTTGAAGATGTTATGGCTCAGTGGTGTAACAGTTTGAAGCTGTTATGGGTCAGTGGTGTAGCTGTTTGAAGATGTTATGGCTCAGTGGTGTAGCTGTTTGAAGATGTTATGGCTCAGTGGTGTAGCTGTTTGAAGCTGTTATGGCTCAGTGGTGTAGCTGTTTGAAGATGTTATGGCTCAGTGGTGTAGCTGTTTGAAGCTGTTATGGGTCAGTGGTGTAGCTGTTTGAAGATGTTATGGCTCAGTGGTGTAGCTGTGTGGAGATGTTATGGGTCAGTGGTGTAGCTGTTTGAAGATGTTATGGCTCAGTGGTGTAACAGTGTGAAGCTGTTATAGGTCAGTGGTGTAACAGTGTGAAGCTGTTATAGGTCAGTGGTGTAGCTGTGTGGAGATGTTATGGATCAGTTGTGTAGCTGTTTGAAGATGTTATGGCTCAGTGGTGTAACAGTGTGAAGCTGTTATGGGTCAGTGGTGTAGCTGTGTGAAGCTGTTATGGGTCAGTGGTGTAGCTGTGTGGAGATGTTATGGGTCAGTGGTGTAGCTGTGTGGAGATGTTATGGGTCAGTGGTGTAACAGTGTGAAGCTGTTATGGGTCAGTGGTGTAGCTGTTTGGAGATGTTATGGCTCAGTGGTGTAACAGTTTGAAGCTGTTATGGGTCAGTGGTGTAGCTGTTTGGAGATGTTATTGGTCAGTTGTGTAACAGTGTGAAGCTGTTATGGGTCAGTGGTGTAACAGTGTGTTACAGATACTTGAAAGGATAGCTAGCTAGCTAGCTAGCTAGATAGATAGATAGATAGATAGATAGATAGATAGATAGATAGATAGATAGATAGATAGATAGATAGATAGATAGATAGATAGATAGATAGATAGATAGATAGATAGATAGATAGACAGACAGACAGACAGACAGACAGACAGACAGACAATTGGATGGATGAAAAGATGGATAGATACTTTATTGTTTTCAAATCTGGGTTAAATTCAGTGGATAAATGAATAATCTGATTGGACAGAAGCAGCAGGAGCTCTTGTGTTCCCCTCTGTAGTGAAATATTGATCAGTGGTTGAACTCTTTCATCATTAATAGCTCTGATACTCATGTAAGAGTTTTATATCAGTGTTTTTACTGTCTGTGCGACTCGTACAGCGCAGTAACGTGATCCTCTGCTGTAGAGGAAATATTGTCGGTGAAGAGTCGGGGCAGTAAAACATGTAATTGGTGCTCATGCATCCATGAAGGAGCAGTAAAATGGGTTCTAGCCTGATTTCAGGTTAATATGAGGTCTACAGGGCCTGGATCTTTATTACTGACACATACACAAGCCTGTTAGGATCCTAAAAATATGTGTGCTGGGCTTAACTCTATGGAGCATATATTGGCGATCCATCGTGCACTAATCAATTGCTTATTGTGTAGCTTGATTTAAAGGGATAGTTCGGGATTTTTGACATGAATCTGTATGGCATCAACATGACCAGTGTCGTGCATTCTCACTGACTTACCCCCGACCATGTCCGCTGAGCGGAGTTCTTGTCCAGTATTGTCCGAGCCGAAAGTAGTCCGGCATGTTTGCTGGGGTCACGAAACGAAAGCGTTTTTCTTCCCAAAACAGTACGAGTGCAAAAGAGTGATTTATTTGCATAACAAAAAACGGTGTCTGCAAAAGTCACGCCTCATTATCACTGGGGCACTACTTTCATTTTGGATCAGTGCGCATGTCATTCTAACTGCGAGCAGCGCACTAGTCTTTCAGATCATTGGCTGCGCTCAGCTTCAACCAGCAACGCAAAGAGCAAGCTTTAGAGAGAAGTTTATCGGCTTTTATAAGCTTCTTGAACACAGATTTATACATTTGTATGTGTGTGTGTTAAAATGGTGCGGACTTGTGATTATCCAGGCTGTAGCAACAAAGATGTGGCTGATTCTCCGCACAGTTTCCATCGTATCCCCGTGACTGACATTGCTCTCAGGCAACTTTGGATACTTGCAATGGGCTTCCATGTGGACACCAAAGTGGTGAAAATGAAGAAGCTTCGTGTTTGCGGTGCGCGCTGTTGTTTGTGATGCAGGCAGCAGCTGGCCCGCCGACGTCCTCATCAATTGACAGGTTCTGTATCTCGGGCATAACTAAATCCCACTCGTGGCAGCAGTAACATTCCACCTCTGTCGGCATTAGTTCGCACTTCAAACAAGTGCACCAGGATTTGTCGGCCACCCTTGGTATCGCAGCAGCAGCAGCAGCGGCTCCAGCTTCGGTCTCAATCATTTCTCTGTCCATCCTCTCTCTTTCTGCACGATCCAATTCGATTTGGGCAAGTTCCTCCTCAGTATACTCAGGCTCATAAAGATACCCCCTTGGCTCTGAGCGGAAATCAATATATTCCTCGTAGTCCGACATGTTCCCGAACAGTAAACAGTGAAATCGAAACCGTAGGCTAGCTGCCAGGTTGCGCAATCGCGCGCACTGATCCAAAATGAAAGTAGTGCCCCAGTGATAATGAGGCGTGACTTTTGCAGACACCGTTTTTTGTTATGCAAATAAATCACTCTTTTGCACTCGTACTGTTTTGGGAAGAAAAACGCTTTCGTTTCGTGACCCCAGCAAACATGCCGGACTACTTTCGGCTCGGACAATACTGGACAAGAACTCCGCTCAGCGGACATGGTCGGGGGTAAGTCAGTGAGAATGCACGACACTGGTCATGTTGATGCCATACAGATTCATGTCAAAAATCCCGAACTATCCCTTTTAGGCGTGTCGGCATTTCTTTGGTACTACATTATAAATGGTATTCTCTCTCATTTACAATGTAGCCGAGCATTTACATAGGGAAGGGATTGACCAAAAAAAAAATGTAAATAAAATAAACAGTATTTTAATAAGATATATAAGATAATTATTTAAAATAATAATAATTTAAAAAATATTAAAATATAAAACAAATAAGATAAAATAAGAATTAAAGAGTAGAAATCATAAAATCATAGATATCATGGCGTTGCGGCCACATCAATCAACCTTTATTTCAAATCGGAGTACATTAAGGGTGGCCCTCATTTACAATGTAGCCGAGCATTTAGATTAGGAAGGGATTGACAAAAGAAAAATGTAAATAAACAGCTTTTTAATAAAATATAAAAGATAATTATTTTCAAAATTTCAGATAATTTATTTAAAATTAAAAAAATATTATGAAGATATAAAAAAATATGGTAAAAATAAGAATTTAAGGGTAGGAAGGTAAAAAAAATCAAAGGTAATGGAACTAATAAAAATTCAACTACAGATGAATAAATAAAACTAAACACATAAACGAGTTGAATATAAATAAGCAATAACTAAAAACAATAAAAGGAAAAAAAAGAAACAAAAAAGAAATGTAAAAAAGCGCTTAAACAAACCAAGATTAAAAACTAAAGAGCTAACTAAAAAAAAAAAAAAAAAAACATACCAAAGATCGTAAAAAAAAAAAAAATAAATAAACATTAGCAGTAAATAATCCCAAAATAACAAAAAATATAAAATAGCAAACAACTTTTTTTATATGACTAAAATTCCTTAGACTAAAACTAATAATAATCAAAAGACTAAAATGTGACTAAAGCATTTTACATTTTTACAGTTTAATCAAAAGACTAAAACTAAATCAAAATGAACACTGGTGCACATCACGGGGTAGGGGTGTCCTGATTCTTGTTAGGCTGGAGGGGTAAGTTAGGGTTAGGTTATAAGTTAGGCTTATTAGTCCTTAAATAAAACTAAACACATAAAAGAGTAAAATATAAATAAGCAATAACTAAAAGCAATAAATGAAAAAAACGCTAAAACAAACCAAGATTGAAAACTAAAAAAAAAAAACATTCAAAGATTTAAAAAAAACTAAAATCAGCTGAAATAGTGGCAGGCTGTCTGAAGATGGTTAGAGACTAGGAGTTGAGTGACACCAGTGAGCTGAGTTTTAGAGTTTCTTGTAGTGAATTCCAGCTCTGTAAATTACTGCAGTACTGTATTAGCTCCTCTAGCCCTCTGGTGCATAGCGGTCACTTCAGTGAACTGCTGTTTAAATGTAATTTTCTCCTAAAAGCAGTGTTTTCTATGGTGGAATTGCTTATCAGTTCTTAGAGTGCTCTCTACTGCCCCCCTCCATTGAGATTCATTCAGTGGTTAACTGTTGTAACTACAAGTAAACATCATTGGAATCCAAGGTGTCTGGCAGACTTTTGTTTTTTTGTTTATTTTAAATGAGTAGGAAATTATGATTAACCATGTTTCCAAAAAAAAGTGGACGTCATGCATTGCTAAGTATATTGTGGCGTGGAAGAGGAAGGAAGACCCGTGAGACTCATGCTGAATGCTCAACAGCTTCTTTATTGAACAGGCTTGCCACTCACTTACAGCCTTTAACAAGACTAGGAGAGCTAAAACCATCCACCCAATTAGGCTACCAACAGAACCAAGTGACTAAACTCACTACTCACTTACTTTATGGTGAGTGCCCTAAACAGCACCCATCTGCATGGCCCCTCCCCATACCCTAGGTTACGGGGGAGGTACCAACTACGTAGGCTAGAGCAACACAGCACACATAGCACAACAGAACACATAAGGCCACCACACAGAAGAACAGAAACATGCCTACAGGCAGCCACACACACAACCCAGAGCCGCCACAATATTTTTGACATAAGTAGTCATGTAGTTGATTTATGACTGTTTTGGTTGCAATTCGATTATATCTATAAATAATTTTAAAAACAATAAAAACAATATTTTTCAGATTAGCTGTAGTGTGTGTGAGTAAAAATGATCTTTTTTGTCATATTTGGTTGCAATTCTATTTATTTTGGTTGTACCTATAAGTTACTTTAAAAAATATATACTTATGCTATAGAATAGTCCAGGAAATTTTCTCTGACTCCAGTAATGGGGACATTCCAGGATTTTGGTACATTTCAGGGGTGGTCACTTCTGAAAATTTGATCTTCAATTTGATCATTTTTAGTCATATATTTATTAAATACAGGTAATAGACTATCAAAAAGTTTGATTTGTCAAGCTCAGGCATCAAAGCAGTTTTTTTAAATTAGATTATGCAATATATTTGGTAACTTACAGTAACAGGGTTGCGAGTAACAGGGTTGCAAATCTAGGCTAAGTTGTGGTTTACCCCAGGAACAGATGCTAACTGTAAAATTTAGCTATGTATACAAGATCAAGGACAAACATGGTTATATAAGTATATAAAGTAAATTTGGACTCTACTCATTTTTAGTCTTACAATATGAGCAACAGGGTTGCGTTCACTGAGAGACACACACAACTTGGACAAAAACATATTTGGAAAAAAAACGTGAAAATTGTTAGAGCACTTACTCTTGGTCTTGCCATGTGGGCAGAAAATGTCCTTGTGATGTCACTTCCTTTGTGCCAGTAGATAAATATGTTTAACTCTTTCTCTGCAGGTAAAATTCCTTATGGTAACAGGGTTGAGCGCATGTTGTGGGTCACAACTTAATAGCATAAAAACTGTAACATGCAATAGGTACAATGTAGACCAAAGAAGTTGTTTTCATAAGTAAAGGAGATGCAGATCAACAATATACAAGAGGAAGTCATTTATTTAGAGCTTATTTTAATTGTTAAATTTGCCAAAGGAGTTGGTCACCCAATGAGTGGGACAAGAGAAAACGGCCATTTTTTGAGGTGCTCCAAAGGTATTCGGTCTTTTGAATAATATTTAAGGAGCTTATTTTTCCACCATATTTTACAGTTTGTCTTATAACAAGTACATTTTTCACAAAAAATAGTCATTTCGATATTTTGGATATGTACATTTAAAATTTAAGTGGTGGGACAGGAAACGTACCTAAATCCTGGAATGTCCCAGTGATGAGTATAGTGATATCAGTGATGAGGAGGGGCTGCCAGAGAACAATAGATACATAGGAGATGAGGATGATAAAGGAGATGCATAAGGTCAGGATGCTGAAATTCAAGATGATAAAGGACAGGTTGTAGAGAGGAGGTCAGAATGATGAGGGACTTAAAGGACCACTATGTAACTAATTTTCAGTAGTAAATGATAAAATGATCAGGATGTATCATCAGATATTAAGGAAACATGTTGAGTGAAAGCACTGGCAGCTCTTGTCAGCAGGGCTTCAGCAGTACGTTCCTATTTTAAATGTGCAGGCCATCCCGGGTTTTGTGTTTTTTTTGTCCTCTGACTCCTCCTGCTGCTCCTTACCCGACACTAACTCCGCCCACTGAGGTTGCCAGCACTACAACAGCGCAGCACAGCAAAGGAGCTAGCAGAGCTGGTTCAGTTAAACCTCAGCTGCTACACAGCTTAAAAAGCCTCAGCATGTCTCAAAAAAGCTCAGTGACCAAACCAGGAATATAACAAGAGTGAATATTGGCAGTGGGTTCGAACGGTGGAGACTTAGAGCTCAAATAAACTCCAAGGATGACCCAGAGCTGCACGTCCTTTCGCGGAGCTGCGGTCCGACACACCGTGGTGCTTTAGCCCCCCCCCCTTCGTGAACATACAGTCAATATAACTCTAGATATGGGTTTTAGAAGAGTTTAGAATTGCTGTATTTCTCCTCTCCTCTCGCTCATACTCTCCGCCTACTAATCTTAACGTTGTGTAGATTCAGCCTGCTGAATTTGGCAACCCAAATAAGTTTCGTGGCTGGGGAGGGGTGGGAGGAACAGACTACTCTCTGTGGTGTTTTGAAATTGGACTGCTGTTGCCATTTCACACACTCACTCTCAGGTCCTATATAATGCACCTTTAAGGAAAATGTGAACGTGGTACCTGCCCATAGAAATGTTAGCAAGGCATCTGCCTGCACTCAATCCCGCAAATATGTCTGGAAAGTTCAAGACAACGACTTTGATGGACATTTGCCACCTTTTCTAGCATACAATGTAATATGTGATCATGGATTTATGATAAAACTCAGATTTATTGATTCTTTCATCAAGTTTATACTGTTTTATGTTGGGTGCTTAAGCGCACATAGTCCACTGTAGTGGACATGACTGTAACTTCCTGAAAAAGTAAATTTTTTGAAGAAAAAAAAAAAAAAGGTAATATTTGTTTTTGTCATTCCCTAAGAAGAATAAAGGCACATAAAAATAAATCTTGTCAATCTTGACTTAGAATTTCATAATTCATGCATCAGAGGGCTAGTATTGTGATGAGTGCTAATTCTGTGATCTACAGTATACAGAGCATCACTACAGTATGTAGGAGGTTTTTAGAGTCAGGCACTAAAAGGCAGGTGTGTAATAGTGTGAGACAGGTGGCTGAGTGATACGTCTCTTTTATCCCTGTGCTAAAAGATTACAGCACCTTTATCTCCTCCACCTTTACGTCTAACAGACTTATCAGCGGCGGTGTGAACAGCAGGGAGAGGCTGATGGAGAGGCTGTAGCTGCTGTGTTGTAGCTGCTAATGGCTTCTTCTCTATAACCTGCAATTTTCAGATTCCCCCCAGAGCCGGTTCACCACGCTGTGTCTCACCACGAGGACCCTGGGGTCCCGCCGGCCCGGAGACTCCATTACCGAGACCGGAGGGAGGATATATTCATGATGACGGGGTTAAAAGATCAGAACAAATGGATTGTAGTTATAAAAACACAGATTTGTTTGTATAATTGGTTTTAAAGACTTATTACTACTGTTGAGAAGCTCTGCTCTAGCCTTCTTTTATATGCAAATAACAGCTTTATGTTTGAGTAAAATTAACATTCTTGTTTTATTCTATAGACTACGGTCAAAATTTGAGCTTTCAGACCTCAAATAATGCAAAGAAAAAATAGTTCATATTCAAGTTTTAAGAGTTCAGAAATCCCTATTTGGTCAAATAACCCTGTTTT
Source organism: Astyanax mexicanus (assembly GCF_023375975.1). Lineage (NCBI taxonomy): Eukaryota > Metazoa > Chordata > Actinopteri > Characiformes > Acestrorhamphidae > Astyanax > Astyanax mexicanus. The sequence continues at coordinate 121,851,026 of NC_064408.1, forward strand.
TTAATAATATCAGTTTTCTTGGCATTTCTTGGCATCATGTTCTCCTCCACCAGTCTTACACACTGCTTTTGGATAACATGCTGCTTTACTCCTGGTGCAAAAATTCAAGCAGTTCAGTTTGGTTTGATGGTTTGTGATCATCCATCTTCCTCTTGATTATATTCCAGAGGTTTTCAATTTGATTCAATTTAAAGAAACTCATAATTTTATAAAAGTGGTCTCTTATTTTTTTTTACAGAGGGGTTGGACCAATGAAACTGAAACCCCTGGTTTTAGAGCACAATAATTGATTGTGGTGACGGACAGTTCTGGTGGAAACAGGAGAGTTGAGGTGCACATTGAATTCTGCCGTGATTTGATCAGCCGTGGTTTTATGTTTTTTGGATACAATCCGGGTTAGCACTCGAACATCCCTTTCAGACAGCTTCCTCTTACAGCATCCACAGTTAATCCTGTTGGATGTGGTTGGTCCTTCTTGGTGGTATGCTGACATTACCCTGGATAACGTGGCTCTTGATGCATCACAAAGGCTTGCTGTCTTGGTCACAGATGCTCCAGCAAGCAACAATTTGTCCTCTTTTAAACTCTTGTATGTCACCCATAATGTTGTGTGCATTGCAATATTTAGAGCAGAACTGTGCTCTTACCCTGCTAATTGAACCTTCACACTCTTACTGCTCTTACTGGTGCAATAATGTGCAATTAATGAAGATTGGCCACCAGGCTGCTCCAATTTAGACATGATGAAACATCCCACACTAAAATGATGACAGGTGTTTCAGTTTCATTGTCCAACCCCTGTATGTATATATATATATATATCACATACGCTCCTCACACTCTTCGCCACTATGGGAAAACAAAAGCTGGCCCATTTTCTAACCATCACTGTCATTAAATATTTAAACTCCTCGTTCTTCTGGACTGACTTATAGCAGGTTCTTCCCCCGTCGTGCTCCTGCTCTACTTTCACACTTTTCATTTCAACTGCTGGCAAAGTGACACTGAGCCCCACGGGCAAACGGCACAGGAGCCACTCGCCCTCGTGCCCAGATACCTCAGCCTCTGAAGATCTGCCCAATGAACACCTCAGACATTTCACCCAGTTGGCAGACTTTTACAAGAGGCGCATCATTAGACTGAGAGAAGCAGGATGGTAGTTTTAATGACTTCTAGATTGTCTCTCGGCCAGCCACTGTCTCCTGGACTGATACAGACAGGATCTGCATCGTCTTTAGTAGGGGTGGGTATCGTCACTGATCTCCTGGATCAATTCTGATTCATAAGGTCCTGATTTGATTTAAAAGTGATTTATTTAGATAAATTTCAGTTACAGTAAAAATTGTAGTTTAAATATGAAATTTTGTAATTATACAAGGAGCAATCAAACTTCCATTAATAAAATATTAGTGTTTATATTATATAGACATAACACAATAGTTTAGCGCACCGGCGAGGGTGGGGTTAGTTTAGCGCATCGGCGGAGCGGGGGATAGTTTAGAGCACTGGCGGGGGGGGGGGATAGTTTAGAGCACCGGCGATGGGGGGGTGGGTACTTTAGTTTATTTTAGCAAGCCTTCAGGGGGGGGGGGGGTTAGTTTAGGGCACCGGCCTTGTGTAAGGCTAGTAAACCCGGCTAAAGAGGGATTAGCTTAACCAGTGATTTGGCTAACCTGCTAAGCTAACGGTGGATTCAGCTGGTCAGGTCTTACTTTAAACAAAGTACAGGTCTCACAACCACCCGTCTCACATTTACCAAAAAACATCTTGATAATCTCCAGAACTTTGGGTAAATATTCTTTAAAGGACTGACGAGACATAAGTGGAGCTTTTTGCAAGGTGTGTGCCCCGTTACATCTGACGTAAAACTAATTCTGAAACATAATTTCAGAAAAAGAACTGAATCATACTGAATGTAGTAAAACATGGTGGTGGTAGTGTGATGGTCTGGAGCTGCTTTGTGGGAATGTGGCCAGATAGACAAATTCATTCCCAGAGGAGTAACCGAGAATGTTGAAAATTCACTCCAAATCCAGTGAGTTTAGAGACAGAACATTTTATCTTTAAGCTAAATGCATTTTAAACGTATATTTCTTTATGAAACCAGACATTTATTAAACTTCAATCTTTGGGCCAAGCGAATTAGATTCTTTTCTCTGCATGCAAATATCATGCAGCTACTATTTTGCTTATTTCTAAAGGTAGAACACCAAAAAAGCAATGTGCCCAAAAACACATTTCACAGGGGTAGATTTCCATATGAATTACAATAATATACTTTTTTAACAGGCATGGAAACCCCACAGCATAAAACCTCCAACCAAACCTCAGCTCTCTGTTGCACCTTTGTAGAGCAGTGATCGGTAACAGTGAGTAACAGAAAAAAAGAGAAAAGAAAAAAAATGCGATCTCAAAAGAAAGCCAAAATCAATGACCATAAAATGTTATAGCGCCACCTGCAGTACTGGATGGCCTACAGTACAGCCTGCTCAGAGTATGCATCCCATAATATTAGCCTTTGCTATTTTCTCTTTACTCATTTCCCACAGTACCCCATCCAAGGCTTGACCAGGGCTGTAATCAGGCCGTTAATGATCTGATGGAGTGTGGAGACAGAACTGGAAATGAGCTTCATTTCATCAGCTCAGCTAATGAAGTCTGGACATTCTGGATCATTATCACTTCATTATCGGTCACTTATCGACCAATCAGCTTCTCTCCCTCAATCATGTGACCACCTGTCTGGAACAGAACTGACTGGGATTTTCTGGAAAGCATTGGCAACCCTACAGGCCATGGAAGTGCTGCAATCTGGTCAAAGAGTTTTGAGAAGAACACTTTCTATATTATTAATAATATATTTATGAAGTGATTTTACTGTAGCACTTTGGAGTAATGGAAGAACAAACGTAGGAAAAGTGTACAATTGATTTTGAATAAACCATAATTTGGAGTCCTATAAAACCAGCAAATCAAACATTTTCTCTAATGACACCATTCAATACCTGAAGACTTACCACACTAGAAATGATATAGGTATGAAGTGATATTATTGCAGCATTTTGGAGTAATGGAAGATCAAATTTAGGAAAAATGTCTATTCGGTTTTGCATAAACCGGAATTTGAAGTTCTTATATTATTAGTTATGAAATTCTTAAAGAAAACATTCTATACTGTTAATCATGAAAGTATCAACTGATATTACTGTAGCAGTTTGGAGTAATGGGAAATCAAACATTGGAAAAATGTCTATTTGGTTTTGCACAAACCAGAATTTAGAGTCCTATAAAACCAGCAAATCAAACTTTTATCAAATGCCACAGTTCTTGAAGCACACGTTCCATACTATTAAGATATAAGTATCAAGCACCACAAAAGCATTTGTGCTTTGGGCATCCAGATAGATAGAACCAGTCCTGACTTTATGCAATTCCGTTTTAAATCCTGATGTTTAAATTATTTAAAAATGTTCAAATATCTTTAAATGTTTGACTAAAAGATGATTTTAGTTAATTTAGTAAATTAAATCTTTTCTATAATAATGCTTCATAGAAAGCTGGCGCAACAAATGATGATAGAATATTTATATTATTGGAAACCATTTAGTTTAGTCAGATCTATTCAGACAAGCCACAGATTTACCAATGTGCAATTCAATCCAATGTCTTTGATTTTCCATTAAAACTGTGATAGACTCTGATTGAGCTCATGACAGCTGTTCTAAACTGTTCTAAAACCATGGCATTGTGGTTGTAAATTGCTTGATTCTGGTATTAATTGGGTTTGTGTTAATATGTCAGTTCGGCCGGTTGGGTTAATGAGGGTTTATCAAGTAAATGATGTTAATTAGAGCAGATTTCTGTATTAATAGTGAATCCTACAGAATGTGTCATATGTTGTTTAATTGAGCAGCAGGGGTTCAATAATACATCAGTCAGTTAGATCACAAGCTTTTTCCCAAGAGTCACATCAAACAGACTGAACGCTAGCATGCTAAACATGTGGAGTCTATATGTTCAGTCCCTGCGTCTTTTATTCATGAGGCTTTCATGATTCATGACTTCTACTTCTACTTCTGCTCTCGTTGAAGGCGGTCGCATTTTCTTTCTCTCCCTCTCCTCCCCTTATCTCTCCTGCTTGGCTTCTCCTGTCTCGTCTGGCACTGCTATTCCATAAGAGACTCTCTTCACACTGCTCTTCAAACTAAAAGAAATGGATTTGATCAAATGGTCTCTCAATGCAATTGACACCATCTTCTCGACGAGAAGCCTGGGTTCGGGGGAACCTGCTTGTCCTGATGGAGCGTTTGCAGCTGGCTACACGAGGGACGCGTGGGAGACGTGGCGGACCGTGTGCCTGGCGACTCTTTCTGTGGAGGACATCGAAGACGTCTACCTTTTTGGCACAATGATCACAGGGTTCTTGCTGATTGGATTAGGCATTGCCCTGGTGTATCGTGAAATTAAAAGTGTGGGGACAGCTGTCAAGGGCCCCCAAAAGCTGCCCGACCTGATTGATGCGGTGGGCAGAGCTGTCGGCACTCAGACTGTGACTTTTAACCGCAACATGGAAAACATCTCGGAGAAGCTAACGGCTTTGCAAAGGAAGGTGGAGAAAATTGAGACCATGATGGACAATAGAGAGTGACCATGCTAAACTGGAGAGCGGTCACTCGCCTAAACAACTGAAGTCTAATCTGCTTTCGGCTCCCGCCCTATCAGCACTCGGCCTTGTGGATGATAGGGAGCATTCCTCCAAAGAACACTGTGACTTTGAATCTCTCCCTGTTTACCTAACGACCCCCCCACCTCCCGTACCCTTTCCCACGCCTTCATTGCTTGGTCTCTTGTGTATATTGTATGTGCCTATGTGCTGAGGTTTTTTGATGTTCCTACACTGTGCTCTTCAGGGCATAGTCTAGGGGTATGTTTTTTTTACCCTCTTCTTCCCCCTTGTATCCCTCTAACTGAAGAAATGATTGGCGGCGCGTGCACACGCTGCGGCTTACCCTGTCTTCCTATCCTGTCCTGTTTCCCCCTTGTATGTTATTGTATGGATGGGTTGACGGCTAATTTCGCTGGTTGACCATGTGACAATAAAGGCAATTCTGATTCTGATTCTGATTCTGAAAGCTATAAACACTAAACAAGGACTATTACCAGCTTCTGTTCTGCCTTATAATCTTCTAATTATTTGCATTATGTCCCAAAACAGGGTGAAATGTCTTTGATTGTATCGTAGAAGCATTACTAGTAGACACTGATCTCTCACCAAGAGGTACACTACCCAAAAGTAGCTTTTGACAGCCTTTTTAAAAGGTCAGCAATGCAAAAAAGTATTTCCCCTTTACACATTTCTTTTGTTTTTGGTCCAATGTTTTACTGAGTTTTACTGTCTTAAATACATCCTAGTCTGTATAACAGTGTTTAACTTGATATTAGGGATGCAGCAAACAGACAGCAACCAAAACCTTTCAGTCAAAAATGGCCAAAAAGCACTTTTCAACCAACCAACTAACCAACCAACCAACCAACCAACCAATTAACCAATCAGCCAACCAATGAACCAATCAGCCAACCAATGAACCAACCAACCAACCAACCAATCAGCCAACCAATCAACAAATGAACCAACCAACCAACCAACCAATCAGCCAACCAATGAACCAACCAACCAATCAGCCAACCAACCAACCAATTAGCCAATCAGCCAACCAATCAACCAATGAACCAACCAATCAACCAATCAGCCAACCAATCAACCAACGAACCAACCAACCATCCAACTAATTAATCAACCAATCAACCAATTAACCAACCATCCAATCAGCCAACCAATGAACCAACCAACCAACCAATCAGCCAACCAATCAACCAACGAACCAACCAACCATCCAACCATCCAATTAATTATCCAACCAACCAACCAATCAACCAATTAACCAACCATCCAATCAGCCAACCAATGAACCAACCAACTAATCTGCCAACCAACCAATGAACCAACCAACCAACCAACCAATCAGCCAACCAATCAACCAATGAACCAACCAACCAATCAATTAACCAATCAGCCAACCAATCAACCAATGAACCAATCAGCCAACCAACCAATCAGCCAACCAATCAAACAACAAACCAACCAACCAACCAACCATCCAACTAATTAACCAACCAATCAACCAATTAACCAACCATCCAATCAGCCAACCAATCAACCAACCTACCTACCTACCTTCCTTCCTTCCTTCCTTTATTTTCACTTAGGAGTACATTGAGTGGGAACCTCCTTTACAGTGCAACCAATCATGTAGTATAAAAGGGATTTAAAATATTAGATAAAGGTCCGGCGGTCCATTGGAAGATCGCTGGTTCGAATCCCAGTCATGCAGCTTGCAATCAGCTGCCCTAGCCCTGAGAGAGCACAATTGGTTTTGCCAACTCTCTTTGGGTAGGTACAGTGTACAGTAGATGGTGCTCTTTCTTTCCCCTCATCACTCCTAGGGTGATGTGGATCAGCACAAGGCTGCATCTGTGAGCTACTGTATCAGAACCGAGTCACTTTGCGGATGATGATGATGTAGTGTGGTGTATGGAAACATCTCTTGAAGAGAATGAAAGTGTGGAAGCTGTAATAAAGTTAAAAGTAGACTCTCTAAACACTGAAACATCTGATATGTGATTTAGTTTCTGTTTAATACACTTTCTGCTTTCATTCCTGATGCTGAAATATAAATACTTTACTGGCAGTTTTGATGGAATTGAAATGAATCGAGGGTCTGTGAGTTTCAGACAGGGCTGTATACTGTGATTAAATAGAATTGATTCTTTATGATGTGAGTGATACTCAGCAGTCCTGATATTATACGCCGCAGTCAGAGGAGGTCTGTGGAACGTTTTGATTTGCCACTTCTCTGAACATTCAATAATCTGATTTGTCGTGTGCTACTGAAATCAATCAGAATGTAATCAGGTTCCCGCGGGTGGTTTTTGCTGACGTTTGCGGGTCTGCAGCACCGCTGGCGTCGCCGTGTGGAACAAGGAAAAACGTCTGGAGCTTTAATCTGCCTGACAGTGATGGTTTAGATACAGCTGCAAGAAAAAGTATGTGAACACTTTGGGATTATACTTGGATTTTTGCATCTGTCCACAGTATATTTAGCCAGTACTGCTGTGGAACATCTAGGTGCTCTTTTTTTTTGCAAACTTTTTTTTTTTTTTTTTTTTGGACAGCAGTGGCTTCCTCTGTGGTGTCCTCCCATGAACTAGAGCAGGGATGGGCAACTGGCGGCCCGGCGGCCGCACACGGCCCTCGTCATCACTCAGTGCGGCCCGCGAATAGATCAAAAATAATTTCATAATTTCATAATTAAAAAACAAAAAAAAAACAAAAAAAAAAACAAAAAAAAAAACGTAATTCTACTTTTGACCGCTAGAGCGGTCCAGGCCATTGTGAGCCAGCAGGCCAAACCACAGCTCTCTCATTAGCTTCAATAAATGTTGGGCCTCTGTGGTCTAGTTTTCTGCTATTATTGAATGAGCTATTTGCAATCAGTTTTTAAATCTTTTTTGTTCTTTGTTATAAATGAGTTCAAATGCCTTTTGCACTTTTATAAGCAAATGTTTTGTCCTTGTTGCTTATGAAGGACTTGTTATAATGAACTTATTTTACACAGAGGAACTACTGTATTTGCATTCAGTTTTTTAAGCAAACTTTTTGTTCTTTGATATGAAGGACTTCCTTTTTGCACTTTTTTTAAGCAAACGGTTTGTCTTTTGCCGTATTAAAATGCATTAATATGCAGAAAATAGTTATTGATAAAGATGATAGATAGATGATAGATGTTGGTGCTGTAAACATACAGATATAAATTCATATAAAATTTGTTCTTATTGAAAATCATTTGTAGCGAGGTCTTTTAAAATTATTTGAAGTGCGAGGTCATGTGGCCAATGGTCATGCTGAAAAAAATGTGGCCCTCTCCATCATGGAAGTTGCCCATCCCTGAACTAGAGGGTAAGTACTGTGCATTTACAGAGTAAGAATCGTAAAACACTGTACACTACATAATACAGCCCAAAGCTCCCTGTTGTTTCTGAGTATTTACTGAGTAACTACTGTGTACTTATAGAGTAATAACAGTTAAAATCAGGTGATCTGTGGGTTTATTAACCATTAATATAAAACATTGTGGTTTTTTGTATTAATGAATACATTTGCTTTAAAATCTCAGCATTCCTGATTGTGTTATTAAAGATATATAAATGTTACTGTATTTTAGTCTGTTAGACTGTTTTTTTTTTTTAGCTGATCCACCCTTGACCATTTTAAAAGGCAAGGCAAGGAAAGTTTATTTATATAGCACCTTTCATACACAACGGTCATTCAAAGTGCTTTACAAATGAGAAAATACACAGAGAAGTCAAATAAAAAAACATGTAAAAGATTAACAGTAAAAATGGAAATAAAGGGCGCCGAGTGGTCCAGCGGTCTAAAGCGCTGTCACTATGAGCGGGAGGTCGCAGGTTCGACGCACAAAGGGGTGGGACAATTGGATATCCAAATTGGGAGAAAATGGGGAAAAATTATAAAAAAAAAAAAAAAATGGAAATAAAAACTAAAATAAGAGTAAAGCATGATTGATTCAAACATGATTAAAACAAAGATAATTAAATTAAAAACATGTAAAAGAACAACAAGGAATTGGAAATAAAAATAAAATAAGAATAAAGCATGAATAAAACATGATATAAAAGTGCCGTTACAGAATAAAAGTGTGTGGAGCTGCAGTGTTTTAAGCTCAGCTAAAGGCCTGATCAAACATGTAGGTTTTCAGTCTGGATTTAAACATGTTTAGTGTTGGAGCTCTTCTAATGCTCTCTGTTAACTGGTTCCATTTAAGAGCAGAGTAGTAGCTAAACGCTAAACGCTAAACGCTGCCTCTCCATGTTTAGTCTTTACTTTAGGCAGCTCTAAACTGAGCACCATTAAGACATTTATAGACCAGTAACAGAACCTTAAAGTCTATTCTGTAACATAGTGGTATCCAGTGTAGGGATTTAAGGATGGGGGTGATGTGCTCCCTTCTTTTACTTCTCCCTTCTTTTACTGCTGCTGAAAGCATAAATCAAATTATTATCTTCTTTTTAAAGTCATAAAATTATTATAATAGTAATACTGTAATTCCATGGGGTGTTACTGGACTGAAATCTTCATAACTGCTATGACCAAGGGGCAAAATGATTATATATTATTTTATATGAAAATTGCACTACAAGTTTGGGGAAATTTCAGGTTCTCATGTTCTTTATTTGTAACTACATTAAAGTATGAGTAGGACCCCGTAAGTATTTTGTATTTATTAATTCATAGAGAACAGTTACACTATAAGTATTGGGAAAGTATAATGTAAGTTTTAGAAAGTTACTTGGTTGTTATACTCTTGTTCCTGGTTTTACTTTATTTATACATACAGTTAAAATACATGTAGGACCCCGTAAGTATTTTGAATGTATCGGTTCGGAAAATGTATTGGAAAATTTACACAGTAAGTAAAGACAACTTACCCTTTAAAACGCAGGCTGTATTATAAAGCGTTACCGAAATAATAATTTAGCAGGTGTCTTGATGATATTTTGATTTTATATTGTATAAAATAGTAAGTCTAACACAGAGCTAGCATGAGTGGAGTGATCTAGAAGAGTGAAAGAGTGAGAGTGAGGGTGTCTAACTCCCCTGAGAGACTGTCGTAAGTGGTGTTCTCTCAGGTCCTGTAGAAGGTTGACCTGGCTTCAGTTTCCCAGGGATACGGTTCTCCAGGGAGCGCGGGTTTATCGACTGCGGCTGTCGGCGGCTCGTAATTAGCTTCTCTTCTCCAGACGAGGCGAAGAGCACCTCAACCGTACAGACTGCCCAACACTGCACCTCCAACAAGCTGAATAACTATTGGAACTTTTATAACATTAATTTAACTGTACAACATGAATTACAACAATTACAGGAAAATGAAGACAAGAAAAATAAAAATAAGATTTAATAAGTTTTAATTTAATTGGAAATAAAGCTGTTGCTGAAAGATTGGCGAAAGGTCTAGTGCTGCTGTTACTGGCTAATGCTAATACTGCTCCAGCCTTAGTGCTGGAGAAACTTCACTAAAAACTCACCCTTATTATAAAGCTGTACTTCAGCAGAGTGGCTTTACTTCTCCTTAATACCTGACTGGTAGAATTCATACATAAGGAGCACCGGATTATAAGGAGCTCTGATGATTTCTGGGAAAATTAAAGTATTTTAAGTGCACTCTGGAAAAAAATAAGAGTGATGAGTTTCTTTGATTTTACCAAATTGAAAACCTCTGGAATATAATCAAGAGGAAGATGGATGATCACAAACCATCAAACCAAACTGAACTGCTTGAATTTCTGCACCAGGAGTAAAGCAGCATAAAGTTATCCAAAAGCAGTGTGTAAGACTGGTGGAGGAGAACATGATGCCAAGATATATGAAAAAAAACTGTGATTAAAAACCAACAGCGTTATTTCACCAAATATTGTTCATTTTACTTAAACCTCTACCTATAATTAGCAAAATCAGAGAAACTGATTCAGAAACTGAAGTGGTCTCTGTATATCCTTAAAATATAATAAACTAGATCTAGTGATGGTGTTTTGAGATAATCAGATATATGAACAAGGTAAAAGATAACAAAACGAATTAAAATTTTATTAGTTTAGTAATTAGTTAAAGGGAAACATTGGGCTTATTTCTACCTTATAAATGGACATTTTACTAAATCAATTCCTGGATAAGAAGAGTCTAAAGGCCAGTGTTTGAACTCTAAGAATTGGCTTTGCTTGAAAAATCAATGGATTTCATCTTGAAGTATCTACTGCAGCATCGCTCCTGATAAAATGAGCTTCAATGCTTTAATAACCAGCGCTGAAAACTAAGCTCCATCATTAGCACCTTTTTTTTAGGAGCCTAGAAGCTTTTTTTTTTTACAAGTTGGAGTCTCAGAGGAAGTTTGTGAGTCAAAAATCATAGTGGATATTAACTATTTTTTATCACCTTTATTTTGATAAATTCTCTAATAAACATAAATGGAAATAGACATTACAAATGTAAGGCATTTTCTGTCATTTGATATTTCCACTGTATCAAAACTGTTTTACAGGATAATTTATACTGTTACTGAACATTGTGTATTACATGTATTTTTAAGTAAAATCTTTTGTGGTCATTCTTGTTTTTCAGACTGACTTCATGCCATCTTGGAGAAGAGACGTGGACATCTGCAATCAGATGTTCGTGAATAAAAAAAATAAAAAAAAAATAGAATAAAAAAAAGTATTAAATCAAGTGAACAACATAGCAGTTCATGCTCACAATGTCTTTAATTCGTGCTCACAATTTCTGTTATTCAAGCAAAGAATTTCTTTAATTCGACCGAACAATTTCTTGAATTCAAGCTAAGAAAAAATTTCATTCAGGAGTAAAGCTGCTTTCTGCTGGACTGAAAAGTTCACACTTTAAACTGCAGATTCTCAGGTCAGTGTTTCTGTCGCTTTATTCTAAACAGACTAAAGGGTAATAGATCAAATCAAACTTGATGGTATAGCGCTTTTTACAACTGGTGTTGTCACAAAGCAGCTTTACATAAACATGATCACAGGACAAAGAATCAGGCAAAACATTAAACATGAAAAACTACAGAATACAGAACCCCCAGCGAGCGAACTACTAAAAACTACAAAACTCATAGTAGTGATTGATTAACTCATAGTAGAAACTATAAAATTCATAGTGGTTACTGACTACATTTTAGTAAAAACTACAAATTTCATAGTTGTAATTGACTACTATTTAGTAGCAACTCCAAAATTCATAGCGGTTACTGACTTACGCATAGTAGAATCTACAAAATTTATATTGGTTACTGACTACTTTTTATTAAAAACTATAAAATTCACAGATGTTATTGACTAAGTTATTTTAGAAACTACAAAATTCATAGCAGTTATTAACTACTTTTTATTAAAAACTACAAAATTCATAGTGGTTATTGACTACTTTTTATTAAAAACTACGAAATTCATAGTGGTTACTGACTAACTCATAGTAGAAACTACAAAATGTATAGTGGTTACTGACTATTTTATTCTACAAAATTCATAATGGTTAATGACTACTTTTTGTACTAAAAACTACAAAATTCATAGTGGTTACTGACTACTTTTTTTTAAAAACTACACATTTTATTGTGGTAATAGACTACTATTTAGTAGAAACTCCAAAATTCATATCGGTTATTGACCAACTCAAAGTAGAAACTACAAAATTCATAGCGGTCACTCACTAATTTATAGTAGAAACTACAAAATTCTTAGCGATCACTGACTTATTTATAGTAGAGACTAAACTGCGTCATTAGCAGCTTTTTTCAGAAGTTGGAGTCTGAGGAAACTGGTAAGATGTGTTGAGTCACACCGGGAGCTTTTCTGAGCTTTTCTGTTTACGTGGGCTCTGCATTAGCGTCTGAACATTAGCGCAGAGCTTAGCCGTGGACCTTATTAGCCGCCGCTAAGCGCACCTCGGGGCCGGCGTCAGGATCTTTCCTCTGAAGGAAGAATAACTTCAGGAGCTTTAATTAGGAGAATGAATCACGAGGCGAGAGAGCAGCGGCGGCCCGGCCGGTCTGAAGGGTCTGAAGGGTCGCGGCGCTATACGGTGAGCGGTCAGCGTGAAGGTGGGCTTCATCACCCGCGGTTTAATTAACCCTGAAAATAAAGCTAAAGTAAATCCGGCTAATCTCCTCACCGCCGCGCTTCATTTAACTCTGCGCTCCGGTGACACGCCGTGTCATCCCTGTGATCAAAGCACCAGTTATTTATTCAGCGGAGGAGCAGCGGGGGTGAAGAGAGGGACGGTAGTGATAGAGGGAGGAGGTTAAGAACTAGTGAGAGAGCGTCCTCAGTATCAGTTCCTGGAATTCGTGCTCACAATAGCTGGAATTCGTGTTCACAGTTCCTGTAATTTGAGCAATTTCTTTATTTCGAGCGAACAATTTCTGGGATTCGTGCTCACAATTCCTGTAATTCAAGCGAACTATTTCTTTAATTTAAACAAACGATTTCTGGAATTTGAGCAAACAATATTTATGCGGATTAGACAAGAAGCTTGGAGGGAAAGTAGCATTTTCCGCTCTTGAACTGTCACAGGGCTGCTGTGATGATAATCAGTTATTTACATTTACAACCTGTTGATTATTAATGTTCTAGTGTTACAGTTAGATAATACAGTGTGCAGACTTTTGCCGTAGTGACCATGGCGTCTCCACAGCACGTAAAATGCATACCTTTCAGTGTATAGTAATTTAAAGGTAACAATATTTTTTAAGTACCAGCTAGCAAAGGCCCCCTTAAATTATGTTAATGTTATATAATCATTATATAATAATTATTTAAAAAAACTACAAAATTCATAGTAGAAACTACAGAATAGTGGTTATTGACTAACTCATTAAAGAAACTACAAAATATGTAGTGGTTATTTAGCAACTCAGTAGAAAATACAAAATTCATAGTGGTTATTGACTAACTTATAGTAGAAACTACAAAATTCATAATGGTTATCGACTAACTTAAAGTAGAAACTTCAAAATGTATAGTGGTTATTAACTAAGTTATATTATAAACTGCACAATTCACAGTGATTACTGACATTGATAGTAGAAACTACAAAATTCGTAGCTATTACCTGTTTTTTATTAAAAATTACAAAATTCATAGTGGTAACTGACTAACTCACAGTACAATTCATAGTGGTTATTAACTAACTTATAGTAGAACCTACAAAATTCATTGTGGTTATTGACTAACTCATTATAGAAACTACAAAATATATTGCGGTTATTAAGTAACTCTTAGTAAAAACTACAAAATTAGTAGCAGTAGGTGCAGCTCATGTAGTGTACAGCGGGTGGAGGTAGAAGGCTGCTGTATAGGTGTGTGTGTGTGTACAGTGTGTATAGTGTTTGTTTATGGTGGTACAGTAGTAACAGTAGTGTATTGTGTTTGAGTTTATTGTGGTGTGTGTGTGTGTGTGTACAGTGTGTATAGTGTGTGTTTATGGTGGTACAGCAGTAACAGTAGTGGATTGTGTTTGAGTATATTGTGGTGTGTGTGTGTGTGTGTGTGTACAGTGTGTATAGTGTGTGTTTATGGTGGTACAGTAGTAACAGTAGTGGATTGTGTTTGAGTTTATTGTGGTGTGTGTGTGAGTGTGTGTGTGTGTGTGTACAGTGTGTATAGTGTGTGTTTATGGTGGTACAGCAGTAACAGTAGTGTATTGTGTTTGAGTTTATTGTGGTGTGTGTGTGTGTGTGTGTGTGTACAGTGTGTATAGTGTGTGTTTATGGTGGTACAGTAGTAACAGTAGTGTATTGTGTTTGAGTATATTGTGATGTGTTAGAGCTAAACTCTGCTCAAAACATGGTTTTAATTTAATCACCAGGTTTCACCCCAGAACTCGGGTCCTCAGAACGCTGTTCCTGATCTCAGTCCCACCCTGGGACCCTCGTTTACTCTGTACAGTGTAATTTTCACTAATCAGCTCTGCTACCTTTAGCTTTTCTCATTTGCATCTCAATGAGTGGAGGGAGTGGGAGGAAAAATAGTTAATTGTGGAGAGACTAATTAATTTGTCACGTAATTACCCAAAGACCACCACCGGCAGATCCAGAGAAACTAACAGAGAGGAGGGGAGAAGGCTCAGGCTCGGAGTTCCAGCAGTTCCTGAACAGCTCCAGCAGTTTAAACAAGTTAAATTCACTGTACTCTACACTGTAATCCCACAGATTGAGTATGCTTCAGGTCAGGGGTCGCCAATTAAGTTTGGCCGCGGGCCAGATATTTTTCAAGCCATTTGGTTGCTAAGGCCTTGCTATGGTATCCATGGTGTTGCTAAGCAATTGCTAGGTGGTTGCTAAAGAGTTGCTGAGTGGTTGCTAAGGCCTTGCTATGGTATCCATGGTGGTTACTATGGTGTTGCTAAGCAGTTGCGAAGTTGTTGCTAAGGTGTTGCTAGGTTGTTGCTAAGGTGTTGCTATGGTATCTGTGGTGGTTACTAAAGTGTTGCTATGGTTTCTGTGGTGGTTGCTATGGTGTTGCTAAGCAATTGCTAGGTGGTTGCTAAGGAGTTACTGGGTGGTTGCTAAGGCGTTGCTATGTTGTCTGTGGTGGTTGCTAAGCAATTGCTATGTGGTTGCTACAGAGTTGCTGGGTGGTTGCTAAGGCGTTGCTATGGTATTCATGGTGGTTACTATGGTGTTGCTTAGCAGTTGCGAAGTTGTTGCTAAGGTGTTGCTAGGTTGTTGCTAAGGTGTTAGTATGGTGTATGTGGTGGTTGCTAAATTGTTGCTATGGTATCTGAGGTGGTTGCTATAGTGTTGTTAGGTGGCTACTAAGGCGTTGCTATGGTGTCTGTGGTGGTTGCTATGGTGTTGCTAAGCAATTGCTAGGTGGTTGCTAAGGAGTTGCTGGGTGGTTGCTAAGGCATTGCTATGGTGTCTGTGGTGGTTGCTTAGCAATTGCTAGGTGGTTGCTAAAGAGTTGATGCGTGGTTGCTAAGGCGTTGCTATGGTATTCATGGTGGTTACTATGGTGTTGCTTAGCAGTTGCGAAGTTGTTGCTAAGGAGTTGCTAGGTTGTTGCTAAGGTGTTAGTATGGTGTATGTGGTGGTTGCCAAATTGTTGCTATGGTATCTGTGGTGGTTGCTATAGTGCTGTTAGGTGGCTACTAAGACGTTGCTATGGTGTCTGTGGTGGTTGCTATGGTGTTGCTAAGCAATTGCTAGGTGGTTGCTAAGGAGTTGCTGCGTTGTTGCTAAGGCATTGCTATGGTGTCTGTGGTGGTTACTAAGCAATTGCTAGGTGGTTACTAAAGAGTTGCTGGGTGGTTGGCCTTGCTATGGTATCCATGGTGGTTATTATGGTGTTGCTAAGCAGTTGCTAGGTTGTTGCTCAGGTGTTAGTATGGTGTATGTGGTGGTTGCTAAATTGTTGCTATGGGATCTGTGGTGGTTGCTATAGTGTTGTTAGGTGGCTTCCAAGGCGTTGCTATGGTGTCTGTGGTGGTTGCTAAGCAATTGCTAGGTGGTTGCTGAGGAGTTGCTGGATGGTTGCTAAGGCATCGTTATGTTATCCATGGTGTTGCTAAGCAATTGCTAGGTGGTTGCTAAAGAGTTGCTGGGTGGTTGCTAAGGCGTTGCTATGGTATTCATGGTGGTTACTATGGTGCAAAGTTGCAACGTTGGTGCTAAGGTGTTGCTAGGTTGTTGCTCAGGTGTTAGTGTGGTGTATGTGGTGGTTGCTAAGGTGTTGCTTGTATGTTGCTAAGGCGTTCCTATGGTTTCCATGGTCAGTGGCGCAAAAAGGGGGTATGCAGCCTATGCGACGCATAGGGGCGCTGCACTAGAAGGGGCGCCAAATCAAAGATGTATCAACCCAACGTATCCCTGTCCATGGTGGTTGCTATGGTGTTACTAAGCAGTTCCTCTGTGGTTGCTAAGGTGTTGCTCTGGTGTTGCCAAGTGGTTGCTAAGTAATATATTTGCATAAATCAAGTTATAATCACAATGCACATCCATAATAATGAAAATCCACTTAAAGTAAGGTGTGTCTTAAAATCTGACTGATTGATTAATTAAAAGACAAAGTAAATGTAAGAATCACTTCCCTCTGACTATACAGAAGATGTAGAAGTGAGCAGTGCTCTCTAGCGCTCTCTGCAGGACTGAATCCGCAGCACCAGTGCTTTAATAATGCATGAGCTGCTGTGTTCTGCTGAGAGAGACGTGTGACAGTATTCTCCTGAGTATTGCAGGAAGCTGTGCGAGCGGCGGGCTGGTGGGAGGATGTTGGGACAGTATGTTTGGAAAAGTGATTTTTTTTATTTCCCAACAAAAATAAAAATCAGAATTGAGAAACGGTCTGAAAACATCATGCTGCAAACTTGTCAAACACCCACAGCAAACAGCCACCCGTGTTTTACATGTTTTATAACTGTAATAAAACAAACCGCTGTGTTAAAAACCAGTATGAATTAGATACACCTGTCAATAACACCTTTATTACAATTGCTTATTCAGAGTTTCTTCTAAAATCAATGGATTTAAAACTAATTTACCCTACATTTGTTTGAGCAACTAATACAACTAATACTTATTAATATTAGATTTCTACCAAAGCACTGCTGTAAAGAAATTGATTACATTCAGCAAAAAGCGTTGCAGAAGTATTGGATGAAGCTCCATGATCATATGGAACTCAGATCCACTGCTCTACAGTTCAAGACGGCAAAAGTACACCTTGCACAGCTCAAAACATGCAAAAGGAATGTACTAATTCTCTTAACCCTTAGAAACCTACAGACGGATTTTACATCCAAAATCACACCTTGCGTTCTCAGCTAAATTACTCAGGAATCCCTTCATACAGAAACATAATCCATATATGATTAGAAAAGGCAGAACCAGAGGTGGAAAAAGTACAGAAAAATTGTAATTGAGTAAAAGTATCTTTACTTTGCTAAAATTCTACTCAAGTAAAAGTAAAAGTACCCATCTAAATATCAACTCGAGTAAAAGTAAAAAAAGTACTCAATTTAAAATGTACTTTGAGTAAAAGTTACATAGTTACTTTTAATTATTTGACGTAAAAAAGTACAACAAATCATAAATTAAATATTTTTATTGAATTTCTATTCCAAATAATAATATTTGTTCAGACCACCACATAAAATATTTTTAAGAACAAGTGGTATAGGTTTAGAAAATATCATTAAAAACATGAAAACATACAAAAAACCTGTTGGTCGATGCATGCGCTGTGCTGTAAAGAAGCACATATCGATGGGTAGCATAACTCGCCAGAACACCGATTCCATAGAGTAATAAGCATTACTGGGAAACGTTTAGCTGCACTACCAAGGAGAACAAAACTCACATTTAAAAACAAAATTAAATTTAGTTTTAGTTTAGTTTTAGTTTAGTTTAAATTAGTCCCCCCCCCCCCCCCCCCCCCCCCCCCAGCATTTTATTTGTTACTTAGTACTGGGGAGTTTTTAATGTAGTGAAGTAAATGACTTGTGTCAAAATGTGCTTGAGTAAAAGTAAAATTACCTATGTTAAAAACTTACAGTAATGTGAGTAAATGTAATCATTACTTTCCACCTCTGGGCGGAATTTACTCTTTCTAAAAAATAGTGATCACATGCAAGTGCTGTAAAGCTAAATCTCCAAGAAACCCATTGAGAAAAAAATACCTAAAAAAGTGAAAAATCTCCTTCAAAGTTCCTTCTTTTATTCTTCCATAAGACATAATCATCGCCACTGATTACTCAAAGTGTTGAAAAAAGGGGCTTTTACCACAAAAAAAACCTGCAATTTGCTTTTTTTTTTTTTGCCATCCCATATTATTCAATTCTAGTGCTTTACTAGATTCAACTAATTTATATGAATTTTCAAACCAAAAGTGTCCACAGAAAAAGTGTGAAACTACCTGCTTTACTCAAACTGAAGCTGAGTATGGTGTGCGCACTACTTTATATAGTTTTTATATTTTTACTTGTACATTTTTACTGATTTTTATTTATTTAGATTAAAAAGTTTACATTTTTGTAGATAGTTTTTACAGAGTGTCCTAAATAAAAGTGTTTTTTATTTTCATCATTTTGTGGAAAAAAATTAAATTTGATTTTAGTTGTCATTAAAAGCAGTTGAAAATAAATATCTAGTTTAGTAAATCATTTTTGTTATAAGTTGGAATATCAGCCATATTGGCCCTGATTAAAATACTGAAAGGTATAGGCTGCTCTGAGTGTCAGGTGGTTTTTAGTATCTACATGTATCCTAGAGGTGTGATTATTGATTATCAAGATAAATAAATCCGCCTGATGCTGTTTCTCCATGTATTTTATCAAAGTAATAATTAATAAGCCATGTAATAAACTCAAATCATCAATATTCTTATGTTTTCAGCTCATAAACACTCTAGTCTAAACATTTTTGAAAATATATCTTAGGTGTGAATATATTTAAAGTCTATACATTCAAAAATAAGTAAAAAAAAAAATAAAACAGTCGCTTGGTAAAATTTTGATTAAAACATGATCAGTTCCAGGAAAATATAACAATTCTGCTTCCTTTTACATTTTAAATGATTATATTTTTGAGCAGTCGTATGTCTTCTGGAGTAAAAGAGATCAGGGCATGTGACTGTCTGATATAATTACTGTGTTATAAGACCTGAAAGAGGAACTGATAAAAACAGAGAAAAAAATCACCAAAACAGTTCAAAGTTCAAAGGGTTTATTAATCATGTTTGTGGTTAATTTTGGGCGTAACATAAAATAAACTAATCAGAGTGCCACTTGCTCATCATTCCCTTTAAGAGTCAGGTGAGCTTTAACTTTGGCGGATTGCTATTTTAACAGTGCAGCTACTTGAATGTGTCCAACACTTCTCAGCAGAGGAAACTGATCTGCTTGTTCCCACTCGTTCATTCTGTTTACTGTTGGTGTAAAAGTTGGGTTTGTGCACGGCTGTGTTCGTGCTTTGGGGGCGCTTCTGTGCTGCCAAGATAGCAATGAACATCTGAGTGTTGATGAACATCTGTCTAGGTTGTATTCAGTCAGTGGAGCACCTGTGTTTGCTGTTGCCAAGATAGCAATACATCAGAAATTGACTTGAAGAAGTGGAGTGTAATAAAGGGCCCTAAATCTTATTTTTTATTATTTCTAGTAACTTTTACAGTAGATACTTGAAGAAAGGAAGTTAATTGCATTCAGCCACAATTCGAGAAACATATACAGATGTGATTGTTACATATAGATACACAACAATACATTGAAAAGTGAAGAAAGTAGATAAAAAAATATATAATAAATACAAAACATGAGATAAAACGTAATAAGAATTTGAATTTCTCCAGTAAAACCAGGCAGCAGATCAGCCCTGAGCCTGGGTGATGAGGAAGGCCGAGGGGTAATGAGGCATCGCCTGAGAAACTCACGCAAGGCCGTCTGCAGCCGAGCAGCGTCCTGTATCCCGTATCCTGTATCCGTCACGCTGTCTGCTCCCATCAGCACGTCTGATAACCTGCACCCCACCGAGACTCACCGTCCACACTGTGTTTAACATGCTGCACCCTAATCCAGCCTCCACGCCCTCATCCAGCACCATAATACACATAATTCCACCTTAAACATGCAGGACGCAAGACAATTTAAACCACAGGACATAACATAGAACATACAGTACAATGCAAGAGGTATAAGGCGTGAGGTATACTGCATGAGATATAAGATGTATGGTCACTTTAATAGGTACACCTTGCTAGTACCGAGTTTGACCCCCTTTGGCCTTCAGAACTGCCTTAATCCTTTGTGGCACAGATTCAACAAGGTACTGGAAACACTCATCAGAGATTCTGCTCCATATTAACATGAGAGCATCACGCAGTTACTGCAGATTCATCATCTGCACATCCATGATTATCCACGAATCTCCCATTCCACCACATCCCAAAGCTGCTCTACTGGATCTATGAGATCTGGTGACTGTGGAGGAGATTCCAGTACAGTACAGAACTCTCTCATTGTCGTGTTCAAGAAACCAGTCTGAGATGATTCTCCGGCGCTTTATGACATGGAGCATTATCCTGCTGGAAGTAGCATCAGAAGATACAGGTACACTGTGATCATAAAGAGATGGAGGACGATGCTCAATTGGTACTAATGGGCCCAAAGTGTGGCAGGAAAATCTCCCCCACAGCATTTCAGCACCACCACCAGCCTGAACCAGCTGTTGATACAAGGCAGGATGAATCCATGCTTTCATCTTGTTTACGCCAAATTATGACCCTACCATCCGACCGAATGTCGCAGCAGAAATCATCAGAGACTCATCAGAACAGGTAACCAGGTTTTTCCAATCTTCTGTTGTGTAATTTGGGTGATTCTGTGTAAATTGTAGCCTCAGTTTCCTGTTCTTATCTGCAGGAGCTGCACCGGGTGTGGTCTTGGTCTTCTGCTGCTGTAGATCATCATCCTCCTCAAGGTTGGACATCGTGTTGTGCTGATGTTCAGAGATGCTCTTCTTCTGCAGACCTCGGTTGTAACAAGTCGAGTGGTTATTTGAGTTACTGTTGAGTTACTGTTCTATTTGCTGGAACCAGTCTGGCTATTCTCCTCTGAACTCTGACCTCTGGCATCAACAAAGCCTTTACTACCACTGGACTGAACTGATATCAGCTCACTGGATATTTTTTTTTTCTTTTTCAGATCATTCTCTGTAAACTCTAGAGGTGATTGTGGGTAAAAAAAAAACAGTAAATCAGCAGTTTCTGCAATACTCAGACCAACAACAATCATGCAATGTTCAAAATCACTTAAATCACCTTTCTTCCCCCATTCTGATGCTCGGTTTGAACTGCAGCAGATTGTCCTGGCCATGTCTACATGTCTAAATGCATTGAGTTGCTGCCATGTGATTGGCTGATTTGACATTTGCGTTAATAAGAAATTGAACAGCTGTACCTAATAAAATGGCCATGAGGTAAAAGGCATGAGGTAAAAGGCATGAGGTTTAAGGCATGAGGTAGAAGTCATTAGGTATAAGGCATGAGGTATAAGACACAAGTTTTAAGGCATGAAGTTTAAGGCATGGACTAAAAGACATAAGCTATAATGCATAAGGCATTAGTTTTAGGGCATGAAGTAAAAGACATAAGCTGTAAGGCATGCGTTTTAAGGCATGAACTAAAAGACATAAGCTAGAAGGCATGAGTTAAATGACTTGAGGTATAAGATATGAGGTATAAGGCATCAGGTAAAATATGTGATGTTTAAAGCATGAGTTTTAAGGCAAGAGGTTTAAGGCATGAGGTATAATGCTTGAGGTATATGGCATGACGTAAAAAGCATGAGTTTTAAGGCAGGAGGTAAAAGACAAGCTATAAAACATGAGGTAAAAGGCATGAGGTTTAAGGCATGAGGTAGAAGTCATTAGGTATAAGGCATGAGGTATAAGGCATGAGTTTTAAGGCATGACGTATAAGACATAAGCTATAAGGCATTAGGTATAAGACACAAGTTTTAAGGCATGAACTAAAAGACATAAGCTATAATGCATAAGGCATTAGTTTTAGGGCATGAAGTAAAAGACATAAGCTGTAAGGCATGCGTTTTAAGGCATGAACTAAAAGACATAAGCTAGAAGGCATGAGTTAAATGACTTGAGGTATAAGATATGAGGTATAAGGCATCAGGTAAAATATGTGATGTTTAAAGCATGAGTTTTAAGGCAAGAGGTTTAAGGCATGAGGTATAATGCTTGAGGTATATGGCATGATGTAAAAAGCATGAGTTTTAAGGCAGGAGGTAAAAGACAAGCTATAAAACATGAGGTAAAAGGCATGCGGTTTAATGCATTAGGTATAAGGCATGCATTTTAAAGCAGGACGTTTAAGGCATGAGGTATGAGGTGCTGGTTATGAGGTATTTACACAACAGCAGGAAAAGCCTCACCTTTTTTTTTAAGATATTGTTTTTTTTTCACTTTCTGTTCTGCTTCTTGCTTATTGCCCTGCTGCTGCAGGCGTGTGGTTCAGCCGCCACAACCTGAAATACTAGACCGGGAGGGGGCAGGCCGAGAAAACGGAACACACCGATCAGGTAGCTCCAAAGTTCACCTCTACTCACACACACACCTCTACACACACCTGCAGGTGAGCACACCTTTACCCTCAGATCAGCAGAGATGGAACAGGCGGTGAAGACGGTGGACGGCTTGGAGCTTTCTCCTGACAGACAGAGAGAAAAACAGATAGTATGAAGTGAAGAAAATGAAGATCTGGACCATGATCTTCACCGGATTACTGGAGTGAGCTTCTGCTGCTACTGCTGTGGATTATTATTAATATTAATAATATTATTATTAATATTATAATCTGTATAACTGGATTTACTCTCCGGTGTGGATATGTGGCCCTTGAAAACGGCATTCCTGTTCCTTTTCTGCCCAGGTGAGTGTGTTTAATGTGTTCTTCTGGAAATGTAACGTTCCTAAACAGGGTTAAACTCTATAAAAACATAAAATATAAAATATGTAAAACCTACTATTATATACATGTATTTATATACTCTCAGACACATTACGAAAGCAAAAAATTCAAGAGGTTTCAATGGGTTCAGGTCTGGCGATTGACCGTCAAATTACTCGAATGTCAGTCAGCAACCTCAGGATTACATTAAGTGACCTACAAAAAGAATGGAAAATGTTAGCTTGGGTGAATTAGAGTCAGGGCTCAAGTCATGCAAATCTGGAAAATTTCCTTTTATCAGTGGGAAGCAAAGAAAAGACGAAAAAAATGAAGTTGAGCAGATAAAACATTTTCATTTTTAAGTTCTTACTGTCTGCAATCAAATAAAATCAAAGTAATTATAAGAAATACAGTGTTTTCCAAAGGTGTCTGGTTAGGAGTGCTACTTATCCCATTTTAGACCCTCTTTTTGTTGCTTTACGATGTCAGATAAACTCCATAAAACTCTATAAGAACACTCAATAAATATATATAATATGTAAAACCTTCTGCATACATTTTCAAAAGCCTTAAA
Organism: Astyanax mexicanus; assembly: GCF_023375975.1. NCBI lineage: Eukaryota > Metazoa > Chordata > Actinopteri > Characiformes > Acestrorhamphidae > Astyanax > Astyanax mexicanus. Next base: position 121,874,700 of record NC_064408.1, read on the forward strand.
TCACATATAATGTCTCTGCAAAAACAGAAACTTTAGGGTACCAATTTAAAATAAGGATGCATTATAGAGGGTTAATAAAAGCTTAAAAAGGAATTTATTCTGCGTTTTTAGTTCATAAGAGTTATAAAACATCAATAAGCAGTTACAACACATAAATACAAAATGGCCTGTGGTGTACCAAATAGTGATTCCACATTAATTTATAGTGTTAAACCTCAGATCTTACTAGATTTGACATTTCTGTTAATAACTTTATTCATTTCACTATAATAACATATAATAAACAATTAAACTGACTTCATATGTTATTTAATTACATTCAGCTCTGGAAAAAATAAAAGATCACTTCAGTTTCTGAATCAGTTTTTCTGATTTTGCTATTTATAGGTTTATGTTTGAGTAAAATGAACATTGTTGTTTTATTCTATAAACTACAGACAACATTTCTCCCAAATTCCAAAATAAAAATATTGTCATTTAGAGCATTTATTTACAGAAAATGAGAAATGTCTGAAATAACAAAAAAGATGCAGAGCTCTCAGACCTCAAATAATGCAAAGAAAACACGTTCATATTCATAAAGTTTTAAGAGTTCAGAAATAATCATTGTTTGGTGGAATAACCCTGGTTCTGGTTTTTAATCACAGTTTTTTTATGCATTTTGGCATCATGTTCTCCTCCACCAGTCTTACACACTGCTTTTGGATAACAAAAGCAGTTATCCAACACTCCTGGTGCAAAAATTCAAGCATTTCAGTTTGGTGGTTTGGTGGCTTGTGATCATCCATCTTCCTCTTGATTATATTCCAGAGCTTTTCAATTTGCTAAAATGAAAGAAACTCATCATTTTTAAGTGCTCTCTTATTTTTATCCAGAGCTGTATGTTAAAATAAAAAGTAATTATCACTGTTGTTCTGTCTATTTATGTGTTATAAGTGCTTACTGATATTTATTAATGTAATTTTATAATGTTATAAACCCTTTATAAAGGAGCCTTATTTTAAAATGGTACCAACTTTAGTTCAGAAATCAATATTTGGTGGATTAACCCTGGTGGTTTTTAATCACATTTTTTTTCATGCATCTTGGCATCATGTTCTCCTCCACCAGTCTTACACACTGCTTTTGGATAACTTTATGCTGCTTTACTCCTGGTGCAAAAATTCAAGCAGTTCAGTTTAGTTTGATGGCTTGTGATCATCCATCTTCCTCTTGATTATATATTCTATATACCTATAAATAGTAAATCAGAGGAAAAGATCATTTTGAATTTTTCTCTTGTCCACATGTGGAGAGCAGAGGATGTTCAAACCTTTGGATCCTAAAAATGTGTCTGGTTTAAATAGAGATATAAAACTTGTATATCTAAAATGGTACAACCCATAGTATCATGTAGTAACTTAAAAGTGTTAAACAAACCAGAATACTGAAGAATGGCAGATTAAAGAAGCATTTAGCCGCTTTAATCTGGGGAGCTGTTAACTTGTGGTTTCTGATGCTGGTAAATCTGATGAACTTATCCTGTACAACAGAGGAAAATCTTGCTCTTCCTTTCCTGGGGTGGTCCTGATGAGTGCCAGTTCCATCATTATAATGTTTTTGATGGTATTAGTAGTGACTGCACTTGAGGATTCTTTCAAAGTTCTTGAAATTCTTTATTTCACATTGGCCAACCTAAATTTAGTTGAGTAGTTGTTTCTTCTCATAACCTGGATTAGAACATTACTCAAATATTCACTATTCACTGTATACCTGTAACTCTACCTCTTCACTACTTTACTTTAACTGATGCTCTCAAACACTTTATTAAGAGACAAGAAATTCAAGTAATTAACTCTTGATGAGTTCAGCACAGCTGTTAACTGAAATTAGCCTGATTTCCAGGTGACTCTACCCAATAAAACTGACTGAGAAAATATGAGAATCTGTTTTTTCCATATGTTTTTCTTCATAATTTAGATGACTTTAGTTTTAATCTACAGATGCAGAAAATTTTAAAATAATGAAAAACCCTGTATTTGATACGACATATGTAAAAATAACTTGGAAATAAGAACCAGAAAGACAAGCAAAGTTAAGAGAGATATAAAGACAGTTTAGAAAATGCAAACGATAGAGTTTTCTGGTAGATAATTGTTCTTTATTCTTTATTTTCAATGTATCTGAATTTTGTAATATAATATCATATGAAACCATACTATGTATTTAATTCTAAATCATCATTTAGAGCATTTATTTACAGAAAATGAGAAATGGTCTAAATAAGGAAAAAGGATGCAGAGCTTTCAGACCTCAAATAATGCAAATAAAACAAGTTCATATTCATAAAGTTTTAAGAGCTCAGAAATCAATATTTGGTGGAATAATATTAGACTGTATACCTGTAACTCTACCTCTTCACAACTTTATAACTGATGCTCTCAAACACTTTATTAAGAGACAAGAAGTTCAAATGATTTTCAATGACATCGAGTGACCTACAAAAAGAATGGCAAATACAAAAATAGCTGGTGTAAAGTAGAGTTAGGGCTTAAATAAAGCAAGTCATGTAAAACTGGAAAAGGGCTCTTCATCAGAGGTGGAAAAAGTACTGAAAAATTGTAATTAAGTAAAAGTACCTTTACTTTGCTAAAATTCTAAAAATCTAAAAATCTACTCGAGTAAAAGTAAAAAAGTACTCAATTTAAAATGTACTTTGAGTAAAAGTTACATAGTTACTTTTAATTAACTATGTTTTTAATTAAGTAAAAACAAATCATACATTTTTTAATTAGTTTTTAATGAACTATTATTCCACATAATAATTTGGATCTTTCAGGCAGTATTTGTTCAGAACACCTCCATAAAACATTTTCAAGAACAAGTGGAACAGGTTTCTATGATCCATTTATTTTTCTTTACTGTTAAAAAGTGATGATCATATAGGCGACTATAAACTGTATTTTTATAGTTTTACAGTTCATTATTATTTTTTAACTTGCCATAGCTATGCTTTAACTGCTACATTTTGTGTTGCATGAGGACGTTATTGCCTCATTATTCCACGCGTGAGCATCCATGCCAATTTCTTTTTAATTCAGACAATTGTTTTTTTTTTCCAGCATTTTATTTTTTACTCAGTAACGGGGAGTTTTCCAATGTAGTGAAGTAAATTACTTGTGTCAAAATGTACTTGAATAAAAGTAAAATTACCTATTTTAAAACTACTTTAAAAATTACAAAGTACTCATAAAATCTACTCAATTACAGTAACGTAAGTAAATGTAATTAATTACTTTCCACCTCTGCTCTTCACTATACCATATTTGTTTTTCTTATTTGAAGCAATCAAATAAAAATCAAAGTAAATATGAGAAATACAGTGTTTTTCAATTGTTTCTGGTTTAATCCTTGTGTGGTGTTCGGGTCTGTGGGACCCGTTTTCATTTTTCATCAAATGATACAAAAAAAAATATTTTTTCTAACTCAAACTCATTGGCATTGGCTCATTTTTTGTGGAAAACATATATCAAAAAACATTTTCAATAAACACACACTGAACACCTCCCCCCCCTCCCCCTAACCATTTATATTACATACAGTATGTTTGGCCAAGGGCTAATAAACATTGCTTCATTTGTTAATTTAAAACTAAACAAATTTTCTACTCATATCTTGAGTTTAATTCATTTTCTTTTGCATTTTATTAAAAAACTAATAAAAAAAGAGTAGCACTTTTTAAAAGAAATGTAACATAAGAAAGGTAAAGGGCAAATATTAACCATGTAAGCTGTTTATATTGCTTGCAGTTTAGGTGAAGCGAGCATGTGTAAAGCATTTTAATGTAAAATTGCTTAATTTTGCTGAATTAAATACAAGTAACAAAGTAAACGAGTAACAAAAACATGAACACCACACAAGGGTTAAAGTGCTACTAAACACCTTTTTCGACCCCTTTTTGTTGCTTTACAATGTCAGATCAAGCCAGGGAACCCTAACCCCAGTGCTTTAATAGAGAGAGAAGTGTGACAGTCTGTAAATGGGTGTATCTGAAGCCCCCCGGGTCTCTCAGGTCCTCTCAGTGTTGGAGAAGCTCTGCAGTAATAAGAGAACAGATCAGACCAGCGTCGGATTCTCGGATTAGGAAGCATCTGCTTCCCTCTGCACCTCTAAAGCACACAGACAATGCTGAGGGATGACTGCTATCTCATTCTACAGGCTGGAGGAGTGTGTGTGTGTGTGTGTAGTGTGTGTGTGTGTGTGTGTGTGTGTGTAGTGTGTGTGTGTGTATAAATGGAAGCACTGCTGCTGGAGGGAGAGGAATTCCTCCACCGGCTTTTTACAACTCCACCACCTGCTGCAGCGCTGACTGACTGAGCTAAATCTGAGATCAAGGCTGAGTGAGTGTGTGTGTTTGTGTGTGTGTGTGTGTGTGTGTGTGTGTGTGTGTGTGTGTGTGTGTGTGTGTTTGAGTGTGTGTGTGTTCACTTCTATCAATACACATATTTCTGTCCGTGCTTTACAAGGCCAGCAGTGTTAAATTGGCATCTACCCAGAAAAAATATATAAAAAGTCTCTCAGAAGCTACTTTTGGGTAGTGCACCTCCTGGTGAGAGACCCTTTACGACTATTATCAATTCAAAGGGCTGTACAGCTTGATTCAGGGCATGTCAGTGTGTCTTTGCTGTCATAACCCCAGGAAAAGTACACCTAGCGCGGCTTGTAACATGCAAAAAAACAAAGGTCTCATTCCATTGTTTTTTCATTTATTTTAAAATGTCTAGTTTTGTGTCTCTAGTATGAATAAATGCTCTGTGAGCTGTTTTTTGTGAAAAAATCAAAAAAGTGCTCCGGTGACTCAGTATAACACTGCTTTAGTCCTGTAAAGGAATGAGTGGGAAGAAGCAATATTTGCTCTTGTTTATGAATATTCATGCATGCAAAAAACATATCACTTCTCATTGGCTAAAAGTACACTGAAAAAAATTATGAGTAAAATTTACTTAAAACAAGTTTTGCAACTTTCTGCATTTGCTTTTTTTTAAGTTAATTTAATTTCAGTTACTTCAAGTCGGTTTCAAGATTTAAATGTTACACAGAGTAAATAAGTGAACTGAACAGTTGAGACAGCATAATATGTGTGTTTTAACTAAGAATATTAAAATTTCAGGAATTATAATATATTGTGTATCATAAATTAAGTAATTGTAATTGGGTAATATTGTATGCAGACATTTAGTAAAATTTACTAAAAGAAAGGATTGATTCAGTAAAAATAAATTAAGTAAAGTTTACTAAAAGAAAGGATTGATTCAGTAAAAATAAATGAAGTAAAGTTTACTAAAAGAAAGGATTGATTCAGTAAAAAATAAATGAAGTAAAGTTTACTAAAAGAAAGGATTGATTCAGTAAAAATAAATGAAGTAAAGTTTACTAAAAGAAAGGATTGATTCAGTAAAAATAAATGAAGTAAAGTTTACTAAAAGAAAGGATTGATTCAGTAAAAATAAATGAAGTAAAGTTTACTAAAAGAAAGGATTGATTCAGTAAAAATAAATGAAGTAAAGTTTACTAAAAGAAAGGATTGATTCCGTAAAAATTAATTAAGTAAAGTTTAGTAAAAGAAAGGATTGACTGAAGTTCAGTTCACTTATTTACTCTGTGTAACATTTAAATCTTGAAACTGAACTGAAGTTACTGAAATTTACATGAAATTAAATTTACTTAAAAAAAGCAAATGCAGAAAGTTGCAATACTTTTTTAAGTAAATTTTACTCACCATTTTTTTCAGTGTACTTCGACACCATGTGGCAGCGAGACGGACAACAGTTAGAAACTTATTTACACCAATAACAGTCTTTGCAATGTCATATGTTATTTTACAACATGTGTAATAAGGCCCTGCTAAGTGCAGTTCAGCCACTGACCTAGTCTTAGAGTCTGTATAAAACACCAAATTCACCGGAGATCCTATTTAAACCTATAGTTACTCACACACAGAGGTGGGTAGTCCAGGTCTAGAAAGTGTTTTTCCTCCATAGTCTTTTTCTAACCATTTGTTCCTTACCTCAGAATTACTGGGTAAAGTATATAAATAACACTGATGTGTTATTCGCACAAATAACACAGGAATGAACTGCATGCTGTTCTTAGCTCTGTTATTCAGCTCCTATCTGACGAGACGGCGAAGCCGCTCGGCTTCAGCTCTGTCTGTGGGCGGTCGCGAGCCGAGGTGGGCAGGGCCATGAATACTAATTCGCGGGTTGACGTAGAAACTTTCTGTAAAAATTAGGAGTGACTCCAATTAACAGGGCTGAAACAACAAGTCTTAGTCAAAGTACAAGCAAAGGTAAAATCCAGATACGAGCTTGTCCGAAACATCAGAGCCAATTACACAGTCCTAAAAGGATAAACATAGATAAAAAATGTCACAAACCAGAGCTAAAAACATCAAGGTAAACAAGCAAAGGGAGCAAGACTGAATCACAAACAAGAGATAAAAACAATCAAAGAAATAACACTCGTTCTGAAGCTGAAACTTTGCGAAAGGCAGCACAAATAGACCTGTATATATAGAATGGAAAACAGCTGAAAGGATTCAAAACCCAGGTGAGGCTGATCTGCCAAAGGCATTCTGGCAGTTGGAGTTTGTAAAAAGTGGTTTGTGCACTGCTGTCTGTCCAAGTGTGCATAGCAAACCAAGATAGTAATGAACGTCTGACTGTTGACTGTTGTCAGGGTTTCAATCAGTAAGTGGAGCTCCTGTGTTTTCTGTTGCCAAGATAAACAAGCAAAACTCCAGAAATGTACCAGAACACACCTCATTTTTTAGACCACCACACCCATCAGTGTAGATATATTCAGAAACACTGCTGCTATTTAAACAATGTAGGCGGAAGGTGTGAAAATACAGCAGACTTTTGGCGGGGTGTAAGATAGCAATGATTATCACATTACGCATTGCGCAGGGTGTAAATCATTGAACTGACAGAGAATGATGCTCCTTTTGATACATTTCCTCACTTCAGGACATCGGCTGGGATGCCAGATTCAGCAACTTACACTTTCTTTTGTAAATTACCTTTGAAAAAGGAAAAGGGTTCTTTTGGTTCAGTAAATAAAGTAAAATAAAGTCTGATTTGTCATTTTTACTATTTAGTATGCATTTATTTTCAGATTTTGATGATATCTGAATCTAATCTAATATTAATCACCTTGTCGTCTCTCTCTCTGTTTGTCTTTTTGCAGGTTTTTGGTGCCACGACTGCAATAAAACGAAGCTTCATTTCGTATCTAAGAATTTTTTCAGGGAGCTTTACTGGGATGAAGTGCACATCCCTGGTCAGGAGGTTCTGTACACTGTTCAGTATAAGCCGTAAGTTTGACTGGCCTTTTCTTATTTTTCTTACTGTGGTGCAAAACATGTAACAATAAACTGTGCAAAAATAAAACAACATTACGATAAATTAGGGTGTCAACAATAAAGCAATTAAAATGTGGTTAATTTGGAATCAGTAACACGTTTTTATTTTTTTGCCATCACAATTAATTACGCCATCAAGTTGATTAGGTGCATTTTATCTGATATATTAGTCAGATAATACACAGCTATAAAGGAACGCTGTCTTTCTGCTGCTCCATGCTGTTTACACACTAAGAGTGCAGTATGTGCAGCACTCACTGTTGAAATTGAGATTGAAAACACTGTGTTTAAAAGCGCAGCTGCAAGTTTTCAGTGTTCTGTGTTAAATCAGCTTCACACTGCACAGATATACAGATATACATGCTGGATCACAGCATCTTCTCACTATATTTACTTGCATGCTCCCGCACCAGACAGCTCTGACCAATCAGAGGAGATGATGTGCTCACGTGGTTTACTATTATTCAGTATCCACTATGAATTATTCAGTAACAATATTTTCTTATATTAATATTTATCAGTCTATACTATTAATTATTCAGTATTTACTACAAATTATTTAGTATCCACTATAAATTATTATGTATCCACTATGAATTATTCAGTAACAATATTATTTTATCAGTGATTTAATCAGTCTATACTATTATTTACCAAGTACTCACTTTTAATTATTCAGTATCCACTATGAATACTATTAATTACTTAGTACTCACTATTAATTATTTAGTAGGCACTATGAATTATTGAGTCTGTACTATTAATTACTTAGTACTCACTATTAATTATTTAGTAGGCACTATGAATTATTAAGTCTGTACTAATAATTATTTAGTACTTGCTATGAATTATTAAGTAGGCACTATGAATTATTGAGTCTGTACTAATAATTATTTAGTACTCACTATGAATTATTTAATACACACTATGAATTATTAAGTCTGTACTATTAATTATTGAGTACTTGCTATGAATTATTTAGTAGGCACTATGATTTATTAAGTCTGTACGATTAATTACTTAGTACTTACTATTAATTGCTTAGTACTCACTATGAATTATTTAGTACTTACTATGAATTATAAGGTCTGTACTATTAATTACTTAGTACTTACTATGAATTATTTAGTACTTACTATGAATTATTTAGTACTTACTATGAATTATTTAGTACTTACTATTAATTACTTAGTACTCACTATGAATTATTTAGTACGCACTATGAATTATAAGGTCTGTACTATTAATTATGTAGTACTTACTATGAATTATTTAGTACTTACTATGAATTATTAAGTCTGTACTATTAATTACTTAGTACTCACTATGAATTATTTAGTACTTACTATGAATTATAAGGTCTGTACTATGAATTATTAAGTACTTACTATGAATTATTAAGTCTGTACTATTAATTACTTAGTACTTACTATGAATTATTTAGTGCTTACTATGAATTATTTAGTACGCACTATGATTTATTAAGTCTGTACTATCAATTGCTTAGTACTCACTATCAATTATTAAGTATCCACTTTTAATTATTTAGTATCTACTATGAGTTAATCAGTATCCAGTATGAAATGTTTGGTATATAATATAGATTATTTAGTAATGTGAATTATGCAGGTTTTATTGCAGTGTTTTATTTCTGTATTTTTTTTATTCAGCGCTGACTGAAGGATTGTGTTCTTCTACATTATTATAGATATGGCGAGTCTGTGTGGAGTGAGATTATGGGATGTCAGAATATCTCGGAGTTGTTCTGTGATCTGAGCTCTGTGATGAGGGATGTTTATGGGAGATATTTCGTCAGAGTGATGGTGAACGGCTCGTGCATGGGGAAATACATGAACTACATTCCTGTGGAGCAGAGTAAGAGCCTTCACTAACTCTGATTAGTATTATTACACTGTAAATATATATTTCATATATATATATCTGTATCTGCAGCCGTGCTCGGAGCTCCGGAGGTTTCGCTAACTGTGTCTGACTCCTCCCTCACTGTGATCATCACCACACCCCCAGCTCCCCACAACCAATCCATCACAGAGATCAGCCGAAACTGGTCCGGCAAACCCCACATTAACTACGAGCTCCAGCTCACTAACTCCGCCTCCGGAGCCAAACAGGTACGCTCTGACTCCTCCCACAACACAGGTTACCCCACGTAACCCAACAGCCAAACACTCTCCCATAAACATCACCATTATTAAAAACACTTCTACAGTTTCAACTTCAGCTGTCCTGCAAAGGTCAGTAAAACATGTCAGTAATGCTGGTAATTGTATCTGAAATATTTAGTATCCATTATGAATTATGAATTCTGGTTAGTATACACTGTGTTGTTCAGTTGCATCTGAAATATTTAGTATCCATTATGAATTCTGGTTAGTATACACTGTGTTCAGTTGCATCTGAAATATTTAGTATCCATTATGAATTATGAATTCTGGTTAGTATACACTGTGTTGTTCAGTTGCATCTGAAATATTTAGTATCCATTATGAATTATGAATTCTGGTTAGTATACACTGTGTTCAGTTGCATCTGAAATATTTAGTGTCCATTATGAATTATGAATTCTGGTTAGTATACACTGTGTTGTTCAGTTGCATCTGAAATATTCAGTATCCATTATGAATTATGAATTCTGGTTATTATACACTGTGTTGTTCAGTTGCATCTGAAATATTCAGTATCCATTATGAATTATGAATTCTGGTTAGTATATGCTGTGTTGTTCAGTTGCATCTGAAATATTCAGTATCCATTATGAATTATGAATTCTGGTTATTATACACTGTGTTGTTCAGTTGCATCTGAAATATTCAGTATCCATTATGAATTATGAATTCTGGTTATTATACACTGTGTTGTTCAGTTGCATCTGAAATATTTAGTATCCATTATGAATTATGAATTCTGGTTAGTATACACTGTGTTGTTCAGTTGCATCTGAAATATTCAGTATCCATTATGAATTATGAATTCTGGTTATTATACACTGTGTTGTTCAGTTGCATCTGAAATATTCAGTATCCATTATGAATTATGAATTCTGGTTATTATACACTGTGTTGTTCAGTTGCATCTGAAATATTCAGTATCCATTATGAATTATGAATTCTGGTTAGTATACGCTGTGTTGTTCAGTAGTCGCTCTGATTGATTCAGTAACCCTTAAGAAGGACTGTAATTTTACAATTCATATATTTGCCAATTACAGAAACCATTCACTTCGCTTACTATTTTTGTCAGACACTGCAGATTTATACTGCAGATTCATACACCCCGGAAATTCATACTGGATGACAGTGGCAACCTGGTTATTACTGTCATGCTATAAAATTACACAAACTGCAGATTCATACTGGATTAAAATATTTTTATTGTTAGTGTCAGATTGTAAAAACACTACACACAATGTCAATTCATACTGGATTAAAATCACTCAACAGTTATTACTGTTAGACTATAAAGAACCGCATGCTTCAGATTCATACTGGACTACAATCACTGCATTGTTACTGTCAGACTGTAAAGAACTAAACACTTCAGATTCGTACCTGTTTAAAATGATGTATTTGACACTGTCAGACTGGGAAAACATTAGGCAGCCTGGAAGTTCATACTGGATGACAGTGGCAACATGGTTATTACTGTCAGGCTATAAAATTGCACAAACTGCAGATTCATACTGGATTAAAATAACTTAATTGTTACTGTCAGACTGTAAAAACACTACACACAATGTAAATTCATACTGGATTAAAATCACTCCACAGTTATAACTGTAAGACTATAAAGAACTGCACACCCAGATTCATACTGGATTAAAATAATTTACTGTCAGACTGTAAAGAACTTCACACACTAAGATTCATACTGGATTGCAATCACTGCATTGTTACTGTAAGACTGTGAAGAACTTCACACACTAAGATTCATACTGGATTAAAATCACTGCACAGTTATCACTGTTTAATTCTTAAAGCTACATACACAACAGACTAACTATCATACTGTAAAAAAAACTACACACAACAAATTCATACTGGCTAAAAGTAATTCAGGTGTTACTGGCAAAGAGTAAACACTACATACACAGCAGATTCATACTCAATTAAAGTTACTCTACAGTTAATACTGTCAGACTGTAAAAAAAACACAGTAGATTCATACTGGATTAAAATAATTCAAATTGCCACTGACAAAAATGCAGTTACTGTCACAGTCTAACACAACAAGCTGGAAATTCATACTGGCACTGACACTGACAACATAGTCATGACTGTCAACTTGTAATTCATACTGGATTAAAACCACTCCACAGTTATTTTAACTCTAACTATCATACTGTAAAAAAATACAGAAAGTGCTGATTCATACTGGATCATTAAAAAAACATCCATGCATTAGTATTACTATTAGTATATCATTTTTAATAAGTTTCTGTTTTTTTCCACAGAAAATTCAGAACAGCTCTGGCGTAATTACGGTCATCAGTCTGGAGTTAAACACTGAGTACTGCGGAACGGCGTTCTACATGTGGACTCATCCCTCTTCCCCCAAACAGAGCGAGAATACCACCTTCTGCACCACTTTACCAGGTAAGAACTCAGGTATTAAAAATCCATCACCTTTCATCCCATAACTAGGAGGTGATGGGCTGCTCTCTAGTATCGACAACATCCTATTCTCCTGAAGTCACAGTCATGTTTTACTGTTTCTCCAGTTATTACATCTAAGCAAGAGTAGCACCTCTCAGTCAGTTTTATGAAGCAAAGTCTCCTAGAACTTCAGGCTAATTTCAGTTAACAGCTGTGCTGAACTCATCAAGAGTTAATTACTTGAATTTCTTGTCTCTTAATAAAGTGTTTGAGAGCATCAGTTAAAGTAAAGTAGTGAAGAGGTAGAGTTACAGGTATACAGTGAATAGTGAATATTTCAGTAATGTTCTAATCCAGGTTATGAGCAGCAAGAACTACTCAACTAAATAAAGAACATTACAATGATGAAACTGGCACTCATCATGACTGCCCCAGGAAAGGAAGATCAAGAGTTTTACTTTGGCAATATAGTGTAGCATGATCTTTTTCTTAATGAAAAAGCTAAATTTTAAACTTTTAGTTTCTAATCACCATCAGAAAGCCTGTGACTGTTTTAAATAATTATTTATTTATTTATTTATTTATTATTACTTGTATTTATTTATTTTTATTTATTTTGATTAATTTAATGTTTTATATTTTCATTCTTGTTCTTAGTTCTATTATTATTTTAATTACTTATCATTTTTAACATTTTACTTTATTTTTACTATTATCTATTTACTTATTTTATATATTATACATTTTTTAGTTTTTAGATGTCAAATTAGTTTTTTTCATGGTATTTTACATATATATTTACTGTTTTACATATATATATATATTTTATTAAATGTTGATTTAAAAGTAGTACTTCTGTTATTTATTTATTATTTTGTTTACTATTTTATTTCTTATTATTTTCTAAATTATTATTAAATGTGTTCAATCCCTTTGATGTTATAAAGGCTCGGCAACTTTGTGAATGAGGGTCACCCTCAATGTTTTTTACCGAGTGAAAATAAAGGTTGATTGATTGATTGATTGAAATTAATAATTAAAATAAAAAAAAAAATTAAATTAAATTAAATATAAAATAAAAAAATCTGTAACAAATAAAAGTTGTTTAAAGTGAAGGTTAATAAATGTAGATTAATGTATTGTAACACAGAGCTTATATAAAAAAAAAAAACATAACCCTTTATACTCTATACAGATAGTGAAAGTTTTTCAGTTTTTTAAAGCGGTTTTTAGTTTCGGTTTCTCTGAAAGTTTCTCTCTCGCTCTGCAGGAAGGAATCTTGACCTCATTGCGCAATTCTCAAATATCCCACTACTGTTTACCCAACACTCTTTACCTGTCCCTGTACTTCCTGTCTACCTGTCCCCGGGGCTGAAATACGACCCTGTACATTTTAATCAACATTTACTCTGAATTAACACATTCATTTTCACATTCTCTTTTTAGAACTGTCTTGTAACGTATGCATACTTATATTATATTATATTTCTATGTCACATCAGTCACTTTCGTAATCGATGTCATTGCACTTTACTCTGTTAATTATTTAATTATTTATGACCATTAGCAACATCTACTGCACTGCTCCGTTTACAGATAGATCCTTATAGTTAGGTTTTTTTTTTTTATATAGCCTTATATATTTTCTATTCTTCTGTGTTTTGATTTGTCTGAGTATGTTTCTTATTGTATTGTGTTGTTGCTGCTGGATGCCTAAATTTCCTTCGGGATAAATAAAGTATCTATCTATCTATCTATCTATCTATCTATCTATCTATCTATCTATCTATCTATCTATCTATCTATCTATCTATCTATCTATCTATCTATCTATCTATCTATCTATCTATCTATCTATCTATCTATTACACTTATAGAGGAACATTATCCTTAACTAAAAACAACTTTTATACAATGTATACATAATTAACAATTAAGGCAATTCTACAATTAATTTAGTTATTTTCACAGAAACATATATATATATATATATATATATATATATATATATATATATATATATATATATATATATATATATATATATATGTCCAATAATTTCCTGTCTGTTTAGTGATCTTAAGGCACTGTGCAGTTTGATTTAGGGCGTGTCAGTGTGTCTTTGCTATCGTAACGACGGGAAAAGTACACCTTGCACGATTCAAAACGCAACACAAAAGGCATGTACTTATTCTCTTAATTTATAATGGGTGTGGTTAATGTTGGACGTAATGTGAAATAAACCAATCAGAGTGTCACTTACCTCACATTCCATTCAAGAGCCAGGTGATATCTCAAGAGCTTTCCTTGTAGACAATACAGATACTATGCCATAACTTGGCGCATTTTCAGACCTATCACTGATTGAGTATATATATATATATATATATATATATATATATATATATATATATATATATATATATATATATATATACACACACAACTGAATACAGCACTTAATTAACTCATGGTGCCCTACTTAATTGTTCTAAAGCTCTGGAAAAAAAAAATAAGAGAGCACTTAAAAATTATGATTTTCTTTGGTTTTACCAAATTGAAAACCTCTGGTTTCTTCAAGAGGAAGATGGATGATCACAAACCATCAAACCAAGCTGAACTGCTTGAACTTTTGCACCAGGAGTGTAAAGCATGAAGTTATACAAAAGCAGTGTGTAAGACTGGTGGAGGAGAACATGATGCCAAGATGCATAAAAACTGTGATTAAAAACCACCAGGGTTATTCCATCAAATATTGATTTCTGAACTCTTAAAATTTAAATAAACATGTTTTTTTATTTTGAATTTGGGAAAAATGTTGTCCGTAGTTTATAGAATTAAACAACAAAGTTCATTTGTGTCGAAGGTGCACCGTGTGGTTTGATTTAGGGCGTGTTAGCGTGTCTTTGCTATCGTAGCGACGGGAAAAGTACACCTTGCACGGTTCAAAACGCAACACAAAAGGCATGTACTTATTCTCTTAATTGATCATAAGTGAGGTTAAATAGACAAATCAGTGTGTCTTTGCTATCGTAATGATGGGAAAAGTACAACTTGCACCATTCAAAATGCAACACAAAAGGCATGTACTTAGTCTCTAAATTAATATAGGGTGTGGTTAAATAAATCAGTGTGTCTTTGCTATCGTAACGACGGGAAAAGTACAACTTGCACCATTCAAAATGCAACACAAAAGGCATGTACTTAGTCTGGTCCAACAAACGCTTCTTAGCAGAGGAAACTGAGCTGCTCGTTCAAGCTGTGAAGGAGCTCCAGCAGCTCATTTACAGGAAACGATTAAAAGATTAGAATCTTATCAAAGTCTGAATAAAAAGTGATTCTTCTGGTAAATATTATAAATAATTTAGAAATGATATTATAAAAATATTTAGTGTTTAAGGGCAGAAAAAAGCACAGTTTTCTGATAATTAAACCCATATTTCTCACCTGCTGCAGGTAAATCCTGGATGCACATTTTAGTGGTGCCTGGTGTATTGGCTCTGTTCCTGCTGATCATCTTGGCCTTGGCCCTGTGCCAGCTGTACGTTATGAGGAAGCAGCGTTTGCCTGATATGCTGGTAAGAGTCTATTTTTATCAGGTTTACTGGAGTGGGAAATTTCCCCAGGTGAGCGTACCTGGAAGATACTGAACCACCTCGCCTTATTCCCAGCACCAACAACCTGCTAGATTAGGAACTTCTGAGTCAACACTGTAAATAAATAGTAAAGTGATTCAGATTGTGAAGGAACACATAAGGAAACATGTAGTAACTCAAAAGTGTTGTTAGGGCCATTCCTTCGAATGGATGCCATTTGCTTGTTGTAACTTTTTTCAAATTAAACTGAAAAAAAAAAAATCAACTCTAAATCTAAAAACACATGTATTTATCTATTCAAAACATGTACTGATTAATCTCAGGCAGCTTTATTTTTTTTTTACTTTCATTTTTAAAGTAAAAAGATTAAAGGTTTTTAATCTGAAGATGTTTACATTTTCTCAGTCCTGTTACCAAAACTCATGTGAGATTTAAATAATTACTTTGATTTTCTATAAAGAAAGTGTTTATTTTAAAGACTGCATGTTCAAATAATTGATTTATGAAAAAAAAAATCACTCCTAGCAGCGCTAGCCGCGGTTAGCAACAGGCTATAGGCCGATATACTTTTCTCTGAATGGAGAAAGAGCTAGCACTTTGCGCAGGTAAGTGGCTAATGCTAATACTGCTCCAGCCTTAGTGCTGGAGAAACTTCACTGAAGCTCCTGTATAACTCTGTACTTCAGCAGAGTGACTTTACTGCTCCTTAATACCTGACTGATAGAATTCATACATAAGGAGCACCGGATTATATAAGATGCACTGATGATTTTTTTTGAAAAATTAAAGGATTTTAAGTGCGAAAGTGTGAAAAATACGGTACACAAATTGAATATATTCTGTAATATATATATATATATGTCTGTAAACCAAATATATTTTGAAATACATATATTTGCAGTAGGCAACCATTCCAAACATAGCAAACGTTATTTTCTAACGTATCAACTCTAATCTAACTGTAGGACAGTTTAGAACTTTAGAATGCTAACTGCTAAATGTTAACAGAATGCTATTGCTAATGCTTCACTCACTCAAGCATGTTAGCTAGCTAGCACTGCTAATTATAAATAAAAAACATCAAGGGTTAATTTTGAATGTTAGCATTTTGTTAGCATTGCTTGTCCGGAACATAAATTAATGTATCCTACATTTTTGTAAACCAACTATATTTTGAAATATATATTTTTGGAATAGCCAGTGAATTCTGTATTTTGAAATTTCCAGTGACCAATTGTTTTCAATGGCCTTTCTTTTGTTTTCTTTTGTTTCAGAAAAAAATGAATCCCAAGAGGGACACGCCTCCATATTACACTGATCTGAAGGTGAAGATAGACGTTGTGAGGATATACTCAGAATCTCCGTGGAACTTTGCTAAGCCTCATCCTGGAGTATTCCCGGTTGTGGAACGGCCATTGGTTAAAAGCAATGGCAGCAGCTATGCAGCCCAGGATTGTGGTGGACTTCCATGGGAAGGTAATTCTTATGCCAACCAGCATGTGGCGCTGGTGGAAAACTCAGACTCAAGCAATGCGTCCTCTACCAGCTACGGTTTGGTGGTACCAGAGGATGTGGAGGAGTCGCCGAATTCTCCTAACAGTAGCGGGTTGGGAGATTCCATTGGTAGCGACGGTTTGGTGCCGATGACGTTATGCTCTGGAGGTTGTGGTGAGCCAGTGCAGGACTTGAACCGATGCTCCGAGCTGGATAAGGCTTTAGTGCTGCCAGTGTTGCGTGGTGAAGGTGGAAAACTGGAATTCTCGCTAATTGGAACATCATCGCTTCTAGCTAACATCCCAGAAGTCCAACAAATGGCACCAGTTGGAGAACGGACTCTTCTGCTGACCGATCTCGTCACCGAGGATGAGATGGAATCATCGGACAGTGGATTCGCTTCCGATTACGGAAGAACCTACATCCCAAACTACGTGCAGCAGAACTTTACAGAGATGCCCTGCACCCACGCTAATCCGTTAGCATCCTCATCTGACTTTACCTCAACCTACAGGCAAAACTGGGTGCCAGGAATACCCCTGGAGTCCCACCTCAGTGAACAAATGACTGAACTAGATAAAGAAGAAGAAGAAGAAGCCGATGACGAAGAAGAAAACGAAGAAGATCCACTGTCTAGGTTGGGTGCCATTGTTTTGGATGGCTGGGTGGTTAAAATCCAAACATAGCAAACTTTATTCTTCCTAACGTATCAGCTCTAAGCTAACTGTAGGACTGTTTAGAACTTTAACAGAATGCTAACTGCTAAATGTTGACAGAATGCTAATGCTAATGCTTCACTCACTCAAGCAATGAATAAAAAACATTTAAGGGTTACTTTTGAATAAACCCATTCATGTAGCTAGCTTTAACAGAATGCTAATGCTAATGATCCATTTATGCAAGCATGCTAGCATTACTAGTTATAAATACATACCATCAAGGGTTGATTTTGAAGGCTAGCATTATGCTAACACAGTCGAGCTAGTTCAGTCAAGGGTTCATTTTGAAGGCTAGCATTAAGCTAATATGATCAAGCTAGTTCAGTCAAGGGTTCGTTTTAAATATTAGCATTATGCTGGACATTCGATCATGCTGGCTTAGCATTTTTGTGTCCACTTTCATGTAGCTAGCTTTAACAAAATGCTAATGCTAATTCTTTACTCATGCATGCATATTAGCATTGCTTGTTCTGACTGAAAACTGTCAGGGTTTGTTTTGAAGGTTAGCTTTATTATGAACATCCGATCATGCTAGCTTATCTCTTGACTGTCCAAACCTTTAGAATGCTAACATTAACAGAATGCTAATGCTAGCATTGGTAATTATGAGTAAAAACATCAAGGGTTCATTTTGAAAGTTAGCGTTATAATGGACATCCAACCATGCTAGCATATCTTTTATGTCCTTATTCATGTAGCTAGCTTTAACAGAATGCTAATGCTAATTCTCCATTCATACAAGCATGTTAACATTACTAGTTTTAAATACAAACAAACAAGGGTTAATTTTGAAGGCTAGCATTATGCTAATACAACCGTGCTAGTTCAGTCAAGGGTTCATTATAAATGTTAACATTTTGCTGGACATCTGATCCAGCTACTTCAGCATTTTGTCCGCATTCATGGAGCTAGCTTTGACAAAATGCTAATGCTAATTCTTTACTCATGCATGCATATTAGCATTGCTAGTTATGAATAAAAAACATTAACGGTTCGTTGTGAAGGTTAGCGTTAAAATGGAAATCAGATTATGCTAGCTCCACATTTTTGTCTGCTTTCCTGTAGCTAGCTTTAAAAGAATGTAAATGCTAAGTCTTTATTCATGTAAATATTTTAGCATTGCTAGTTATGAATAAAAAAAACACCAGCGGTTTGGTTTAAATGTTAGCATAATGCTAATCCAACCATGCTAGTTTATTATTTGCGTTCACTTGCATGAATATTAGCATTGCTTGTTTTTAATAGAAACTGTAGGTTTGTGTTGACTGTAATAATGCTATTACATTCAAAATTATTAGCATAATGCTAATAAGATCCTGGAGGCTTAGCATTTTTGCCTGCATTCATGTAGCTAGCTTTTAAAGAATGAAAATGCTAAGTCTCATGTAAATATATTAGCATTGCTAGTTATGGATAAAAAACATCAAGGGTTTATTTTGAGTTAGCATTATGCTGGACATCAGATCATGCTAGCTTATGATTTATGTCAGCATTTAGGTAGCTATTGTTAACAGAATGCTAATGCTAATATTTTAATCATGCTTGGGTATTAGCATTGCTAGTTCTGAATGGAAACTGTCAGGATTCATGTGAAATGTCATGTTAAAGGTTAGCATTATGCTAATAAGATCATGCTAGCTTATATTTTTTGTCCGCATTCGTGTAGCTAGCTTTAACAGAATGTAAATGCTAAGTCTTTCTCATGTAAATATGTTAGCATTGCTAGTTATGAATAAAAAACATCAAATGGTTTATTTTGAAGGTTAGCATTATGCTAATAGGATCCTGGGTCCGCATTCATGTAGCTAGATTTAACTGAATGTCTTCATTAGGTAAGCATGTTAGCATTGCTAGTTATGAATAAAAGCCATTAAAGGTTTATTTTTTGTGAAGGTTAGCGTTATGCATCAGATCATGCTAGTTTAGCATTTGTGTCCCTATGTATGTAGCTAGCTTTATCAGAATGTGAATGCTAACTGTTTACACATATACATATGTTAGCATTGCTAGTTATGAATAAAAACACCTACTGTTTGTTTTAAAAGTTAGCATTATTCTAATTAGAGCATGCTAGCTTAGCATGTTTGTGCCTGTTCATGTAGCTAGCTTTACCTGAATGTAAATGCTAAGTCTTTATTCAGGTAAGCATGTTAGCATTGCTAGTTATGAATAAAAACCATCAAAGCTATATTTTGCAGGTTAGCATTGTTATGAATTAAAACCATCAAATGTTTATTTTGAAGGTTAGCATTATGCTGGACATCAGATCATGGTAGCTTAGCATTTGTGTCAGCATTTAGGTAGCTATCGTTAACAGAATGCTAATGCTAATGTTTTAATCATGCTTGGGTATTAGCATCGCTAGTTCTGAATGGAAACTGTCAGGGTTCATGTTGAATGTTAGCATGACGCTAATAAGATCTTTCGTGGTTCAGCATTTTTGTGTAGCTAAATTGTAAGATAATGTGAATGCTAAGTCTTTTCTCATGCAATTATGTTAGCATTGCTAGTTATGAATTAAAACCATCAAAGGGTTTGAAGGTCAGCATTAGCATTAGCTAATTAGTATTAGTAGTAGCATTAGTATTAGCTTAGCATTTGTGTCACGTTAATAGAATGCTAATGCCAATGTTTTAATGCTTTAATGCTCGGGTATTAGCATTACTAGTTCTGAATGGAAACTGTCAGGGTTCATTATGCTAATGAGTTCCTGGAACCACATTTATGCAGCTAGCATTAACAGAATGTCTACATTCAGGTGAGTATGTTAGCATTGCTAGTGATGAATTAAAACCAGTAAAATTTTAGTTTTTATTTTTTGTGAAGGTTAGCATTATGCTGGACATCAGATCATGCTAGCTTAGCATTTGTGTCCATGTTTATGTAGCAGAGGTTGAAGAAGCATGAATGTAAAATACTTAATATGAAGAGTACGAGTCAAAAGTTCAGACACAACTCTTTTTATCCAAAGTTTTTCTTTATTTTGACGATTTTTTTAACTAAATTAAACATGAAGAAAATCTTTGGATGAGAAAATGTGTCCAATTTTTTTCCCGTCACTCTATATGAATGTCTGAAAGTGATTTATTATTATTACTATTTTTTTGAGTACTGTGACAACATATTTTTACATGAAATATATGGGTAATATTTTGTTCAGACAGTGCTAATGCTGCTAAAAATGAAAATGTGATAAAATGGGCCAGTTTATAACGTTCATAAACTGTTGCATCCAGTGACTGTAGAGGCCAGATCAGCTGATCCAACATTTCGTAAATATCCAGAGTGCCTGTGTTCATAAGAAAAGTACATAAGTTAAAGCAGGAACTATAAGATAATGTGACTGACCCACTTCTGTGTTCTTTGTATGTAATTTACCTGGAAACTGTATGTAATTTGATACACCTGGATGTGTATACGGTTGCACTCTTCAAAATAAAAGTCCTTTACACTGAAAAAAGTCAAATTTTCAAATTCGTATAATTTGTATTTGTTTTTTGTGTCACTTGTCTGACAAGAATACATCACAGAAGGCTAATATCACCATCATAGTGGAACATTTAGCAATGTTTTCAAAAAGTCGCAAGAAGATTAGCCTGTATAAAAGTAGGGAGAGACAATTTTCCAGTAAGAAGAAAGAAGTATTTATTTACTTATTTGTTTATTGTGAAGGTTAGCATTATGCTAAAACATCAGATCATTCTATCTCATAATATGCTAATGCTGATATGCTAATATGCTAAGTCTTCACTCATGCAAGCATGTTAGCATTGCTAATTATCAATAAACACCACTAAGGGCTTGTTTAAAGATTAGCATTATGCTAGACATCCAATCATGCTAGCTTAGCATTAGAGCGCTAGCATAACCTGAGTAAATATATATATATATATATATATATATAAAAAAACACTTTTCAAATGATTATTTCATTTATTAGGGGGGAAAGCAACTATCCAAACCAATCGAGCCCTGTGTGAAAAAGTGTTTGTTCCCCCAATTAATTAAATTAACTTTGATTAAACACATTTTTTTTAAAGCAGAGTTCAATTTCACTACTAATCACAACCAGGCCTGATTACTGCCAGACCTGTAGAATCAAGAAATCCCTTAAATAATAGAACCTGTCTGACAACATGAAGCAGATAAAAGATCTCAAAAAAGTCATTAATCATCTATCAGTCTGGAAAAGGTTCTAAAGTCATTTCTAAAGCTTTGGGACTCCAGAGAACCACAGTGATTCACTATTATTCACTAATGGAGAAAACATGGAACACTGGTGAACCTTCCCAGGAGTGACCGGCTTACCGACCTAAAGAAATTACTCCAAAAGGGCATGAACAACTCATCCAGGAGATCCCAAAAGAACCCAGAACAACATTTAAAGAACTGCAGGATCTCACTTAAAGCCTCAGTTAGGATCAGTGTTAAGATAAAAGCACTGTTATATAATTTCAGTAAAAGAACTGAATCATACTGAACGTAATAAAACATGGTGGTGGTAGTGTGTGATTAGTGTGATTAGTGTGATTAGTGTGATGGTCTGGAGCTGCTGGATAACTTGCTGTAATAGATGGAAGCAGGAATTCTGCTGTTTATCAGAAAATCCTGAAGGAGAATCAGAATCTGTCCATCTGTTCCTTACTGACCTCAAGCTCAGGAGTACTTGGGTTCTGCAGCAGGACAATGACCCAAAGCTCACAAACAAGTTCAAGTTCACCTCTGAATGAATTAATATAAACTAAATGAAGGTTTTGGAGGAGTGATCTAGTTAAAGTCTGATTGATTGAGATGCTGTGGATGATCTTAAACAGGACTTTTATGCTGGAAAATCCTCCAATGTGTCTGAATTAAAACAATTCTGTAAAGAAGAGTGAAACTAAATTCCTCCACAGAGATGAGAAAGACTCTGACTTACTAATTATCAGCAAAGCTTGATTGCAGTTGTTGCTAGTAACACTTTTTTTCACACAGGTTTGATTGGTTTGGATAGTTTTTTTTTTACCTTTAATAAATAAAATTATACTTTTAAAAGTGCTTTTTATATTTACTTAGCTTATATTTGTCTGATATTGAAGTTTGTTTAATGATCTTAAAAATATCAGTATGACAAAAAAGCAAAAAAATACTTTATGACACTGTATAAGATATGATTGATCCACTTCTGTGTTCTTTGTATGTAATTTACCTGAAAACTGTGTGTAATTTAATACATTAGGCCTGAATATGTATACAGTTGTGCTCTTCAACATAAAAGTCCTTTAACCCTTAAAACCCTACGGACGGATTTACCATCGAAAATCTCATCTTAATTACTCAGGAATCCCTTCACACATAAACATAATCCATATATGGTTAGAAAGGGCGGAGCTTACTCTTTCTAAAAATAGTGATCACATTCCAGTGCAGTAAAGCTAAATCTACAAGAAACCCATTGAGAAAAAAACACCTAAAAAAGTGAAAAAATCTCCTTCCTCAACCAATATTATTTACCTTTAGTGCTTCAAACATATTTATATGATGTTTCAAACCAAATAATATCAGTAAATAAACACTCAAAAGTGTCCACAGAAAAAAAACTGTTACGAATGAGAGGGTGGACGTAAGTGCAGATATATTACAAGTATTTTTAATAAACAAGATAAATGAAAACAAACAGAAAACAAACACGGGTATCGCATAAATAAAGAAATAAACCCTTAGAAGTAGAATATTGAATAGAACAAAACTAAGTATGACTAAACAAACAAAACACTGAATAACTAGAACACTAGGGACACAAAATAAAATAGGTACACTTACTGAATTAACAAAACAACAGACCTGGATTCAGGGAACATAAATTCACAAAATACAAAACTTGGATATACAGACAGCAAAGATACAAAAGACTCCACAAGGCAACACTCATACAAGAGGCTATTTATACACAAGGAGGGTGAAGACAGGTAATGAGGGGGCGGGGTTACAAACAAGACACAAGGTGACAACACTAATGGCTAGGGCTGGGCTAGGGCGGGGCTAGGGTGGAGACAGAACAATAACAAAACAATGCCATGTGCTCAAAAAAGCACATGGCTGGAAACACAAGACAGGAAAACAGGGCAGGAGCACAGAAAACCAAAAGAGGGAAAAACACAGGACAGACACAGGCTAATATGTGACAAAAACTGTGTGAAACTACCTGCTTTACTCAAACTAAAGCTAGATATGGTGTGCGCACTACTTATATACTTACATATTACTTGCACATTTTTACTAAGAACATTTTTATTTATTTAGATTAAAAAGCTTACATTTTTGTATGTAGTTTTCTTTGTGTGTCCTGATCCTCAAAATACTGAAAGGCATAGGCTGCTCTGAGTGTCAGGTTTTTAGTATCTACATGTATCCTAGAGGTGTTATTATTGATTATCAAGAAAAATAACTCCGCCTGATGCTGTTTCTCCATGTATTTTATCAAAGTAATAATTAATAAGCCATGTAATGAATTCAAATCATCAATATTCTTATGCTTTCAACTCATAAACACTCTAGTCTAACCATTTTTGAAAAGATATCTTAGGTGTGAATATATGTCTATGAATATATATGAATATAAGTCTACACATTCAAAAATAAGTAAAAAAAAAAAAAAAAAAAAAAAAAAAACTGGCGCTTGGTAAAATTTTGATTAAAACATGATCAGTTCCAGGAAAATATAACAATTCTGATTCCTTTTACATTTTAAATGATGATATTTTTGAGCAGCCGTATGTCTTCTGGAGTAAAAGAGATCAGGACATGTGTCTGTCTGATATAATTACTGTGTTATAAGACCTACACTTCAATTGTACCTCCTTCAATTGTGTCGCCTCTTTGTAATAAGAGCCCAAATCATGAGGATTGCATCACTGTCCTAATATTTATGGATCTAACTGTAAATAAGTACTTATTGTACTGAAAGACTTTTTGGACACTCCTCAAATGATCTCACTAAACTATGTAGGTGTCTCATTAACCGGTGTCTCACACAGACGTGTGTTCTGGGTGTGGGTTTGGGTGATCTGCTGGGACTGTGGGTTGTTCTCTTCAGCTATGAGGAAGTTCTGAATTGTGGACTTGGGTTTCAGAACAGTGCGGGTGATTTAGAACAAAGCTATTTACTGTTTAAGGGAAATTCCACTGAATTACTACAGAATTTTAAGGGTTTGACAGAGGTGTCAAATAACTGAGTACAAATACTTTGTTCTGTTACTTAAGTAGAAATGCTGCCCAGCTTTGGACTGCTTGCTCAATGTCCAAAACACTCCATTGCTGTGCAAATTGAACTATTTTACCTGTTAAATCTACTGCACATTTCGGAATACCCCCACCACCATGTTTAACAGATCATGAGAGTTGTCAAGTAACGGAGTATGAATACTTTGTTACATTAATTAAGTAGAAATGCTGCCCAGATTGGACTGTTTGCTGAATGTCCGCCAATGTTAAACCTGTTGAATCTACTGCAGATTTCAGAACACCCCCACCACCATGTTAAACAGATAATCAGAGGTGTCATGTAACGGTGCACAAATACTTGGTTTACTTTTAATTTTAAATATATAGTATTGTGCAAAGGTTTTAAGGAACCTGTGGGAACTTCAGTAAAGAAAAAGCTTCTTATCTGTGAAGTAAGTGTTTATTATCTCAGTAAAACACTTATAGCATTATAATAAATACGAACAGCAATTTTACAAAAAGCAGTTACAGCTTTTACAGCCCTGTTTTCCTTAAAACAATTAAAACATCTCCTAATCTCTCCTCTTAATCTGAGTTTAATAGAGTTTTATTTCTAGTTCTCATCATATTAATCAACACCTGGTTTGGTAAATTACTGGTAAATGTGGTAAATCAGGTGAGCTGCTGACGGAACTGAACATATATATATATATATATACACATGCTGCCATCTCTACAATTTGTTCTTCAGCTCGGCTCACAGGATACACCACTTGTAGTTAAATGTTAGAAATTCTTGTTACGTTTTACTGTATGTATGTTTGTTTGCGTCTGTTCAAATCGTATGTGGTGTTTTGTTTAAGGTAAAAACACTCATATTGCTAATACTATACTATTTATAGTATAATACTATATATATATGGCTATACTATATATCCATATACTTTAGAGTAGTCAGAGGTAAAATGAGTTTTGATGGGATCCATGATGCTCCTGAACGCATCCCATCATCCGGTCCAGGGGGAGAAAAAACACTGCCAGCCCACACTGAATACACACTGAACCCTCTCTGTTTTGCATGTGTTTCATGAATATGCACACGAGTCGTTATTGATACGCGGTAGTCTCCCGCGACTTCCGATTGACTTGAGACGTCTGCTAACACCTCAAACACCACCACCACTAACCACTAACCAATGCTAATCACTGCAGTGCTAAGAATAATGACCCACCACCCAAATAATTAGAAGATAGATAATAGGTGTAGAAAAACAATAATTTGCTTTATAAAGCTATGCTCGAATGGTGTAAGTGGTTTTAATGCAATTAACATGATTTTTTAATCAGTATTTGAATCAGGGCTGCACTCAAATCAGCTGAAAACAGCAAAAACATCACCTTTAATAAAATCCAGGAGCTTCAGTTCACCTGTTGCACTGCATCCAGATGCCACATCCTCACGCCGGCTCTTTTACAGCCCCGGGTTGTGTGTTTTGTTTGGGTCGTAACTGTTTTACAGCCAGAGAGAGAAAATGACTCTGTTTGCACTTCCTGTAGATCTGAGAGTGTTAAACAGCACAGAGTATAAAAGAGTGAAGTGATAGAATACATAAACCATAAAAACACCTTTTAACTCTGTTATAACTCTTACAAACTTTACCAAATTAACTACTTCACTCCTGATCCCAACAGAGAGAGAGAGAGAGAAACGTCCTGTAGAGCTGAGAGTGTTAAACAGCACAGAGAGAGTTAAAGAGTGAAGTGATAGAATACATAAACCATAAAAACACCTTATAACTCTGTTATAACTGTTATAACTCTTACAAACTTTACCAAATTAACTACTTCACTCCTGATCCCAACAGAGAGAGAGAGAGAAACACCCTGTAGATCTGAGAGTGTTAAACAGCACAGAGAGAGTTAAAGAACAAAGTGATAGAATACATAAACCATAAAACACCTTATAACTCTGTTATAACTGTTATAACTCTTACAAACTTTACCAAATTAACTACTTCACTGCTGATCCCAACAGAGAGAGAAACTTCCTGTAGAGCTGAGAGTGTTAAACAGCACAGAGAGAGTTAAAGAGTGAAGTGATAGAATACATAAACCATAAAAACACCTTATAACTCTGTTATAACTCTTACAAACTTTACCAAATTAACTACTTCACTCCTGATCCCAACAGAGAGAGAGAGAGAGAGAAACTTCCTGTAGAGCTGAGAGTGTTAAACAGCACAGAGTGTAAAAGAATGAAGTGATAGAATACATAAACCATAAAAACACATTTTGACTCTTATAACTCTGTTATAACTGTTCAAAGTTTTACCAAATTAACAACTTTGTTACTCCTGATCCAAACAGAGAGAGAGAGAGAGAGAAACTCCCTGTAGAGCTGAGAGTGTTAAATAGCACAGAGTGAGTTAAAGAATGAAGTGATAGAATACATAAACCATAAAAACACATTATAACTCTATTATAACTGTTATAACTCAGTTATATAACAAAGTTTGCCAATTTAACAACTTCACTCCTATTCCCAATAGAGAGAGAGAAACTTCCTGTAGATCTGATAGTGTTAAACAGCACAGAGTGTTAAAGATCGAAGTGATAGAATACATAAACCATAAACCAAAATAACTACTTCACATCTGATCCCAACAGAGAGAGAGAGAGAGAGAGAGAGAAACACCCTGTAGATCTGAGAGTGTTAAACAGCACAGAGAGAGTTAAAGAACGAAGTGATAGAATACATAAACCATAAAAACACCTTATAACTCTGTTATAAATGTTATAACTCTAACAAAGTTTACCAAATTAACAACTTCACACCAATTCCCAACAGAGAGAGAGAGAGAAACGTCCTGTAGAGCTGAGAGTGTTAAACAGCACAGAGAGAGTTAAAGAGTTAAGTGATAGAATACATAAACCATAAAACACCTTATAACTCTGTTATAACTGTTCAAAGTTTTACCAAATTAACAACTTTGTTACTTCTGTTCCCAACAGAGAGAGAGAGAGAAACATCCTGCAGACCTGATAGTGTTAAACAGCACAGAGTATAAAAGAGTGAAGTGATAGAATACATAAACCATAAAAACACCTTATAACTCTGTTATAACTGTTATAACTCAGTTATATAACAAAGTTTACCAAATTAAAAACTTCACTCCTATTCCCAACAGCATAAGAGTGCGAGTGAAAGAAAGAGAAAGAGAGAGCAAGATAAAGAGAGAGTGAAAGCAGAGCAACAGAGAGAGAGCGAAAGAGAGAATAAGAGACAGAATAATAGCGAGAGAGAAAGACAGAGAGAGAGCTAGCTTTGGAGAAGGAGTGAGAGAGCAACAGAGAGAGAGACAGAGCGAAAAAGAGAATGAGAAAGACAGAGAGAAAGAGTGAGAGACAGAGAGAGCGAAAGAGAAAGATAGAAAGACAGAGAGAGAGTGAAAGAGAGCGATAGACAGAGCAAGAGAGTGAGAGCGAGATAGCTAGAGAAAGACAGAGTGAGAGCAAGAGAAAGAGAGAGATAAAGAGAGAAAATGAGCAAAAGAGAGAGAAAGACAGAGTGAGAGCAAGAGAGACATAGTAAGAGAGAGAGAGAGCAAAATAAAGAAAGATAGAGTGAGAGCAAGATAGACAGAGCAAGAGAAAGAAAGAGAATGAGCAAAAGAGAAAGACAGAGCAAGAGAAAGAGAATAAGAGCGAGAGAGAGACAGAACGAGAAAGAGTGAAAGCAAGTGAGAGAGCGATAGACCGAGTGAGAGCAAGAGAGACCGAGTAAGAGGGAGCAAAAGAGAAAAAAAGGGAAAGAGAGAGAGAAAGACAGAGCGAGAGCAAAAGACACAGAGTGAGAGAGAGAGAAATTGAGCGAAAGAGAGTGAAAGCAAGAAAGAGTGAGAGAGCAAAAAAGAGAAAGAGAAATAGAGTGAGAAAATAAAAACAGAGCAAGAGAGAGAGAGAGAGAGAGAGAGCAAAAGAGAAAGAAAGACAAAGCAAGAGAAAGAGAGAGAGCAAGAGAGAAAGAAGGGGAGAGAGAAAGAGCAAGAGAATGAGTGAAAGAGAGAGAAAGACGGAGAGAGAGAATGAGAGAGAGGCAGTGGATGTGATTGCTCTAAAACACGATTACACACTCGCTCTCGATATTGAACGAATGAATCAGAGCATACACAGTGTGTGTGTGTGTGTGTGTTCTGGTTTTGGTGTACTAGGTCACTGACATCAAAGGGCAGTGAATACATATTGTAATATATGGCAGATATTTGTACCCCATATATTGTCATATATTAGAAAAAAAATGCCATTAAGAACAAAAGCTCAAAAGATATGCGCGGAAGGTGTGAAAATAGACTGTTGGAAGAGTGTTAGATAGCTATGAGCATCACGCTGCACCTTGCACAGGGTGTAAGACAGGGCCCTGACTCTTAAATGAAAAGGATTATAGATATAACTATTCCAAATATATATTTTAAAAGCCATTATTCAGTGTTTCTGTGTTCAGTTTACGAGGACAATCAGATACATTCATTCTGTACTTTCAACACTTGTCATAACTTTCTGTTAGGACGTATTATGTAAAATAAGTGTGAAAACAAAGCAAAACGCACCCGATTTATCCTAAGACTAAACAGTGCAGGTGTGAAACGCCCAGCAAAACTTCACAGGAGGAATCAGTGAATGACGTAGGAAGTTGGTGCGACAGTAATCTGTGTGGAATGATTAAATGATTGTAAATAAATGCTTGGAATGCAGGAGTGGGTGTGTTTTAATGTGGACTTCTCCCAGTCTGGCTTGTCTGAACTCCCATTAACTCCAGTCTTCCAGCTGAGGAGGAAAATCCTGCCAAACATCTGTCAGACCTGTTAGATTA
This sequence comes from Astyanax mexicanus, assembly GCF_023375975.1. NCBI lineage: Eukaryota > Metazoa > Chordata > Actinopteri > Characiformes > Acestrorhamphidae > Astyanax > Astyanax mexicanus. Next base: position 121,904,597 of record NC_064408.1, read on the forward strand.
GAGACCAAGTCGTCCAAGAAGGAACGTCTTTCACTTACAGAACACTTATTACAGTAAGAATAGTGAGGAAATATTGTGTAATAATGAGCATAAAACCTGCATTCACAATTAATGGAAAAACACCATCAATTTGGTTTTACTTTGTAGTTAAAACATCAGTTTTAGTTGTAATTTTGTTCATCCCCTTAAGTTCTGAGAAGACTTTAGGTAATCTTACTATACAGCTCAATAAAATCTGTCTCTCTGTGTCTCTTTACATAGTTAATGGTGGACTCTGAAAGTCTAAAATTAAAACCTGCATTTAGAACTGCAAAGAGGGACCGACTAAACACTGAAGTTAATGGGTTTAGAATGTGATGTCTGAAAGCTCCTGTAGGTGTAGTATGTAGGTGTCGCAATACATTTGTTTTCTAATGTACTTTTTTCTTGGACATTACTCTAAAACCATAAAACATTAAATTGCCAAAACTATTATGTCTTTTGGATGAATATCCTGTAGTAGAAATCATCTCTTTAAAAGTTGTTTAAAACTTACATATTTGATTTGCAGAAATGTTGTGTAATACATACTTTCAGCCACCTGTGCAATGCTGCTAATGCCACTGGCTGCAACACAACCCCAAGGTATGAGACATCCACCCCCATGCTTAACAGTTGGCAAGGCATTCTTTTCAAACTGAGAAAAGACTAGAAAAAGGAAGAAATCTCATCCATATTAAGCCACATTGGAGGGTTTTCTAGCATGAACATTCTCTTTAAGATCAGACTATGTCTAGGCCACTTCAAAATCTTCATTTAGTTTTATTTTTTAAGCCATCCAAGTCCGAGGTGGAACTTGTTTGTGTGCTTTGGGTCATTGTCCTGCTGCAGAACCCAAGTACACCTGACTTCGAGGTCGCAAACTGATGGATGAACATTCTTCTTCAGGATATTCTGGTAGAGAAGATTACTTAACCGTTGGCAAGGTGTTCTTTTCGAACACACAAAAGACATCTTAGTGCCGAGTGCTTTTTTTAACGTCCATAGAAAAGGGCAAAAGTTGTTTAATTTATATCCTGGATTTGCTGAAATTTTGTAGAATACATTCCTCAGCCACCTGTGCAATACTCCTAATGCCACTGGCTGCAATACAACCCCAAGGTATGAAACATCCACCCCCATTCAAACAGGCAAAAGATGAGGTAGAAGGTAGAAATCACATCCACATTCAGCCACATTGGAGGGGTTTTCTAGCATGAACATTCTGTTTAAGATCACACTTTGATTAGGCCACTTTTTTAAGCCAGTCCAAGGTGAACTTGTTTGTGTGCTTTAGGTCATTGTCCTGCTGCAGAACCCAACTACATCTGAGCTTAAGGTCACGAAAGGATGGATGAGCATTCTCCTTCAGGACGTTCTGGTAGAGAGCAGAGATCCACCCCCATGCTTAACAGTTGGCAAGGGGTTCTTTCCAAACAGACAAAAGACTCTTAATCAGACGTCTCAATCAGACTTTGACTATTCCACTCCTAACCATTTAGTTTTTTTTAAACCATCCGAGTCTGAGGTGGAACTTGTTTGTGTGCTTTGGGTCATTGTCCTGCTGCAGAACCCAAGTACTCCTGAGCTTGAGCTCGCAAACTTATTCACGAGCATCCTCATTCAGGATATTCTGGTAGAGAGTCTTGCTTAACAGTTGGAAAGGTGTTCTTTTTTTTTCGAACACACAAAAGACATCTTAGTGCCGAAATCTTTTTAAAAGTTTTTAAAAATGTACATCCTGCTTTTGCTAAAAAGTTTGTGGAATACATTCATTTAGCCATCTGTGGAATAATGCCAATACCACTGGCTGCATCACAACCCCAAGGTATGAGACATTCACCCCCTTGCTTAACAGTTGGCGAGGCGTTCTTTTCAAACAGACAAAACTAGACAAGAAAATGGTAGAAATCACCCCCCAAATTGGAGGGTTTTCCAGAACGAAGCAGCTTGTTTAAGATTAGGCCATTTTTTTAAGCCATCTGAGTTCAAGGTGAACTTGTTTGTGTGCTTTGGGTCATTGTCCTGCTGCAGAACCCAAGTACTCCTGAGCTTGAGGTCGCAAACTGATTGACGAACATTCTTCTTCAGGATGTTCTGGTAGAGAATCTTGCTTAACAGTTGGCAAGGTGTTTTTTTTTTCGAACACACAAAAGCGTCCTTAGAAAAGGGCAAAAGTCATGGAACCCAAGGCTGTTTCGCATATCAGTGTATGTTACGAAATACAGAATTACTGCATATAGTGTTTTATGGTTGACGAGCTTCATGGGCTGTTTATTACTGCTTATCACACTTATCTTCAGACTGAAACCAGCTGTCAGAATCCTTAGGAATCTCAGAGCTGTATCAGAAGTATATTGAACAGTGTGTTCACATGTAAATCACGTGACTGTATGCTAACCTTCCCCCTCTGCCTCGCTGTCTCACTGCTGAGCAATAAACCTGGCGCCGTTCCTGCGTTCGCGTGTTTACCCAGCGCTCATAAAACAATATTTTGCATGAGCTGTGAACTTTGCACCGCACTAGTGAGCATAACACGGCGTATAACACTGTCTCTGCTCCTCGTTAGCATTCAGCCATTAGCGCCGGCCGCAGTTCCTCAGAAACTACAGCCGAGAGACCTGTATTATTTACAGCCGGCTGCAGATAAGGCTTCTGAATAGCGGCTCCACCTCTGCTTTAGACTCGTTCATCAGGCTCCGGGTTGCTAAGCTATCAGCTGATCCGGTGTAGCCATGGCTAATAACCTCTGGTGCAGTGTGAGGAAAGCCTCCAGCCTATCAGGATTAGCCAAGCCGGGATTAGCGTGGAGCTTTGTAGGCCTAGAACGTCCAGCCGTGCTCCTGGGGAGGTGTAAACCTGAGATTGATAGTTGAAGCTGCTTTCAGGAAACGTTTAAAAGCCTCTGAGCTCAACGGCTAATGGCTAACAATCATATTTGAACATCTCACAGTGTTTCAAATGGATAATTCTTTCAGTTTCAGTCGCCTTTTTGTGATACTTTCTGTTTTATATCATAGAAAAAGAACCTGAGTTAATATAAAAAAGCTGTTTAGCTTCAGTTTGTGGACAGATGGTCTTTAGTTTTCCTGCAAAATGTCTTGGTTAACGTGGGAATTCATTTTTATGTTGATGACAGCAATCCGTCCAGACCCTGAGACAGCAAAGCAAAGCAGCCCCGAACCATGATGCCCCCTCCACCATGTTTCACAGTTGGGATGAGGTTGTGATGATGGTGTTTTATCCACACATAGCATTAGTTATGTGTTCCTTTCAAACACCTCTTCAATTTCACTCTAGGATTCTTCCTCACCTCATTGATACTCATTCTGAGCTGTGCTCTTGCAGTCATCTTTACAGGACTTTACCACGCCTAGAGAGAGTAGCAACAGTGCTGAACTTTCTCCTAATTTGTAGAGCATCTGGCTTTCTGTGGTCACATGAACATCAAGGCTTTTAGAGATACTTTTGTAACCCTTTCCAGCTTCATGCAACAAGTCAACAACTCTTGAACGTAGGTCTTCTGAGAGCTTGATCTTTTTGTGTGAGGCATGATTCACATCAAGCAATGATTCTTAAGAACAGCGAATTCAAAACTGGTGTATGTTTTTATAGGGCCGGGCAGCTTTAACCAACACATCCAATCTCATCAGATCCTGCCTCCAATTAGCTCTTAGAAAAGTCATTAGTCTAGAGGTTCACATACTTTTCCACCCTCACTGTGAATGTTAACATGTTTTGTTCAATAAAACCAAGCAAACATATAATTGTTTGTGTGGTATTAGTTTAAGCAGACTGTGTTTGTCTATTGTAATTCTGCTTCAGCAGTGCTAACTGGGGTTGGTTGGAACTACTCTAAGTGGCTGCTAAGCGGTTGCACAGACATGCCAAAAGTCATGGGACAGTGGAAATCTGCAGATGTGGCTTCCTAGGAAGGAAGTCCTCCAGAGAAGCGAAATCCTTTGAAGCAATTAGAGCCTATCAGAGGACGTTTGAAGAATCTGAGCGTGATAAATGCGGTAAGGGATCAGTCCTCGCAGCTCCTGCTGCTCTCCATCCTCTTCCTCTCCGTCTGCACTGATAACACTGATGATTCAGCTGCTCTGAAATGTATGATCTGCCTTCCGCTGATGAAGTTTGTGATCTGGAGCAGCTTTTAGGAGTGAATCAGCAAATCTGAATCATTTCTTTGAGAAAAAAAACAAAAAAACAATAGAAGCAAAGATCTGCTATTGCGTAATTAATTACTAGACGTTTTTAGGGTGGAATTAATGATGTACTTACCAATACAGTAAATAACCCTATTCTTAGGCTGCAAATGATAACATTCATCAATGCAATACTGCTATTTTATTTCATTGATAAAACACAGTGGACCAACACCAGCAGATGACACGTCTCTCCAAACCATCACTGATCATCAGTAAATTTTACATTTCATTTATAAATCAAGGGATCAGAGTCTGGAGGAAGAGTGGAGAGACACACAGTCCAAACTGCTCGAGGTCTAGTGTGACGTTTCCACCAATCAGTGATGGCTTGGAGAGACATGTCATCTGCTGGTGTTGATCCACTGTGTTTTATTATCAAGTCTAAAGTCAGTGCAGTTTTGTTTTCCCACAAAATCTTACAGCACTTCATGCTGAACCTTTGCTGAGAACTTTTATGGAGATGCAGATTTCATTTTCCAGCAGGACTTGGCACACTGTCCACACTGTATCCAAAAGTACCAATTGGTCTTAATATAATATTCTAATTTTCTGAGACACTGATTTTTGGGCTTAAAATAGATCACTTTGTGTTTAATACATCTATATAATATATGAGTTTCACATTTTTAATTACTGAATTACTGAAATAAAGTAGCTTTTCAATGATATTCAAATTTTTTGAGATGTTCTAGCCGGGGACTGTTTTATCCTTTCTCTTTCTATTTCCATTTTTTTTTTGTTTTTACTTTTTTATTTATTTATTTATTTATTTTATTATTATTCTTTTTTTATTCGATTATGATCTTAGTTCATCTTTGTTCATTTTATAATTTCTTATTATTCATTTTTTAAAATATAATTAATTTATTTTATTACATAATTTATAATAATTTTTATTTTCTTTCTTTTACATATTAGAAGTTCTTTACGTTTTTTTTTTTTTTTTTGGTTCATTTATTTATATTTTCCTACTTTTTGTATATATTTATTCTTCAGTCTGTATAGAGTGTACGACTGGGATTCGAACCAGGGATTGTCTGATTATACTGGTAGCGCTTTAGACCACTGGACCAATCAGAGCCAGAGCTATTTTTTATCTAATGATTTCAATCTCTTTTATACTGTTAATGTTAATTTACTGCATCTCTAATACTAAGTTAAGTACAGTATAACAGACTGGTGTGTATTTAATACAGTAAAACTCTACAGATTGTGTTTGTACACTGTGTTTTAACCCTTGTGTGGTGTTCGGGTCTGTGGGACCCATTTTAATTTTTCATCAATTGATACTATTTTTTTTTTTCTAACTCAAACTCATTGGCATTGGCTCATTTTTTGTGAAAAACATATAAAAAACACATTTTCAATAAACACACACTGTACACACCCCCCCACCCCACCCCCCCTACACATTTATAGGCGACTATAAACCGTATTTTTATAGTTTTACAGTTCATTATTATTTTTTAACTTGCCATCGCTATGCTTTAACTGCTACATTTTGTGTTGCATGAGGACGTTATTGCCTCATTATTCCACGCGTGAGCATCCATGCCAATTTCTTTTTAATTCAGACAATTGTTTTTTTTTTCCAGCATTTTATTTTTTACTCAGTAACGAGGAGTTTACCAATGTAGTGAAGTAAATTACTTGTGTCAAAATGTACTTGAATAAAAGTAAAATGACCTATTTTAAAAACTACTTTAAAAATTACAAAGTACTCATAAAATCTACTCAATTACAGTAACGTAAGTAAATGTAATTAATTACTTTCCACCTCTGCTCTTCATTATACCATATTTGTTTTTCTTATTTGAAGCAATCAAATAAAAATCAAAGTAAATATAAGAAATACAGTGTTTTTCAATTGTTTCTGGTTTAACCCTTGTGTGGTGTTCGGGTCTGTGGGACCCGTTTTCATTTTTCATCAAATGATACTAAAAAAATATTTTTTCTAACTCAAACTCATTGGCATTGGCTCATTTTTTGTGAAAAACACATATCAAAACACATTTTCGATAAAAACACACACTGAACACCCCCCCCCCCCTCCCCCTAACCATTTATATTACATACAGTATGTTTGGCCAAGGGCTAATAAACATTGCTTCATTTGTAAATTTAAAACTAAACAAATTTTCTACTCATATCTTGAGTTTAATTCATTTCCTTTTACATTTTATTAAAAAATAAATAAAAAAAGAGTATCGCTTTTTAAAAGAAATGTAACATAAGAAAGGTAAAGGGCAAATATTAACCATGTAAGCTGTTTATATTGCTTGTAATTTAGGTGAAGCGAGCATGTGTAAAGCATTTTAATGTAGAATTGCTTCATTTTGCTGAATTAAATACAAGTAACAAAGTAAACGAGTAACAAAAATATGAACACCACACAAGGGTTAAAGCTAATTTCTCTGAAGCTCTCTGTGTTGTGATGGTGTGTGGGCGTGTCCGGCTGTATTTTTGGAGAACAGAGTGTATAGTTACAGCAGGGACAGCAGCAGGAGCCGGTGAAGGTAGGCCGGTGTAGCCGGAGTCCGAGACCCAGTTATTCTTAGTCTGAATGTGGCAAATGATATATGAGAAGAAGAATGGCTGCCCACCTCCTCCCTGCATTGTTTACTTTGATATCTCAGAGGCAGGTGTGGACACACACACACACACACACACACTGTGCTGCTTCTGTATCCAGATCTCTGAGCGTCAGGGTTTTAATGAGACAGTGCGGAGCCCCAGCTCCGCTGATGAAGCCAGCAAATGATTAACAGCCCCTATAAATGGAGATGACCAGAGAACGGGATTGTGGGAATGGAGCTGGAGTCTGTAGAGTCTCCAGCAGAGAGATTAATCAGGGGTTCGGCAGGAGCCACTGGGAGAACGAACACAAAGTCTAAACACATCTCTCCCAAATTCAAAATAAAAATATTTTAGTCATTTAGAGCATTTATTTGCAGAAAATAAAAAAAAGAAACGGCTGAAATAACAAAAAAAAAAAAGAGAGAGATAATATTCATATTCAAGTTTTAGAGTTCAGAAATCAATATTTGGTGGAATAATCCTGTTTGGTTTTTAATCACAGTTTTCTTGGCATCATGTTCTCCTCCACCAGTCTTACACACTGCTTTTGGATAACTTTATGTTTTACACTCCTGATGCAGAAATTCAAGCAGTTCAGTTTGGGGGTTTGATGGTTTGTGATCATCCATCTTCCTCTTGATTATATTCCAGAGGTTTTCAATTTGGTAAAATCAAAGAAACTCATCGTTTTTAAGTGCTCTCTTATTATTATTTTTTTTTCTCATTCAATGCATTTTTTTAATTTATTTTTTCCTACACTGTAAATGAATTCTTGAGACTAAATATTTTACTGAACATCTTCAGCAGTTCAAATCAGTTAAAATTCACTGTACTGTACACTGTAATCCAACAGATTAAGGTGCACTAGATTATAAATGTGCATTATGCAACACTAGTAAGGAACAGGGGTGTAGTAAACAAAACTGTAATGCTGCTCCAGCAGTGCTAGCTGAGGTTAGCAGCAGGCTACAGGCTAGTAATACTCACCTCTGAATGGGGAAAGAGTTAGCGCTTAGCACAGTTAGCAGCTAATGCTGCTTCAGCAGTGCTAGCTAGGGTTAGCAGAGTTAGCGCTTAGCGCTGTTAGCGGCTAATGCTAATACTGCTCCAGTCTTAGTGCTGGAGAACTAAACTGAAACTCCTGTATAACTCTGTACTTCAGCAGAGTGACTTTACTGCTCCTTAATACCTGACTGATAGAATTCATACATAAGGAGCACCGGATTATAAAGCGCATTCTGCAACACTAGTAAGGAACAAGAGTGTCACCATATTTTCATTTCTAATTTCCTTTTTATTCAACTCTAATCCTTAAAATAAAATTTTAAAAATTTCTTTTAAGGTTAAACGAGTGCTGGATGTTAAACCACACAGATTTCTCTCCTGGAAACTGTTTATCAGGGCGAGTAAAGTGATTCTGTTTATTTACAGTAAGCTTAGATTTCCAGATTTACACTAAGGCTGGGTGCAGCAGCATTAGCATTAGCGAAAGAGCCAGCCCTTAGCAAGGTTAGCTCCAGCAGTGCTAGCTGAGGTTATCAACAGGCTACAGGCTGGTAATACTCCCCTCTGAACGGCGAAAGAGCTAGTGCTTAGCGGCTAATGCTAATACTGCTCCAGTCTGGGTGCTGGAGAACTAAACTGAAACTCCTGTATAACTCTGTACTTCAGCAGAGTGACTTTACTGCTCCTTAATACCTGACTGATAGAATTCATACATAAGGAGCACCGGATTATAAAGCCACTGTCGATATTAGTTTTCTTTTCAGTGCGTTACAGACAGAAAACAGGTGAAATAATATCTTCTCATGGATTCTCATACCACTGCTATGCTGATGACACTCAACTAATCCTTTCTTTTCCTCCTTCCGACACTCAGGTTTCATCCCGCATCTCAGCATGTCTCAATGATGTCTCGATGTGGATGAGTTCTCATCACCTAAAACTCAACCCCAGCAAGACTGACCTTCTGTTCATCCCAGGAACTACAAGCCCTCACAACAATCTCTCCATCTCTTTCGAGAACTCACTGGTCACTCCATCGGCAGAAGCAAGAAGCCTCGGTGTAGTAATGGATGACCAGTTATCGTTCTCGAGCCATATTGCAAATCTGACTCGGTCATGCAGATTTCTCCTGTACAACATCCGAAGAATCCGACCGTTTCTGTCTCAGGATGCCACTCAGGTGCTTGTGCAGTCTCTTGTCATCTCAAGACTTGACTACTGCAACTCTCTACTGGCTGGTCTTCCACTGCGAGCCATCAAACCACTACAGTTAATTCAGAACGCGGCAGCACGACTCGTCTTCAATCTTCCGAAGTTCAGTCATGTGACTCCTTTGATGCGTTCCCTCCACTGGCTTCCTGTTGCCGCCCGCATCCGATTCAAAACCCTGACGCTGGCCTACAAGGCAAAAAACGGACCAGCACCTTCATACCTGATGGCGATGGTCAAAGCCAGATCTGCACCAAGAGCTCTTAGAGCTTCCAGTACGGCTCGGCTCAAACCTCCATCACTAAAAACACACAGAAAACAGACATCCAGACTCTTCTCTGTGCTGGCACCAAGGTGGTGGAATGAACTTCCACTGGATGTCAGAACAGCAGAGTCACTCACGGTCTTCAAACGTCGACTGAAAACACATCTTTTCAAAGAGTTCCTAAACTAAAAAAAAAAAAAAAAAAAAAAAAAAAAAAAAAGGTTCCTAGGGTTCTTAACATGATTAAGTTCTATGTATCTCTTGATCCTAGTCTACAAACTAGCTTTGGATATCTTAAGTAACTTTGAAGCACTGTTGTAAGTCGCTCTGGATAAGGGCGTCTGCTAAATACCAAAAATGTAAATGTAAATGTAAAACAGCATTCTTACATTTTTTTCCCATTATTTGAGGTAAGTCATGTCTCTGAAAATGGCTTCTTTAAATAAAGTAAATTCAATTTATCCAGGCTTACAGTGCACAGTGTTCTCCTGTTTGAAAACCAAAATATAATCCCTCTAGATTATATCATTGTCTGTTCACGTTCCGCCGGAAGTTCTGTACATGATCTATGTGAAGCATCCAGGCAGCCTGACATTCCAGAGTCAATCCAGGAGAATTACCACCATCAGACCGGCGTATTACGACTCACACTAATAGTGACTCTCTCACACTGAGAGTGTAAACTCTGTTTAATCCAAAACCAGCCCCCTGTTCCCATTAAATCCCCCCTTTTCCACCGGCCTGCTGCTCCCACTGTCCTTCACTGAACACACCCATCCCTGGGTCATCTCTGACAGAGGGTCTGTGTGTGTGTGTGTGTGTGTGTCTATATTTACCACCCTGTGGTGGCTGGCGTGTGCTTTGTTCATGGGCTGCATTCTCCCTGAAGGACAATGTGTTGTCCAGGGGGTCATCTCACCCCCCCAATACCCCTCCCCCCCACCACCACCACACACACACATTCAGAAACACACACACATACTCAGAAACACACACTCACACACAGTGTGTGGTGGGACAGTGAGAGACAGACTAAGAGGCAGGCAGAAAGGTTTTGGTGAGAAAGAGAGAGAGAGAGAGGCAGAGGAAGTGATAGAGTGATAGAGTGATACAGAGTAAGGTCACTGAGGATAGAGTGAGGTAGAGAAGGTAGAGAGTCATAGAGAAATAGTGGGAGAGAGAGAGAGAGAGAGAGAAAGGGAGGCCCATTGTGGATCTAATAATCCGGTGAAGGTGCTCATCCCTGAAGACGAACGTGAGTGGCTTCCTAACTTCTTTCTCTGACCTTCCTCCAGAGCTCTACACAAACCTCTACAACTCTTCTATCTATCTGTCTATCTGTCTTTTTTCTATATGTATCCATCTGCTTGTCTCTTAAAGTTCATCTTGGCATCATGTTCTCCTCCAACAGTCTTACACCCTGCTTTTGGATAACTTTATGCTTTACACTCCTGGAGCAAAAAAAAAATGAAGCAGTTTAATTTTTTTTTTTAGTCTTCCTCTTGATTATATTCCAGAGGCTGGAATATCTGTCTATCTATCTATCTATCTATCTATCTATCTATCTATCTATCTATCTATCTATCTATCTATCTATCTATCTATCTATCTATGCTTTTCAACATCCAACTGTTCATCTGTCTTTCTGCCTATTTGTCTGTCTTTCTTTCCATCCATCTGTAATTTTGCCCATCTATCTATCTATCTATCTATCTATCTATCTATCTATCTATCTATCTATCTATCTATCTATCTATCTATATATCTATCTATCTATCTATCTATCTATCTATCTATCTATCTATCTAAGTTTTCATCCAACTGTTATGTCCACTTGTCTACCTCTCTGTCTGTCTGTCTTTCTGCCTATTTGTCTTTCTTTCCATCTATCTGTAATTTTGCCCACCCAGCTTTCAATCCATTTCTCTGTCTCTCTATTTGTGTATTTGTCTTTCTGTTTCTATCTATCTATCTATCTATCTATCTATCTATCTATCTATCTATCTATCTATCTATCTATCTATCTATCTATCTATCTATCTATCTATCTATTTCCCTGTCTATTTGTCTACTTGTCTACCTCTCTATGTAGCTTTCAGTCTATCTATCTGTCTCTATCTATGTGTGTGCCATTTTATTTGTCAAATCTATCTATCTGTCTGTCTGTCTGTATGTCTGCCTGTCTGCCTGCTGCCTGTCTGTCTGTCTGTCTGTCTGTCTAAAGTAGAGACAGTTACTTCAAAGCAGGAGAAACTCTTTTTAATACCCTTAATTTCAGAAGATGCACTTTTTTTTCTGACTATAGGACTAAGGAATGCTTTTACAAAATGTTACAAAAAAAGCAAAATTCAGCTAAAAATTATTATTTGTGTCCATGTAGTGCATCTCAAATTAATAAAACACTGTTTGTCCCCAAATTTACCGAGACATTCTTCACAGCTCTGGTCGTCTGTCCCCAAAACCCTGCAGCAGAAATGGTGTTTATTTTATTGAGCTTGTTTTGTGTCGTCGGTTTTACTGATGAAAGACGTTGAATTTGTGGCCCCAAAACACACCCTATCTCTCTCACACACACACACACACACACACACACACACAGCGTTTTGTAATGGATGTAATAGAACAGGTGTAATATATAGGTGTGCTCTGTGTTGATGATGTCATACAGGTGTTTTCTGCAGGTTGACCGTAAGTGAAGTAATCCTTCACCAGTGTCCCACTTCTGCTGGCCCACTCTGCCAGGGTGTGTTTATTTGTGTGTGTGTGTGTGTGTGTGTGTGTGTGTGTGTGTGTGTGTGTGTGTGTGTGTGTGTGTGTGTGATTAATGATCATGTGAGTGTACTGGGCAGCACTGTAGACCCTGCACTAAGGTCTCTTATCCTACTGTATTACATTATATTGGCCTGATAAATATGTACTGAATAATTCATAGTAGATGCTCATTGCTATCTTACACCCCGCCAACAGTCTATTTTCACACCTTCTCCCTGCATCGTTTAAATAGCAGCAGTGTTTCTGAATACATCTAAACGAGCAGATCAGTTTCCTCTGCTAACAAGGTAGCTGCGCCATTAAAATAGCAATCTGCCAAAGTCAGAGCTCACCTGGCTCTTAACAGGAATGATGAGCAAGTGATGCCCTGATTGGTTTATTCCACATTTTTTACGCCCAAAAGTAATCACACCCATGATTAATTAAGAGAATTAGTACATTACTTTTGCACATTTCGAGTCACGCAAGGTGTACTTTTCCCGTCGTTATGATAGCAAAGTGAATAGTCACAGCATATACCTTATAATTAATCTTTAATGAATAATTAACCATAAATACTAAATATTTATTGTGAATTCTGACTGAAGTATATCCCCTGTCTATCTCCGTTCTGACACATAGAGCACAGTTACAGCAGTTAAGCTGAAGTTATACTATAGAGTCAGCAGAGTTACAGCATTTACACTACTGTTAACACACAGTTATCCAACAGATACAGCACAGTTACAGCAATTAAGCTGAAGTTATACTATAGAGTCTGCAGAGTTACAGCAATTACACTACTGTTAACACACAGTTATCCCACAGATACAGCACAGTTAAAGAAGTAACGCCACACTTAAACCACTGTTATACTACAGATACAGCACAGTTACAGCAGTTCTGCCACAGTTAAGCCAGAGTTATACTTCAGATTCAGCCCAGTTACAGCTGTTTTGCCACAGTTAAGCCACAGTTATAATACAGATAAGGTACAGTTACAGTAACTACAGCACAGTTACAGGAGTTATGAAACTGTTATACTACAGATACAGCACAGTTGTAGCACAGTCACAGCACAGTTACAGCAATTACAGCACAGTTACATCAGTTATACCACACTTAAACCACTGTTATACTACAGATACAGCACAGTTACAGCAGTTCTGCCACAGTTAAGCCACAGTTATACTACAGATACGGCACAGTTACAGCAGTTCTGTTACAGTTAAGCCACAGTTATACTTCAGATAAGACACAGTTACAGCAATTCTGCTACAGTTAAGCCACAGTTATACTACAGATACGGCACAGTTACAGCAGTTCTGTTACAGTTAAGCCACAGTTATACTACAGATAAGGTACAGTTACAGCAGTTCTGTTACAGTTAAGCCACAGTTATACTTCAGATAAGACACAGTTACAGTAAGTACAGCACAGTTACAGGAGTTATGAAACTGTTATACTACAGATACAGCACAGTTGTAGCACAGTCACAGCACAGTTACAGCAATTACAGCACAGTTACATCAGTTATACCACACTTAAACCACTGTTATACTACAGATACAGCACAGTTACAGCAGTTCTGCCACAGTTAAGCCACAGTTATACTACAGATACGGCACAGTTACAGCAGTTCTGTTACAGTTAAGCCACAGTTATACTTCAGATAAGACACAGTTACAGCAATTCTGCTACAGTTAAGCCACAGTTATACTACAGATAAGGCACAGTTACAGTAAGTACAGCACAGTTACAGGAGTTATGAAACAGTTATACTGCAGATACAGCACAGCTGTAGCACAGTTACAGCACAGTTACAGCGATTACAGCACAGTTACATCAGTTATGCCACACTTAAACCACTGTTATACTACAGATGCAGCACAGTTACAGCAGTTCTGCTACAGTTAAGCCACAGTTATACTACAGATACGGCACAGTTACAGCAGTTCTGTTACAGTTAAGCCACAGTTATACTTCAGATAAGACACAGTTACAGCAATTCTGCTACAGTTAAGCCACAGTTATACTACAGATAAGGCACAGTTACAGTAAGTACAGCACAGATACAGGAGTTATGAAACAGTTATACTGCAGATACAGCACAGCTGTAGCACAGTTACAGCACAGTTACAGCGATTACAGCACAGTTACATCAGTTATGCCACACTTAAACCACTGTTATACTACAGATGCAGCACAGTTACAGCAGTTCTGCTACAGTTAAGCCACAGTTATACTACAGATACGGCACAGTTACAGCAGTTCTGTTACAGTTAAGCCACAGTTATACTTCAGATAAGACACAGTTACAGCAATTCTGCTACAGTTAAGCCACAGTTATAATACAGATAAGGCACAGTTACAGTAAGTACAGCACAGTTACAGGAGTTATGAAACAGTTATACTGCAGATACAGCACAGCTGTAGCACAGTTACAGCACAGTTACAGTGATTACAGCACAGTTACATCAGTTATGCCACACTTAAACCACTGTTATACTACAAATGCAGCACAGTTACAGCAGTTCTGCTACAGTTAAGCCACAGTTATACTACAGATACGGCACAGTTACAGCAGTTCTGTTACAGTTAAGCCACAGTTATACTTCAGATAAGACACAGTTACAGCAATTCTGCTACAGTTAAGCCACAGTTATACTACAGATAAGGCACAGTTACAGTAAGTACAGCACAGTTACAGGAGTTATGAAACAGTTATACTGCAGATACAGCACAGCTGTAGCACAGTTACAGCACAGTTACATCAGTTATGCCACACATAAACCACTGTTATACTACAGATGCAGCACAGTTACAGCTGTTTTGCCACAGTTAAGATACAATTATACTACAGATACAGCACAGTTATAGCACAGTAACAGCAAAGTTACAGCAATTACAGCACAGTTTCAGAGGACTATTTTCACACCTTCTCCCTGCATCGTTTAAATAGCAACAGTGCTTCTGAATACATCTGAACGAGCAGATCAGTTTCCTCTGCTGAAAAGCATTTTTTGGACATGTTCAGGTAGCTGCGCCATTAAAATAGCAATCCTCCAAAGTCAGAGCTCACCTGACTCTTAAAGGGAATGATGAGCAAAAGACACACTAATTGGAATAAAAATACTGAATATTTTATTGTGGATTCTGACTGAATTAAATGAATAATTCATTAGGAATAATTAATTGCAGACTATGTTTTCTATCTATCTATCTATCTATCTATCTATCTATCTATCTATCTATCTATCTATCTATCTATCTATCTATCTATCTATCTATCTATCTGTCTGTCCAGCTGTACCCCTGTGTTTTTGTACTGTATTTGTTCTCTCTATCTGTGTGTGTGTCGCTCTCTCTCTCTCTCTCTCTCTCTCTCTCTCTCTCTCTCTCTCTCTCTCCGTTCTGACAGCTGTGCTGTTCTGCTGTGCCGCAGGTGCTGGTCAGAAGTTCACCATGGCAACCAAAATAGTAAGATACCGGGTTCAGGAGGAGGAGGAGCATCAGCTGTCTCACAGCATGGCCCTGTCCTCTCAGATCAAGAAGAAGAAGTTCAAATCCAGGTACTCACACACACACACACACACACACATCCCAGACATATTCACACCCTGCGTCCCAGACACATCACACACACACTCTCACACACACTTATACTACAGATACAACACAGTTATAGCAGTTATGACACAGTTAGGCAACAGTTATACTACAGATACAGCACAGTTACAATAGTTATGACACAGTTAGACAACATTTATACTACAGATACGGCACAGTTACATGAGATATTACACACTTGTACTACAGACACAGCACAGTCATAGCAGTTATGACACAGTTATGCAACAGTTAAGCCACAGTTATACTACACCTAAGGTAAAGTAACAACAATTACAGCACAGTTACAGCACTTAAGCCACAGTTATACTTCAGATAAGGTACAGCAATTACAGGCAATAAAAGCACAGTTACAAAAGCTATGCCACAGTTATAGCACAGTTACAGCAATTACAACACAGTTACAGCATTTACAACACAGTGACAGCAATTGCAACACAGTTACAGGACTTAAGCCACAGTTATACAACAGATACAGCATAGTTACATCAATTACAGCAAAGTTACAACAATTACAACACAGTTACAGCAGTTAAGCCACAGTTATACTTCAGATAAGGTACAGCAATTACAGGCAATTAAAGCACAGTTACAAAAGCTATGCCACAGTTATAGCCCAGTTACAGCAATTAAAACACAGTTACAGCATTTACAACACAGTGACAGCAATTGCAACACAGTTACAGCAAATAAGCCACAGTTATACTTCAGATACATCGTAGTTACAGCAATTACAACACAGTTACATCAATTGCAACACAGTTACAGCACTTGAGCCACAGTTATACTACAGATACAGCACAGTTACATCAATTGCAGCATAGTTACAGCAATTACAACCCAGTTACAGTGATTAAAACACAGTTACATAACTTAAGCCACAGTTATACTACAGATACAACACAGTTACAGCAGTTATGCCGCAGTTATACTACAGATAAGGCATAGTTACAGCAATTACAGCATAGTTACAGGAGTTATGCAACACTTATATTACAGATAAAGCATTGTTGTATTACAGTTACAGCAATTACAGCACAGTTACAGCAGTTATGCTACAGTTAGCCACAGTTATACTACAGATACAGCACAGTTCCAGCTGTTTTGTCAGAGTTAAGCCATAGTTATACTATAGATACAGCACAGTATCAGCTGTTTTGTCACACCTAAGCCACAGTTATAAAACAGATGCAGCACAGCTACAGCAGTTATGCCACAGTTAAGCCATAGTTATACAACAGATACAGCACAGTTACATCAATTATGCCTCAGTTAAGCTTCAGTTTTACTACAGATACAGCACTGTTATAGCAATTATGCCACAGTTATAATACACATAAAGCACAGTTATAGCAATTACAGCACAGTTACAGTAGTTCTGCCGCAGTTAAGCCACAGTGAATGGAAGGTGTGTTTATACGTTTGACTGGTACTGTATATTTTGTATATTTTCATCCTTTTCATTGGTTTCTCTTATTCATTATTATAAACGCTATATAAACACTGTGAAAAGAAGTAACTGTGTTTGTTATTAATCCCATTTGAAGAGAAAGTAATATTCATTCGTTTTATATTCCTGAACTGGACGTCTTTAGGGAAATATTTAGAGATAAATAAGATAAATCAGAATTTTAAAAGTGAAGAAGTGATTGGGCTGTAGTTAAGCATGAGCTTTCATCATGTGAGGGATGGTCTGAAGATGTCCTGCGGGGTGGATGTTGCCCTCAGGCCAGTAGTTTGATGCTGTCTTGCTGCTTTAATTTAAATAAATATGAAATGAATCACAGCGCTGCTACTGTTTACAGACTGGAGACGTGTAAACAGAGTGCTGGTCTGTTTAGAATGTCCACCAGCAGTATATATATATATATATATATATATATATATATATATATATATATATATATATACACTCACCAACCACTTTATTAGGTACACCTGTCCAACTGCTCATTAATGCTAATGTCGAATCAGCCAATCACATGGCAGCAACTCAATGCATTTAGGCATGTAGACATGACCAAGACGATCTGCTTAGAGCTTAGATTGGGCCCAAAAAAATCCGACCCGACCCAGCCCGAGCCTGTGCACGTTCTGCCCGAGCCCGAGCCCAACCCGACCCATGAACTGTCATTATGAGCCCGAGCCCGACCCGGATGGGATTAGTATCTCAGGGGGGCGTCTGTGAAAAATATTTCACACTTCTACTCAGTAATAAACCTCCTGCATCCGGACTGCAATTGTAAAAACAGGAGGATCAGTACGTTTTTAGTCTTTTTTCTCGGTTAAATGACATCCAGTTCAGTAGCTCCTCCATTTCCACTCACTGTTGTGTTTTTAACGTGGATCTCCATGGAAACACGTGCCCGAAGTGTAATTACGGTGCGCGGCAGTGGACAAATAGCTTTTTTTTTTAAACATGAGTAGACGTGAGGAGATGTGGAACCGGACAGGACTAAAATTACTGGAGGACCACGGAGTTCAGAGAAAAACAGGAGATAATTCAGCCTGTAATTTTCTCAGAGGACGTCTGAGAAAGTCAGTCCTGATTTTCTTAGTGTAGATTTAGTAAACTAATCGTTCACTTCTCAGTGCTCACACCTCAAAACAAAGCTCCTCTAACTTCCCTTTTCCCTGTGATTTGCCCGCTGTCCTGTTCTCCACGTTCCTGTATTCAGCAGCAGGACTTCTCCTTTCCTGCCAGCCTGGTCACCCTGTTCCTCTGTGTTTATCAGGTCAGGGTGTGGATCCATTACTTCAGGCTAAACCAGCCTTTGTGTGAAACTGTTCCACTGTAACTAAACTCTATTGTTAAAGAGAAGGTGTTCCCCTGTCAGTGTGCTGAGAGCTGTTTACCTCTGAGGAACAAAGAGCCGCTATTGTTTCATTGCTCTTATTACCTGTTATTACTTTCATTTTTAATATAAGCACAAATATGTACTGTATGTAGTAGTAGTGCATCTCGAAAATCTTTAATCATTAATAGAATATCATTGAAAAGCTACTTTATTTATATATATATATATACATATATATATATATATATATATGTATATATATATATATATATATATATGTATATATATATATATATATTATATACATGTATTAAAACAAAGAGTGATCTATTTTAAGCGTTTATATATTTTATTGTTGATGATTATGGCTTACAGCCAATAAAAAAATAAATTTAAAAAATCTCAGAAAATCTTAATATTATAAAAGTTTTGGGCATAACGTAAAATAAACCAATCAGAGCGTGACTTGCTCTTCATTCCCTTTAAGAGTCAGGTGAGCTCTGACTATGGCAGATTGCTATTTTAACGGCGCAGCTACCTGGACCAAAGTGTCCAACGCAGCTCATTTACAGGAACAGTAATGTTATTTTATTTAGCATTCTGTTTATTGTTGATATAAACAGTTGGGTTTGTGCACTGCTACCAAGATAGCAATGAACGTCTGACTGTTGGCGTCTGTCTAGGTTTTATTCAGTCAGTGGAGCACCTGTGTTTTCTGTTGGAATAGCAAAACTCCAGAAATGTATCTGAACACACCTCACTTCCAGACCAACACACCCATCAGTGTAGATTTATTCAGAAACACTGTTGCTATTTAAACAATGCAGGAGGAAAGTGTGAAAATAGACTGTTGGTAGGGTGTAAGATAACAATGAGCAACATGACACACCTTGAGCAGAGGTAAGATAGGGCCCACTTAGCAACCACTTACCAACACCTTAGCAACACTTTTTCAACCACCTAGCAACATCCTAGCAACCACTTAGCATCACCGTACCAACCACCATGGAAACCATAGCAACCCAACCATAGCATAGGCAATCACCTAGCATCTGCTTAGCAATACCTTAGCAACTACCTAGGAACTGCTTAGCAACACCATAGCAACCCCCACAGATACCATGTCAACCACCTAGCAGCACCTTAGCAACCACTTCGCATCACCATAGCAACCACCACAGAATCTATAGATCTTTTTAACCACCTAGCAAGAACTTAGCAACCACCAAGCAACACCTTAGCAACCACCTAGCAACCACTTAGCAACACCATAGCAACTACCACGGATACCCTAGCAACATCATGTCAAAAACCTATTAACACCTTAGCAACCACCTAAAAACCACTTAGCATCACCATAGCAACCACCATGGATACCATAGCAACAGGTTTTGTAATGTTCATTGAGCTGTTGACACTGTTTTGTTTTTGGTATTTTTTAACAAGAACCTGCCTGTGGACTACATATAAAAACTCTGGTGTTTTTACATTGATGTAGAAACTGAAATGTTGATCAATGTGCATTGCCCATGTTGAATAAATTAATAATTAAATAAATAAACATTGTTAACCACCTAGCAGCACCTTAGCAACCACCTAGCAACCACTTAGCAACACCACAGCAACCACCACGGAAACCATAGTAACACCTTACTAACACCTTAGCAACACCTTTAGCAATACCTTAGCAACCGCTTAGCAACCAGCCATGAATCAGCATTGCAATCACACTCAGTTTCTGCAGGAAAAAATTATATTGTTATTGAATTGATATTAAACAATTGTTCCAATTTACTTACTTAATCAGAGCATTTACTGAATAAGGTTTAGTGGTTGTGATTACTGGAAAATAATACATCATAATTTCAACATAATAATAATAATAATAATAATAATAATAATAATAATAATACATAATAATCTGTAGTAGATACTAAATAATTCATATTGTTTCATATAGTAAATAATATATATATATACGTATATATATTTATATTTTTTTCAGTAAGTGAATAACACGCAGCTGTTACGTGCAGTAGTAGAGAGTGTGTTCTCCTGCAGGTGTGTTGTTGCGTGAGGAGCTGTGCTGGGCGTGGGACAGTGTAATCGGAGAGGTACAATAACCTGAGTGCTGTTAAAAGGTGTGGTCTGACAAGCGCACGTATAGAAATGACCTTTAATACCGTCACATGTACCTGCATGTGTATGACTGCCTGAGAATGAGTGGCTATATATATATATATATATATATATATATATATAAACTACATTTCTCCATAGTTTCTAATAAAAATATTGTCATTTAGAGCTTTATTTAGCTTTATTGCAGATTTATTTGCAGAAAATGAGAAATGGCTGAAATAAGAAAAAAGATGCAGACCTTTCAGACCTCAAATAATGCAAAGAAAACAAGTTTATATTCATAAAGTTCAGAAATCCATATTTGGTGGAATAATCCTGGCTTTTAATTACAGTTTTTATGCATCTTGGCATCATGTTCTCCTCCACCAGTCTTACACACTGCTTTTGTATAACTTTATGTTTTACACTCCTGGTGCAAAAATTTAAGCAGTTCAGTTTGATTTGTTGGTTTGTGATCATCCATCTTCTTCTTAATTTTATTCCAGAGGTTTTTAATTTGGTAAAATTTAAGAAACCCATCAATTTTAATTGTTCTTTTATTTTTTTCCATAGTTGTATATTATATAATAGTCTATATACTGTTAGTGCCTGGTCACAGTGTTGTAGGCTGTCAGAACAAGTTACCAGTGTCTGTATTGCCTGAAAAAGGTTAAAGTTATAGTATTTCAGAAAGTAGATGCAGTATTGTGAAGAAACGTAAGTTTAGTACAGAGGAGTTTTTGTTCTTATTTAACTTTTAATATGGTCTTGTTATAAATTCTGGTATACAGAAGGAATATATAATACTCAAGCAAACAGAGCGTTTCAGCCGAAGCCCCAAGTCCGACATTCAATCTCCCAGATTCTCCTCCCTCGGGCCAAATTGGGCCGGTTTCCTGTTTTTCCGTTACTGTTTAGCTTCCTGATTTACTAACGAAATTCAGAGAAAAGAGGGAACTGCTCCTCTGAGTGCGAGACACAAATTTAAATAGAGACAATGAGTCCAAGCAGCACTGATCCCTTTTAAATCCTCCCGGCTTCTGCTGGCCTACAGAAAGAGAGAGAGAGAAAGAGAGAGAGAAAAAAAAAGAGAGAGAGAGAGAGAGTGGTGGATCTCCGCCAGGCCGAGCCCCTAAATCACCTCAGGCTCTCACTCTAACCCCCCCTTCACTGCTACAACTCAGTATAACTAGAGCTGAATTACTGTGTTTCTGGTGTTGAAACTCGGGTGTGAATACAGAAGTCATAACTTAATATAGTGCATTATAGTGCTTTATATCAATACGTCATTAAAGTCGTCATTAAAAGCTGTGTAAAGTTCCTTACAGCAATTTTCCTGTTCTCAGTACTGGCTTAGTGGTAGCACGTCGCATCCCAGCACTGGGGTCTTGGGTTCAAGTCCCTATCTGGGTGGAGTTTCCATGTTCTCCCTGTGTCTGTGTGGGTTTCCTCCCACAGTCCAAAAACATGGAGATCAGGTAAATTGGATACTCTAAATTGATCTGGTTAATTGGATACTCTAAATTGATCTGGTTAATTGGATACTCTAAATTGATCTGGTTAATTGGATACTCTAAATTGATCTGGTTAATTGGATACTCTAAATTGATCCGGTGTGTATGTGTGAAGTGTGTGTATGACTGTGAGCCCAGATATGGATAGGCATTCTGTCCTGGGTAAATGCTGTAGTGCCGATGCAGTTCTTCATGTGGACGGTGGTTGTTTCTGGTTGAGAGTACGCTGTGCGCTATTGGCTGCCGTGTAATGTGCTTGTGTGTAAACCGTGTAAATTGTAAAGTGTTCTTGGGTTTCTAGAAAGGCGCTATATAAGTTGAACTTCATTCATAAATTGAACTTCATAAGTAACATAAACAGCTCTAGGAAAAAAATAAGAGAGCACTTAAAAATGATGAGTTTCTTTGATTTTACCAAATTGAAAACCTCTGGAATATAATCAAGAGGAAGATGGATGATCACAAGCCATTAAACCAAACTGAACTGCTTAAATTTCTGCACCAGGAGTGTAAAGCATAAAGTTATCCAAAAGCAGTGTGTAAGACTGGTGGAGGAGAACATGATGCCAAGATGCATGAAAACTGTGATTAAAAACCAGGGTTATTCCACCAAATATTGATTTCTGAACTCTTAAAACTCTTTATGAATATAAACTTGTTTTCTCTTTATTTGAGGTCTGAAAGCTCTGCATCTTTTTTTTTTGTTTTCTTGTATTATACTTGGCAACCAGGGTGTTGGCACAAATTGTGAGGCCTAGTACTCAACCAGGGTTTTAGCAGAAATGGTGAGGGCAGGTTCCTGTATTATACTTGGCAACCAGGGTTTCGGCAGAAATGGCAAGGGCAGTTCCCTGTATTATACTTGGCAACCAGGGTTTTTCGCAGAAAAGGCGAGGGCAGATTCCTGTATTATACTTGGCAACCAGGGTTTTGGCAGAAATGGCGAGGGCAGGTTCCTGTATTATACTTGGCAACCAGGGTTTTTCGCAGAAAAGGTGAGGATAGACTCCTGTATTATACTTGGAAACCAAAATGTTGGCACAAATGGTGAGGGCTAATACCCGTATTATACCTGGCAACCACAGTGTTGTCACAATAGTGAAGGCAGATTCCTGTATTATACCTGGCAACCATAGAAACAATAGTGAGGGCAGATTCCCATATTGTACTTGGCAACCGTGGGTCTTGGAACAATTTGTAAGGGCAGATTCCCATATTATACTTGGCAACCAGGGTTTTGGAACAAATTGTAAGGGCAGATTCCCATATTATACTTGGCAACCGGGGTCTTGGCACAAATTGTAAGGGCAGATTCCCATATTATACTTGGTGACTGGGGTGTTGGAACAAATTGTAAGGGCAGATTCCCATAGTATACTTGGCAACCAGGGTTTTGGAACAAATCATAAGGGCAGATTCCCATATTATACTTGACAACCGTGGTCTTGGTACAAATTGTAAGGGCAGATTTCCATATTATACTTGCCAACCAGGGTTTTGGAACAAATCGTAAGGGCAGATTCCCATATTATACTTGGCAACCGTGGTCTTGGCACAAATTGTAAGGGCAGATTCCCATATTATACTTGGTGACTGGGGTGTTGGAACAAATTGTAAGGGCAGATTCCCATAGTATACTTGGCAACCAGGGTTTTGGAACAAATCATAAGGGCAGATTCCCATATTATACTTGGCAACCGTGGTCTTGGTACAAATTGTAAGGGCAGATTTCCATATTATACTTGGCAACCAGGGTTTTGGAACAAATTGTAAGGGCAGATTCCCATATTATACTTGGCAACCGAGGTCTTGGTACAAATTGTAAGGGCAGATTTCCATATTATACTTGGCAACCAGGGTTTTGGAACAAATTGTAAGGGCAGATTCCCATATTATACTTGGCAACCGAGGTTTTGGAACAAATTGTAAGGGCAGATTCATATATTATACTTGGCAACCAGGGTTTTGGAACAAATTGTAAGGGCAGATTCATATATTATACTTGGCAACCAGGGTTTTGGAACAAATTGTAAGGGCAGATTACCATATTACCAGATTCCCATATTATACTTGGCAACCGGGGTCTTGGAACAAATTGTAAGGGCAGATTCCCATATTATACTTGGCAACCGTGGTCTTGGTACAAATTGTAAGGGCAGATTCCCATATTATACTTGGCAACCGAGGTTTTGGAACAAATTGTAAGGGCAGCTTCCCATATTGTACTTGACAACTGGGGTTTTGGAACAAATTGTAAGGGCAGATTCCCATAGTATTCTTGGCAACCAGGGTTTTGGAACAAATTGTAAGGGCAGATTCCCATATTATACTTGGTAACCAGGGTTTTGGAACAAATTGTAAGGGCAGATTCCCATATTATACTTGGCAACTGGGGTTTTGGAACAAATTGTAAGGGCAGATTCCCATAGTATTCTTGGCAACCAGGGTTTTGGAACAAATTGTAAGGGCAGATTCCCATATTATACTTGGCAACCAGGGTCTTGGAACAAATTGTAAGGCGTCCAGCCAGAGTAATTTTTGCTTTAAGAATAGTTAATCAGTTTCAGTTGCGACTCATTTAATAATGTTTAGACATTAAAAATCAATATCTATCGTTGATGAAACATGTTTGGAGTTAGTTCAAGTAAATCAAGTTGAGATAACTCAATCATGAACAAATTCACAGAGAATAGAGTAAAATAGAGTATTATAGTATTATGGGATGAAGTGTGTAGAGCGTGTGCATCTGCAGGATGAAGATGAATTACTGAATCAGTTACAGTAGCAGGAAAAGCCTCAGTGTTTCCAGAGCGAGTAACAGGTTTACACACCTTCACATTTCATTACAGAGCCAATGAGTCTCTCGCTCAACAGCACCATTTACACACAACATCTACTCCCCCCACTGACTCCAGACCAGCCCCAGACCACCAACCACAGATCACTAACACTGGATAATAAAGAGGCAGCACCCTCTACTGGTCAGTGACAGATTAGTGGATGACCAATACTCACAGAGAAATACAGCCTTTCTTACATTTTAGACATACTTCATGTTTTATCTACACAGCTTCATTTCATTTATTAACATAAACCCATTCCTGCTTTTTATGCAAGAATTTTAGCATAATTATCATAATATATAATCTACAAATTGTCCTTAAGGTAGACTAGGGCGACTGGGGGACACATCCACTATACAAATGGATTCCAAAAGCCAATAAATATATGCTTCCAATGGCAACAGACTAAAGTCATTTACAGTGGCGTGAAAAACTAGTTTTTGCTTTTTTGTTATACTGATATTTTCCTGATTATCTAACAAACTTTGATATTAGAAAAATAAAACCAAGATTTACAGATAACTGGTAACGAGTCTTTCTTATCTCTGTGGAGGAATTTAGTTCCAATCTTCTTTACAGAACAGTTTTAATTCAGAAACACTGGAGGATTTTCCAGCATAAAGATCATCTCAACCAATCAGACTCTAACTAGATCACTCCTCCAAAACCTTCATTTAGTTTATTTAATCCTTTCAGAGGTGAACATGTTTGTGTCCTCCTGGATGAGTTGTTCATGCCCTTTTGGAGTAATTTCTTTAGGTCGGTAAGCCGGTCACTCCTGGGAAGGTTCACCAGTGTTCCATTAGTGTTTTCTCCATTAGTGAATAATAATAGTGAATCACTGTGGTTCTCTGGAGTCCCAAAGCTTTAGAAATGACTTTATAACCTTTTCCAGACTGATAGATGATCAATAGCTTTGTTTTCCCATCTGTTGTTGAGTTTCTTCAGATTGGGGTATAATAATAATAATGTGCTGCTTTTTGAGATCTTTTATCTGCTTCATGTTGTCAGACAGGTTGTATTTAAGTGATTTCTTCATTCTACAGGTCTGATAGTAATCAGGTCTGGTTGTGGTTTGTAGTGAAATTAAACTGTTTGAGCTTTACTAAAAGTAAGACCAAAAACTTTTGATCAGTAGTGTATATAAAATGTATACTCTACACTCTGCCAAAGCTATCAGAGTAGAACATAAATGCAAGCAGAGGTGTTTAATAAGAGTGAGATTAGAGCTGATTAAAGTGCTGCAGGAGCATCAGGTTGTGTTGTGTTGTTGGTTCTGAGATTAGGATTCTGATACTGGTGTTTATTATTAAGGTGTGAACACAATAGATGAATTAAATATAACACAATACTGTATAATACAATGTATTTACTGATGACGAAAACGTGACGAATGTGAGCTCTGGCACAGACTGGATTTAGTTAATTATTAATCACAATATTCACATTATTTCTTCAGCTGCTTATAGTTACTACAATTGCTGACATTGACAATAAAAATCTAATATATTTACTGTATTTTTTGCACTATAAGGTGCATTAGATAAAGCTGATTATAAAGCGCATTAGAGATTAAGAGCTAGGGCTTAGTGCAGTTAGCGGATAATGCTAATAGTGCTCCAGCAGTGCTAGCCAGGGTTGGCAGCAGGCTACAGTCTGATATACTCACCTCTGAATGGCAAAAGAGGTAGCGCTTAGCACGGTTAGCGATAATGCTAACACTGCTCCAGCAGTGCTAGCCAGGGTTGGCAGCAGGCTACAGTCTGATATACTCACCACAGAATGGCAAAAGAGCTAGCGCTTAGCACGGTTAGCGATAATGCTAACACTGCTCCAGCAGTGCTAGCCAGGATTAGAAGCAAGCTACAGGCCAACAATACTCAATTCTGAACGGCAAAAGAGTTAGCGCTTAGCAAGGTTAGCGTCTATTGCCAATGGTGCTCCAGCAGTGCTTGCCAGGGTTAGCAGCAAGCTACAGGCCAACAATACTCAATTCTGAACGGCGAAAAAGCTAGCGCTTAGCGAGGTTAGCGTGTAATGCTAACAGTGCTCCAGCAGTGCTAGACAGGGTTAGCAGCAGGCTACAGTCAGACCTTCTGAAGTGCTCCAGCAGTGCTAGCAAGGGTTAGCATCAAGCTACAGGTCAATAATACTTAATTCTAAACGGTGAAAGAGCTAGCGCTTAGCGAGGTTAGCGTGTAATAGTAACAGTGCTCCAGCAGTGCTAGACAGGGTTAGCATCAAGCTACAGGTCAATAATACTTAATTCTAAACGGTGAAAGAGCTAGCGCTTAGCGAGGTTAGCGTGTAATGGTAACACTGCTCCAGCAGTGCTAGCCAGGGTTAGCAGCAGGCTACAGGCCAACAATACTCAATTCTTAACGGCGAAAAAGCTAGCGCTTAGCAAGGTTAGCGTGTAATGCTAACAATGCTCCAGCAGTGCTAGACAGGTTTAGCAGTAGGCTACAGTCAGACCTTCTGAAGTGCTCCAGCAGTGCTAGCAAGGGTTAGCAGCAAGCTACAGTCAGACCTTCTGAAGTGCTCCAGCAGTGCTAGCAAGGGTTAGCAGCAAGCTACAGGCCAATAATACTCAATTCTGAACGGTGAAAGAGCTAGCGCTTAGCACGGTTAGCGGTTAATGCTAATACTGCTCCAGCAGTGCTAGACAGGGTTAGCAGCAGGCTACAGTCAGACCTTCAACCAAGCCTCTAAAGGCTATTTGGTTTATGAAGGATTTAGTTTGTGATGTGTAATTTTTGTAAGTATTGTGAAATAAATTGTTAATCCCAAAAAGCAGAATAAACACTTTTTAATTTTTGTGTATTTGTGTGTTTTCTAGTGATGAAGAAGCCTCTCTCAGTGAGTACTATCCCATCATCCCCGGCGACGTGATGTCTGTGAAGGAACTTATGACCGACCCCAAGTTCCCACGCCATAGGACCTGGTAAAGTACCTCAAATATGATTTATTTTTCGATTTATTTATTTATTTATTTCCATTGGTTTATGCCTTAAAATCTAAAATCTCAATAAAATACATTTAAGTTTGTGGTTGGTAAGCAGGGTGACAATATACCAAAAAAACAACAAGGGGTATGAATACTTTTGCAAGCCACTGTACATAGAAGTGTAGAATATGTGTCTATAGTGTAAATTAAGCGAACCTTAATCAGATAGATAGATAGATAGATACTTTATTGATCCCCGGGGGGAAATTCTTGAAACGGAGCTACTGGAACAGGCAGCCACTCGCGTCGGCGCCGGAAGTAGAAAAAAAAAAAAAAGGTTAAGTAATGGGAAACTTTAGTTAGCTTAACTTTGAAACATCCAGTTATTACAACTAAAGGGAAAGTTGATTTAACTTTTATATATTCTTGTTATACTGTAAAACCGAGTAAGTTGAGTTTACTTCACTTTTTTAAGGCAGCCGGTTTGCTCTAATTTTTTTAAGTAATGGGGAATGAAAACTTGAGTTAGCATGAATTAAAACATCAATTTATTATAACTAAAAGGGAACTTGATTTAACTTTTTATTTTTGTTATATCAATTAATTAAGTAAAGTCTACTCAAATCATTTTAGGTAATTTGTCGCCTCAAATGAATCGAGGTTCATTTTTTTGTCATTTATAATACTGCATGGAGTTAACCAATCGTTCATTAAACCACAATAACTCGTAACTTTTTGAGTTAAAGTAACTGTTGCACAATCGCTCTATCTTACTTTTACTGTAGCAAAAAAATCCTAATTAAATGGGCACCGTTAATGCATTAGTTGACGTTACTACAAAATTGCATGGAAACCTGAAAACGAAGTATGTATTTTAATGTATTTTACATTTTAAATGTTAAAATCAAGTCAATACAATTTGTAGATTTGATTTCACTGTCTCTTTGATTTTATTTGAGCTTTTTTTAATACTCATAGTAGAGTAAAAGTAGATGAAAAAAGGAAATACTATAGAGTATATATACTAACAGTACTGAGAGCACAGCCAACCCAGAGTTCCTGCAGCTCAGAAAATGAAGCTTGTTCTTACAGCCTACAACAACATAGAGTTTACTTAAGGTAGCCCCAGGGGAAATACTGTACTACACACTGATGGTAAGTGTTAGTTAGAAACTGTTGGACACACCGAGTATGCAAATAGATTGTGACAGAAGCCAATGGAAAAGAAGCTGTTACACTGTAAGCCTGGATAAGTTAAATTTACTTAAAAATTTGAGGAAAACGATTACTTAAAAAAGGTTAAAAAACGGGGCATTGATGGTATAGTTACTTAAAAAAAAAGTAATCAGATTACTGATAACTCCTTTAAAAAGTAACTTAGTTACTTTATGGATTACTTGATTTTAAAAATAACTAATTTACTTTACAAGTTACTTTATTAGTTACTTTCAGCAGCTGCAGACACCACCTCCCGCCGCCTTAACATAAACATTATAACCAGTTTTACCAATACTCCCTTCATTGGAAAATACATTTTTAACAGCATCAATGTATCTCTAGACATTTAATATTGAACTATTTCCTGAAAAAATAAGGTTTTTTATAAAAAATAAAAAACTTACTCTTGATTTCACTTAACATAAATGCTTGTTTTTATAAAAATATATAAAATAAAGAAAGTCTTTCTTGACCTGAAATATTTAACTCTGTAAAACTGAACGTTGAACTTGTTGTTCTCTGCAGGGCAGCAAGGAGTGGTTTTATAAAACAGAACCGTGTATATGGTCTAGACCAGGGATCACATATATGCGGACTGCGGTCCGGGTCCGGACCCAGACGTTGTCCAATCCGGACCCATACCGGACCCAACTACTGAGAAGGATT
Organism: Astyanax mexicanus; assembly: GCF_023375975.1. NCBI lineage: Eukaryota > Metazoa > Chordata > Actinopteri > Characiformes > Acestrorhamphidae > Astyanax > Astyanax mexicanus. The sequence goes on from NC_064408.1 coordinate 121,934,370, forward strand.
TAATTCTGACAGTGTTTATTTAAAGCACCGGAACTTTTCTCATCTTTACGGTATTCGTGCTCTGCAGCACAGTAAACTCACAGACCAATCACGTGTGGTGTAAAATCTTCAAACGCTCTCCACGGCCAATCAGATCTGTGCAGGCCGCTGACCTGGCTTGTAAATTGGGACGCGGCCGGGAAAAAACGCCTTTATAAAGAGATAGGGAGCCCGAGAACTGGCGGAAAAACGAGAACGGGTGGAAACTAAAGACACGCCGAGCGCAAGAGAGAGAGAGTAACGCACAGTGACTTGGATAAGTAACTTTAATCTGATTACTGGATTGGAAATAGTAACGCGTTAGATTACTCGTTACTAAAAAAAGGGTCAGATTAGAATAACGCATTACTAAGTACTGCGTTACTGACATCACTGGTAATGGGTAATGAAAACTTATAATATCAAGTTATTACAACTAAAGGGGAAGTTGATTTAACTTTTTTTTATTTTTGTTTTACTGTAAGACCGGATAAGTTGAGTTTACTTAACGTTTTTAAGGCAGCCGGTTTGCTCATTTTTTTAAGTAATAAGAAATGAAAACTTGAGTTAGCATAAATTAAAACATCAAGTTATTACAACTAAAGGGAAAGTTGATTTATTTGTAAGGTAGCCCAGGGGGAATCACTACACACTGATGGTGAGTGTTAGTCAGAATCTGTTGGACACACCCAGTATGCAAATAGATTGTGACAGAAGCCAATGGAAAAGAAGCTGCTTATGGCAAAACAGACTAAACTCAGTTCTTATTTATAAGTTGGTTCAACTCAAAGATCTCAGTTTGAATAGTACAGTAGTATATGAGCTCACAAATGATCAACTAACTCAAAATAGTTGAGTATTGTTAAGAAATATCCAATTTTATGTAAAACAGACTTAAATCTTTTGAGTTTAAACAGCGTATGGGTTTACAGTGTGGCAGATCTGCTGAGGGACTCGCCTGGGTAACGCCTACAGAAACATCTGAGAGACGTCTGCTGTTGAATAGTTTATGTTCTGCTTTATCTCCGTCTTTTTAACCTTCTCAGGATGTTCTCCTGGCTTTACACCTGTCTGCCTGTGTAAGTCACCTGTTTATAAATACTTCAAAGCAGGGATGTCTGGGGCTTTTATCTCAGGGCACCTTGCCTTGGCTCTTGCGGTGCCCTCCTCATTTGCATATGTCTACGATTCTCACGCCCACGAGTCCAGACTCACCGTGACGGAGTTTCTGATACAACAGAGCAGAAAACAGAGCTGTGATTCAGCTGACAGATATATATCTGGCAGAATATCTGCTGACCAATTTATTAGAAACACCTTCTTATAGCTCGATCATGAGGGGAAGTGCAGAAAATATAATAGGCTAATGAATAGTGAAGTAGCATAGAATAGTGAAGAAGGGGCTAAGTTAGCTTAGCTAATGTTACTATCCTAGTCCTGTACAGCTCATATCATTCAGAGCTAGTAAATACTGAAAAACACTGTATGGTATATGAGTTGAACATAAAAATGAACTTAAACCTGCAGTTTATCGTCTCTCTGACATGCAGTCCAGTGTTTTTAACATACTATATGTGAGTAGAACTTGAAAATGAACTTAAACCTAACGTTTATAATCTCTCTGAAATACTGTCCAATGCATTTAACATACTATCTATGAGTAGAACTTAAAAATGAACTTAAACATGCTGTTTATCATCTCTCTCTGAAATACTGTTTAGGGCTCTTTATGCACTATATGCGAGTAGAACATAAAAATGAACTTAAACCTGCCGTTTATTATCTCTCTAAATTAAAGTCCTGGGCATTTTATGTACTATATGTGAGTCGAACTTAAAAATAAACTTAAACCTGCCGTTTATCATCTGTCTGAAATACAGTCCAGTGCACTTAATGTACTATATGTGAGTAGAAAATAAAAATGAACTTAAACCTGCAGTTTATCGTCACAGTAAAACACTGTTCAGTGCATTTACATTACATTACATTACATTACATTACATTTGGCAGACGCTTTTGTCCAAAGCGACTTACAATAGTCAAGTACAGAAGTAAAATAAGTTTAAAGGTAAAACATCTTTGGATAGGGATTAAAGGAGGTCAAAGGGAAATAATGGGATAGAGGAGTGAAAGAGGGGAAGAAGAAAATGAGGTTAGAAGTACTTAGTGTGTTAGAGGTGTTAAGGGAGTAAGAATAAGAGAGTAATGTACTATATGTGAGTCGAACTCAAAAATGAACTTAAACCTGCTGTTTATCGTCTGTCTGAAATACTGTCCAATATATTTAACATTCTATATATGAGTAGAACATAAAAATGAACTTAAACCTGCCGTTTATCATCTGTCTGAAATACAGTCCAGTGCATTTAACAAACTATCTATAAGTAAAACTTAAAAATGAACTTAAACCTGCCGTTTATCGTCTCTCTGAAACACTGTCCAGTATATTTAACATATTATCTATGAGTAGAACATAAAAACAAACTTAAACCTGCCGTTTATTGTCTTTCTCTGAAATACTGTCCAGTATATTTAACATTCTATATCTGAGTAGAACATAAAAATGAACTCAAACCTGCCGTTTATCGTCTCTCTAAAACACTGTCCAGTGAATTTAATGTACTATCTATGAGTAGAACTTAAAAATGAACTTAAACCTGCCGTTTATCGTCTCTCTGAAATACTGTCCAGTGCATTTAATGTACTATCTATGAGTAGAACATAAAAATGAACTTAAACCTGCCGTTTATCGTCTCTTTCTCTGAAATACTGTCCAGTGCATACAGTACAGAAGTGAATTTCAGACACCGTGCACGTCTCGGCTACAGTGTCGTCCTTTTGAAGGAGCCCCGCCTCTCCACGTCCTCCACCCTCTCCATCCTTCACACTTCAGGCTCTTATCCACAGCTCAGATCCACAGCTTTAGCTACTTCATTTAACTGGGCTGCTAATCCTCTTTAGGAAGGAAAACATTAGGAAGGTCGTCGTGCTGTGGACACTGTTTACCGCTGGGAGAATGAAGGGGGGGGGGGGGTATATGGAGTTGGTGAGCGTGATGAGGCACATCAAAGGCGGGAATAGATAGGGGTTCATCTTCACTCAGACACATCGACACTGTGGGATGATGAGGAGGATAATGTAAAGATGACCTCAAATTTTCACAGGCTTACCTTCATGGGATGTACAGTATAATAGCTTGGATAATACAGCTCTGGAAAAAATGAAGAGAGCGCTTCAGTTTCTGAATCAGTTTCTCTGATTTTGTTATTTATAGGTTTATGTTTGAGTAAAATGAACATTGTTGTTTGATTCTATAAACTACAGACATCATTTCTCCCAAATTCCAAATAAAAATATTGTTATTTAGAGCATTTATTTGCAGAAAATAATGAGAAATGGCTGAAATAACAAAAGAAAAAGATGCAGAGCTTTCAGACCTCAAATAATGCTAACAGAACAAGCTTACATTCATATTCAAATTTTAAGAGTTCATAAATCAATATTTGGTGGAATAACCCTGATTTTTAATCTTGGCATCATGTTCTCCTCCACCAGTCTTACACACTGCTTTTGGATAACTTTATGCTTTACACTCCTGGTGCAGAAATTTAAACAGTTCAGTTTGGTTTGATGGCTTGTGATCGTCCAATTTCTTCAAATCAAAGAAACCCATCATTTTTAAGTGCTCTCTTGTTGTTTTCTTCTAAGACACAAAGCTCACTCGGGTTGGCAAGTTGTGGAGGCTGAATCTACACAATCCATTGATATTTTTGACATACTAATCGCTGCCGAGGTATTAATCAGATGTGACAAGGCTACCCCTCCGTTTTTATTGATTGCAGTTCACTTTAGCATGTATAGCATGATTGTGTTAGCCAGCACAGTCCAAATCATTTTAGCTCACATTGCTAATCTATCTAGCATTAGCTCTCTCAGATACCCTCTGCCCTGTTATCCCAGCTGCACTCAGACCACTGATATAAATGTGAACACTCAATTTTTAAGTGAATTTAAACACCAGTCTCTAGTAAACTAATCTAGTGGATGTGATAAATGACCTGACTGAATTAGCTCTAGCCAGTTAGGTTACCTGTGCAGGAGCAAAGTAGCAGCTCTGGGTCGGTCTTGTAGTCTATTGAGCTTTTAGCAGCTGAGGTTTAACTGAACCAGCCCAGCTTTCTAGCTTCCATGCTGCAGCACCGCTTGTTCGCTTTACATGCTGATAATTTTATTATTTTGCATAGGATATATATTCCTTAATGGTCCTTTTAAGTATTTTTATTTACTTATTTACGTTGAGTAGTTGTTTCTTCTCATAACCTGGATTAGAACATTACCCAAATATTCACTATTCACTGTATACCTGTAACTCTACCTCTTCACTACTTTACTTTAACTGATGCTCTCAAACACTTTATTAAGAGACAAGAAATTCAAGCAATTAACTCTTGATGAGTTCAGCACAGCTGTTAACTGAAATTAGCCTGAGAGTTATTCACTCCTCGCTGGGTAGTGTTTTTGGTCAGTATATCCTATAGTTTTGTGTTTTTTGGCAATTTATCCACTGTAAAAATAGTTTAATTGGGGTAATTCCACCTAGTTTGTAGTTTTGGGGCAGTTTATACACTGTATAAATAGTTGAATTGGGTTATTTTTATCTAGCTTTGTAGTCTTGGGGCAGTTTATTTATTTTATAAATATTTTAATTGTGTTATTTTCACCTAGTTTGTAGTATTGGGGCAGTTTATTCACTGTAAAACATCATTTAATTGGGGTATTTCCACCTAGCTTGTATTTTTGGGGCAGTTTTTCTACTATAAATATAGTTTCATTAGGTTTTTTTCTTTATTTAGTTGAGTAGTTGTTGCTTCTCATAACCTGGATTAGAACATTACTCAAATATTCACTATTCACTGTATACCTGTAACTCTACCTCTTCACTACTTTACTTTAACTGATGCTCTCAAACACTTTATTAAGAGACAAGAAATTCAAGTAATTATCTCTTGATGAGTTCAGCACAGCTGTTAACTGAAATTAGCCTGAATTCCAGGTGACTCTACCTCATAAAGCTGACAGTTCAGTATAAATCTACAATGCAGAACATTTTAAAATAATGAAAAAACACAGAATTTAAGGTGTGTCCAAACTTTTGACTGGTACTGTATCGATGTGTGTGTGTGTGTGTGTGTGTGTGTGTGTGTGTGACACAGAGCGAGTGTACAGGTCTCTGCTGTGTGAGGATGAGGGAAGTATCAAAGTGAATATTCACTTAGATCAGCTTCAGCCTATCAGACACGGCCTGATCAAACGATTCCTCTCAGAGTCAAAGCCACACACACACACACACACACACACACACACACACACCTTCATCTCTACAGCCTTCACTTCCTTTCAAACGCACAACAACAACCTTGTAAATATCAAGAGTCTCCATCAAATTTGTAAAAAAAAACAGCAGGTTAATGATATATATATATATATATATATATATGCAGATATATATAGATATGCAGGACTTGTGCAAATCTCTCCATGCATTATGTTAAGGCAGGTACAGTATTTATTGAGGATCCCATTTTAGTGATCTGTTGTTCATTGGTAAATTGCGCTTTCCTCAGCTGGATTTAGGGCGTCTGTGTGTTTATGGTATCGTGAGGGCACAAAAAATACTCAAAACGAACAAAAGACATTTACCAATCCTCTTAATTAATCCTGGGTGTGGTTGATTTGCGATGTAATGTGCAATAAACCAATCAGTGTGTCACTTGCTCATCATTCCCTTTAAGAACCAAATGAGCTCTGACTTTGGCATGTTCATATTTTCCCAGTGCTACGCTTTCGTTTTTTTTGTTTTATTCTTTATTCTGTATACTTTGGATGTAGAAGCTAATATATGATGGGACAGCTGCTAATGACTGTTGTCAGGGTTTTAGTCAGTCAGTGGCGCATCTGTGTTTCCCACCGCCAAGTTAAAAACACTCCAGATATTTACCTGAACACACCTCACTTCCAGACCACCACACCTCATATTATCAGTGTAGATGTATTACTAAACTCCTAAAACACAGGGGTTGGACAATAAAAATGAAACGCCTGGTTTTAGAGCACAATGATTGATTGTGGTGACGGACAGTTCTGGTGGAAACAGGAGAGTTGAGGTGCACATTGAATTCTGTCGTGATTTGAGCAGCCGTGGTTTTATGTTTTTTTGGATACAATTCGGGTTAGCACCCGAGCATCCCTTTCAGACAGCTTCCTCTTACAGTGTCCACAGTTAATCCTGTTGGATGTGGATGGTCCTTCTTGGTGGTATGCTGACATTACCCTGGATACCGTGGCTCTTGATGCATCACAAAGACTTGCTGTCTTGGTCACAGATGCTCCAGCAAGACGTGCACCAACAATTTGTCCTCTTTTGAACTCTGGTATGTCACCCATAATGTTGTGTGCATTGCAATATTTAGAGCAGAACTGTGCTCTTACTCTGCTAATTGAACCTTCACACTCTGCTCTTACTGGTGCAATGTGCAATTAATGAAGATTGAACACCAGGCTGCTCCAATTTAGCCATGATGAAACCTCCCACACTAAAATGATGACAGGTGTTTCAGTTTCATTGTCCAACACCTGTAGACCCTATTTCAAAGGCATGGGGGCAAGACGTAAAATAGATTGTTATAAGCATCATGACATGCCTATTTTGTATTCAGACTAAAGGTAATTTTCACAACTTAAAACAAGTATACGTACATCGAATTTTAGCTTTTATACATTCAAACCAATTTAATTCAGTTTTTTTGTGTGCTAAAATAATGATATAAGTAATTTTATTTATATTTTTATATTAGAATTGAAGTTTATTTTAATACTACAGTCTGTGAGTCTGTGAGCTGCATCCACAGCACTTCCCACCTTGCTGCTACTAAAGACTCGAGGCTCGGTTTGGCCTTGTGTGAAATGTTTAGTGATGCAATGTTCATGCAAACCAAACAACCTGCTTTACACTCGGAGAGCTCAGACTGCCTTCACTTTCAGAGCCTCACACTGATACCAAACGCAGGGTCTATGTGAAGACGTGTCTCTTTCAACAGCACTTAATTCAACACTAATTCTGCGCTTATTAAAGTTCCTGATTCACTTATGTGTCTCACTTTGATGCTGCTGACAGGAAGGATGTCGAGCGTTCACTGAATCTCGCTGCTGGGTATTAGGCAAGTTTCAGTACAGTAGAGTAGTTTTATATAAAGACTAATTTATCACTGCACTCTAATATGTGGACTCCAACAACTTGGCATATGTTTTAAATAGATGTTATATTATACACCTGTTTATTTTCTTGTGTATGTATCGGAACAACCCAAAAAATAGAGGGAGAAAATGGGCAAATTTGACATAATTTCATGCAAAAACAAAATTGTGGGTAAATAACTTTGTTTCAAGCATGTGATGCTCATTTAACTCACCTGTATGATGTAACAGGTGTGTTCAAAGAGGAAGATGGATGATCACAAGCCATCAAACCTTCAAGCTGAACTGCTTGATTTTTTTGCACCAGGAGTGTAAAGCATAAAGTTATCCAAAAGCAGTGTGTAAGACTGGTGAAGGAGAACTAAATATCGATTTCTGAACTCTTTATTAAAACATTATGAATATTTTTCATGAATAATATTTCTTTGCATTATTTGAGGTCTGAAAGCTCTGCATCTTTTTTGTTATTTCAGCCATTTTTCATTATTTTCTGCAAATAAATGCTCTAAATGACTTTGAATTTTTTTTTGGGAGAAATGTTGTCTGTAGTTTATAGAATAAAACAACAATGTTCATTTTACTCAAACATAAACCTATAAATAGCAAAATCAGAGAAACTGATTCAGAAACTGATCTCTTCACTTCTTCCAGAGCTGTATATAAGTGTAACTTCATCATCATCATAATTTAAATCTCCCTAAATTCTAAATTCTGATTTTTCCCATTTTTCTCCCGATTTATATGGCCGATTGTCCCACCCATTCTGCTGCTACTCAGCTGTATATCTCGCCTATCACCAGTGATTCCCCTTAACACCAGGATGGTGAAGACTAGCACACGCCTCCTCCGATACATGTGAAGTCGTGAAGACTCGACCTCTTTTTAAACTAGCATCACAGCTGTTACAACCCGGTCTAGGGTCAGGCCGTAACAGAAAATGAGAGTGGGCTCTCTCCCCAGACCCTCTGCCAGAACAAACACCAGACACTGAAAATGGATTAAAACAGGATGACTGTATTGATAAAAATAAGGGAATGTGACTTCAGGAGTGAGCATAGGCTAAAATAACAAATAAACCAACTAACAAACAAAGAAAACTAACTGAACCTGCCAAAATAAAGAAACTAAATACATAAACTACCCTGACTCCCTGTCACCAAAACAGGAGAAAAAGGTAGCTAAAGAAAACGGCACTCTCCCCCTACTTTACCCAAAGACTAACGTATATTGAAGCAAAAACTAAAGCAACACGCAGAATACAAAATGGAGGTGCCGGGTTGGTCTGAGCAGGAAGTTGTTCCAGGTCAGGAAAGGGGAGGAGCCCTGAACGTCTCTCCCAGGTCAGGTTTCCTCCTGCCCTTTTATAGAGTGCACCCCCAGTGGCCAATCATGGTCCTACAACCAAAAACCAAACACAAACAGCACAGAGGGCACACAAAGATAGACCAATACGACCAGGGGTCGTAACACAGCGCTAACGCTCGGAGGAAAGCGCAGCAACTAGGTTCTGATACATCAGCTCACAGACGCAGCCTTGTGCTGATCCACATCACCCTAGGAGTGATGAGGGGAAAGAAAGAGCGCCATCTACTGTACCCTGTACCCACCCAGAGAGAGCAAGACCAACTGTGCTCTCTCATGAGCAAGCTGCGTGACTGGGATTCGAACCTGCGATCTCTTCCTGATCATAAACCATTTTTATGTTCTTAAAGAAGGAATACCAACCATCGCCACTTTGTAATTCAGTGTATATGGATTAATTCTGTACTGAACAGAAAACAAAGCGGTGCTGAAGATCCACCGGAGACAGATAACTAGCATTAGCACTAGCATAAGTGGAGATCAAGCACTTTGAACCGAGTGTGGTCGAGTGTTCCTCAGCTCCACTTCAGAGGGAAACATCCGAAGCCCTCTCCAGCAGGAGTGTTACTGCCATCCCTTCCCTCGTCCTCGTTTATTTATTTATTTATTTATTTGCTTCCTCTCGCTCTTTTTTATGTAAGACAGGCTCTGTCTGGGCGGTGAAGAGCGTATGCAGCCCCACGCGCCGGCTGACCTCCTCACAAGCACTTTAAAATGACGAGCAGTGAAATGTCACCGGGGATCTCCTCCACTCCCAGCACATTTCTGCAGACGCAAAAGTTCAAGCAGCTCAAATCAGCCCCCGGATGCTGTTAGTTTAAAACGTCCAGACAGGCAGTGGATGCTGGGCAGTACGGGCTCGAGCACGGGCTTGGGCTTCGTTTCTGAGAGTTTCTGTCTTTTCTCTGACTGCCTGAGTTGCCCCTTGACATCGTTTGCGTAATGCTTGAGAGTGATTTATTGTGGCAGATGATTAGAAAAAGGATTAATAATGTATTTGTATAAAAACGTCTTAAAAGGAACATATTGTGCCAAACTCCACTTGGGTCTCGACCAGTGATAGCATGGTTACTTTAAAAAAGTAATCTGATTACTGATTAACCCTTCCAAAAAAGTACAGTTTTCCCAAAACTAGCTTTATTTGAAGCTTTGCTCCCCCTTTGGCATCGTGTTTTTGAAGCACTAATTCTCCAGCACAGAGTGAACAACCAATCTTGATATTGATCATTATTAACTGATACAAACTCTGAGTAGTGTCTTTATTTCCAGCTAGAAAACACGTATCCCTCCTCGTTCCTCCAGTGTGTGTTCCGTTGCATGGTGTTACTTGCAGTGATGGTATAGTTACTTTGAAAAAGTAATCCGATTACTGATTACTGATTAATCCTTTAAAAAGTAACTTAGTTACTTTATGGATTAATTGTAATGTAACGTATGAATTAGAGTAATGCATTACTGACATCACATGTTTCGACTGCCCCTATAAATGATGTTATGTAATAACAAAAGTTTGGGAGAAGGACCACGCCCGAACCCTACGTTCTAACTCCACCCCGTATCAATCAACCGTCCTATAAATACCTCCCCTAACTAACTATCTCTCGTGACGAAAGTTTGCAACCCACCTCCTCCCCAACAACCCCCTTTTTCTACTCTTCCACTTCTCATTAAATAAAAAGGGGGGGATATAACTGCACGCTTCTTCAAGCACGCAGTTCAGAACTCCAGCCCAAATTTCCCTGAGTTCCCTCCCCTTTTTCCTTCTTCTTTCTCTACTTCTTTAGGCGTGGTCCGCACTTAGCAAAACACTCTATGCATTATATGCTTCTATATGTCATTTGGAAACTTCCTATAGTAGGCACAGTGTGTAAGCTACCTATAACCTATTATCAGCAGGAAAACTTTATGTCAGCATCAGCACAACACAAACACAACTGGCCAACGTCCAGTAAAACGGTGAGCAAAGTGGTGAGCAGACAGTACACAGCAGGATTAGCCAGCAGACTTCGTCTGAGAGAGGGATCTGTGACAAGTAAGAGTGGGTCCCTGGGTCATGGTGGAAAAGGTTACGTTGAACTTCAAACTAGCTCACCCAATCTTATATACTTTATAGAAAATGAGAAATTATTTTTCTTCTTTTTACTGGATTCATGTTTATCTGCATAGATTTGTAGTTTTTACTATATAAACTCTCTCATTCTCTCTCTCATCAGGGAGGTCCTGAAGGAAACCATGGCTGATGATGAGCTTCGTCAGAGGGATAAGTGGACTCTGTTTGGTAACGAGGCTGAAAAGGTGGAGATTGGTGTGATAAGGAATCAGCATGTGGTCCGTAAACGAGTGGACCGCATGGCTCTGCGTAGAGAGGTAAACCTTTATTATCTAAAACCCAAAATCTAGCAGTACTTTACATATGATATTTAGTATATTTTTTATATCATTTTTCTATTGTATTTTTCTATTATATTCTCCTTTCAATTCAAGTTAAGTGTCTTAAAAATAATTTGGAATTTAAAAAGTTGAAAGGTTTGTCCCCTTTTACATTACTCCTTTTTATGTTGGGAAGGAATTTGACCAATCAGAAAAGATTAGAAACTCCATACCCAGTTAACAGAGAAAGTTATAAGAATGTTTAGAAACCTTTTGAGAAGGTTGGAAGGTTAGCCTGTAACTTTACGGAAATAATATCCCAATGATCTTCTCGCATAACGTTCCCAAGTAGATGAACACTAACATTAGGGAAATGCTAAAAGTAGCTTTCCCAAAACAACCAAATTAAAACAATGAATTACCAGAATGTTTAAAATAAAAATAAATGTTAAATAAAAACGTTTTAAGAACATCCCGAAAACTTGAGAGATTTCCTATTTTGTGATCTGTAGGTCACTTGTGCATACTGCAGCTTGATTTAGGGCGTGTCAGTGTGTCTTTGCTATCATAACGATGGGAAAAGTACATCTTGCGCAGCTCGAAACAAGCAAAAGTCACGTACTAATTCTCTTAATTAATCATGGGTGTGCTTAATTTTGGGCGTAACGTGAAATAAACCAATCAGTGTGTCACTTGCTCATCATTCCCTTTAAGAGTCAGGTGAGCTCTGACTTTGGCGGATTGCTATTTTAACAGTGCAGCTACCTGGACGTGTTCAACCCTTCTTAAGGTATGCGTGCAGTACATTTACAGGAACAGCAATGTTACTTTATTCTGTATTCTGTTTATTGTTGATGTAAAAGTTGGGTTTGTGCACTGCTGCACCTGTGCTGCCAAGATAGCAATGAACGTCTGACTGTTGGCGTCTGTTTAGTTTGTATTCAGTCAGTGGAGCTCCTGTGTTTTCTGTTACCAAGATAAACAAGCAAAACTCCAGAAATGTAACTGAACACACTCCCATGAGTTTAGATACATTCAGAAGCACTGTTGCTATTTAAATGAGGCAGGTTAAAGCCATGAAAATAGATTGCTGGCAGGGTTTAAGATAGCAATGAGCATTGCAATGCAGTTTTGTTTAAAAATTGTTTTTAGCCAGGAATAAAGAAGTGAATAATACAGCTACAGCTGGGTTGACGGGATTAAAACAGCATTACGTTTCCTCAGAGCTGAGAGAATCTTCTCAGTCCGTCTGTCTGTCCATCAGCTGGACGTTCTGCTGGACTGTAGCTGAAGCTCTGTGATGAATTTTCCATGTGTTGCTGCAGGCGGAGAGGAAGTGCTCCCTGCAGCTGAAGTTTCTGGAGGATTTGAGCAGGAAGGAGCCGGACTTCCCCGTCCCCCTGCGTCCCCACACCGTGTGGGAGGGCATGGCCGTCAAGCTGTCCTGCACCGTGCAGGGCTGCCCCGCCCCACAGGTCACCTGGTGAGTCAGTTTTATCAGGTAGAGTCACCTGGAATTCAGGCTAATTTCAGTTAACAGCTGTGCTGAACTCATCAAGAGTTAATTACTTGAATTTCTTAATAAAGTGTTTGAGAGCATCAGTTAAAGTAAAGTAGTGAAGAGGTAGAGTTACAGGTATACAGTGAATAGAGAATATTTGAGTTATATTCCAATCCAGATTATGAGAAGCAAGAACTACTCAACTAAATAAAATGAAGGTCAGTCAATCTGAAATGAAGAATTTCAAGAACTTCCAAGAAAGTGTCCTCAAGTGTAGTCACAGCAAAGACCATCAAAAATTATATAATGATGGAAATGGCGCTCATCAGGAATGCCCAAGGCAAGGAGTAAGAGCAAGAGTTCCATTATCGCTGTTTATTGAAATATTTTGTGTTATAGAGGACGAGAAAATATGATCTGTTTGGTTAAAATAGTTCCATTGCTGCTCTGTTTTTAGCTGCACTGTTTGGCTTGTAAGCGCTGCATCGTTGCGTCGGAGTAGTACATGGAGAGCTTCGGTTATGGTGCATTACCGGCTGATAATGTCACTCATAGAACTCCTCTCAGCCAGTCACATTGCAAGGTTGAACTAACAGTGGTATAATTGATAATATATAGTAGGGGGTAAATCATTTATAATAGTTACTGAATAATCCATCAACGATGTGAATCAAAGATGACTCTTAAGACGTATTTTAGAAGATTAAAGTAGCATCACATAATACTTACATTCAAAGAAAATCTCATTCTAGATATTATTATAGGATTATTACATTATATGTAGTTATTTTAAATATTTGTGGCATTTTTTTTTTGTCATATTCAAGGTTAACATAAAAAAAGAAACACTATGGGCACTATATTAGCAATCTATAGCAAACAGGTTAATTGCGTAAATTGCAAATTGATTTAGGGGCGTGTCTCTGACTTTGGCAGATTCGTATCTTAACAGTGCGGCTCTCTTTTGTGCATCTCAGCAGAGACAGATACTGACCTGTGATTTCACATTGTGAAGATACACCAGCAGCTAATTTAAGGGAACAGCAGTGTTATTTTATTCTTTATTCTGTTTATTATTGATGTAAAAGATGTAATAGGAATAGGCGGCTGACTGTTGATTGTTGTCAGGGTTTTATTGAGTCAGTGGCACACCTGTATTTCCCGCCGCCAAGATAGAAACACAATTCCATACCACGACACCCATCAGTGTAGATTTATTCCTAAACACTGATGCTATTTTAACGGGGTCTAAGATAGCAGTGAGCATTCAAACAGCATCCAGGTCTTCACTAAAGTATTAAGGTGGTGTAGACTGGTAAACCTGTTTTTGAGCAGCCGAATTTCAGATTCCCCTGCAGATTCTGACTCCCCTTCATACTAACGAGACAAATGAACGCTAGATTACACCTTAAAAAGCTCCACTTTTCTTTCATCTCCTCACTCGTCCGCACGCTGTGTTGTTTTTCTCTGTCAGGTATAAGGACGGCGTTCCTCTGAGAGTTTCCTCACAGCCCTGGAATTACAAGCTGCTGCAGAAAATCGGCCTCAACACCCTGGAGATCAGAAGGTGATTAAACTCGGAAAATAAAGGCCTGGGTCAGATAAAAAGTTCAGCCTTCAGCTAATTGCATCTCCAACTTTTAAATCAAGTCAATAAAGATTGAGCCCCTCAGGTGCAGAACATTTTTAGGCGACTCTTCTTCACTGAACTCGATCATGAATCTAAAAACTCATTTTTTAGTTTAGAAGAGAAGCTACAGTCCTGTACTTTTTATCTGATTTAATATGAAAAAGCTGAGTAAGTTTAACACTAGAAGAAGCACAGCTGTTTCTAGTCTCAGTCTTAACATTACCGTAGTTTTCGCACTATAAAATTAACTTAAAATCCTTTTTAAAAAGAGTTTCAGTTTAGTTCTCCAGCACTGAGACTGAAGCAGTATTAGCATTAGATGCTAACTGCGCTAAGCGCTAGTCAGTGTTAATTTTGAAAGATGATTTTGATTTAAATGTATAATAGTTTTAGTCTTAGTCATTTTAATCTTTTGGTTAATATTAGTTTCAGTCTAAAAATAAACAACATTTTAGTCTAGTTTTAGTCTAATGAATTTTAGTTATATAAAAAGTATGTATTACATATTTTTTATTATTTTAGATTTTTTATTTGTGTTGCTGTTTTGAGATTATTTAGCTAATATCTAACTGGCTTTACCAGAACACTCAGGTTTCCTCAGTTTAGCACTGTCAGGCTACTGCTAGCGATTAGCTGCTAATGCTAATGCAGCTGCACCAAGCCTTAGTGGAAATCTGAAAATCTAAGCTTACTGTAAATAAACAAAAACGCTTTACTCACCAAAATACAAGAGAGATACAATAAAATAAAAGTTTTCAGGAGAGAAATCTGGAAATCTGTGTAGATTAACATCCAGCACTCGTCTTACTTTAAAATATATTATATAAAATATAAGAATTACAGTTTTGTTCATTTAACTTCACTCAACTGGAAATAAACATATACATTGCTGCAGAGGTTGAGCTTGATGAAGTTCTCATACCATATGCTGATACACTTGATACACTATATCAAATTGTTCTGAATGGCTGTTGTCCTTAAAGGCAGCCTCTTCTGAAGCTGATGCACAAAAAAGCCTGCAAACAGTTTGGACTTTTAGACAAGGACACTAAGAGCATTTGATTATTGGAACTGACTACAAACCATGTTTGTTATATATACCAAGAATGGAATAATTATGCTTTTAGTGGCATCTTTTAAAGTGGATTCCATGTCACTTAAAAGCTCTTTAACTCAAGGTTTAGATTTTTGAGTTATGACTAAATGACACTGGTGCTGAAACGCTGTGTACTGTGTGTATAAACGCTTCACTGTTACACAGATAGAGAAGCAGCAGTGAAGATCAGTGAGCGAAGGTGGTGATCTCTGTGTTTGATCTGCAGGTGTAGCGCCGCTGATGCTGGAGAATACAAAGCCGTGGCAAAAAGCTCCTTAGGCGAGGCGACCACCTTCGCCACCCTGGTGGTGAACTGTGAGTGACTTTCAGTTACTACTTTAACCCTGAAAGCATGCTGTCTTAGTTTGTTATATGATATTTGTTTCTATTAAATGTGTTTAGTGATACTTGGTATCTGTAGACCCATAAAACGTCTTAAGCTGATTATTTAACAGTAGAATGAACAAACTAGCAATTTATTTAAGGCAAAGGAAAAGACAGGCTGAAGCGCTACTAGGAGAATCTGAATTGTGAGTCTTTCCAACAGGTGCTCTATTGAACCCGAGCAAAAATTGAAATATCAAAAAGAATATAAGTCAAAGTTACTCTGTTAGAAAATGTGTCAATTAAAAAAAATGTATTAAGAAAAAAAGAAAGAAAAAATGTAATTTAAATAAAAATTTAAAATAAAATAAAGTAAAAATAAATACATTAATTAAAACAAATAAATAAATGAATTCAAAATAAATAAAAAAAAGTTAAGTATAAAATGGGTGAGTCACCATTACATGATTATCAAAAAAACAAAATAAAAATAATAATACATTTTGGAAAAAAAAACAAACAATAAAAAAAAATGGAAAAAAGGGAAAAATGTAATTTAAATAAAAAGAATTTAATGAAATAAAAAATAAATTAATGAATTAATTAAAACAAATAAATAAATAAATGAATTTAAAAGAAATAAAAAAAAATAAGTATAAAGTGGGTGGAGTCACCGTCACATGTCTGTAGTCAAATGATTATTAAAATAAAAGAAAAAAATAAAAGAAAATAAATAAGTGATTAAAAAAAATAAAAAAATAAATAAATAATGCATCAGCCTTTGTGTTTTAATATCTACTTGCCATGCCACATTAAGGCTTTTAGTCATTTTTCCTAACAGAGCGCCTTTGACTTATATTCTTTTTGATATTTAAATATAAGCATGAAGGTTATATAACCCCAGTTTTTGGACATTTTTTTTCTTCTTTTTTTTTCAAATCAAATCAAATTAAATGTATTTATATAGTGTTTTTTTTCAACTGTATTTGTCTCAAAGCAGCTATACAGAAATGTAATAGCTGGAAAGAGAATCAGACAAAACATTAAAAATACGATACAGAACCTCCAGTGAACGACAGATGCAAGAAAAAACTCCATCAGAGCTGGAGGAGGAAAACTTCCACTGGGAGGAACCAAGACTCACATATACCTTCTACTATCACATGTACTATTAAGGCTAACACTGTATAAAAGGGGGGACCGATCCTCCTTTGGTCAGACCATTCATAAATTAATATTAAAGTCATCTGGGCCATATATCAGGTCTCCAAAACATCCAGCAGGCTAAATGCTGCCACTATGATCCTGGGATCGCTGTTCGGTTTTCGAATCCCGGTCATGCAGCTTGCCGTCAGCTGCCGGAGCTCTGGGTGGGTACAGTAGATGACACTCTTTCTCCTCATGACATCAGGGTGATGAGGGGGATCAGCACAAGGCTGCGTCTGTGAGCTGATGTATCAGAACCGAGTCGCTGCGCTTTCCTCCGAGCGTTAGCGCTGTGATGCTACTCTGTAGCAGTTCAGAAAGAGGCGGAGTCTTCACGACTTCACATGTATCGGAGGAGGCATATGGTAGTCTTCACCCTTCTGGTGTTGGAGCATCACTAGTGATAGGCGGAGTCCTAATGAGCGAGTCTCTCTTTCTCTCTTTTTTCGTTTCAGCCTATCAAGGAGCTAAGGCGGGCCTGAAAATTACCAAGACTGTGGGTAAGTGTTTCTGCTCTCTTTCTCTCTCTCTCTCTTTCTCTCTCTCTCATCTCTGGTGAGACGGAGAGGTTGGGAACGCTTTGAAGAAAGATACGGCTTATTTTTTATCCACTCAGAATGACTGCAGGCAGGAAAGGAGGTCTTGGACATAATGGGTATATATATATATATATATATATATATATATATATATATATATATATATATATATATATATATATATATGTGTGTGTGTGTGTGTGTGTGAATGGATCACTGCAATTTCAGCCGTACGGTCATGTATATTTCATCACAGGACTGGGATTCATTTGCTCTTGCTGAAGGCTGTGCTCTCCTACATCTCTGTGCCACGTTCTCGCCCACAGAGAACCATCAGGAGAACGCCGTACCCTCCAACCGTGCTGCCCAGCACCAGTCACATGACCGTACACCCCCTACATCCCCTAACACTCCCCCCACACTGATTCAACAATTCAGCTTTAAACTCCCATCAGTAGCCTCTGGCTACAGCATTACAGCATGTGTTTTAAAGCAGCGGTCCTTAAAGAACTCTGGTGTAAAATGAACTTTTGTTGTAGTAAAACATGATCCAGAAATACAACATAGATATGTATATACATAGACTCCGCGTATTCTGCCTCCTGGCGTCGGCTGCTACGCTATGTGGAATCTATATATATAAATCTGTTGGACAATGAAACTGAAACACCTATCATCATTTCAGTGTGGGAGGTTTCATCATGGCTAAATTAGAGCAGCCTGGTGATCAATCTTCATTAATTGCACATTATTGCACCAGTAAGAGCAGTAAGAGTGTGAAGGTTCAATTAGCAGAGTAAGAGCACAGTTCTGCTCTAAATATTGCAATGCACACAACATTATGAGTGACATACCAGAGTTCAAAAGAGGACAAATTGTTGGTGCACGTCTTGCTGGAGCATCTGTGACCAAGACAGCAAGTCTTTGTGATGCATCAAGAGCCACAGTATCCAGGGTAATGTTAGCGAGATACCACCAAGAAGGACAAACCACATCCAACAGGATTAACTGTGGACGCTGTAAGAGGAAGCTGTCTGAAAGGGATGTTCGGGTTCTAACCCGGATTGTATCTAAAAAAAAACATAAAACCACGGCTGATCAAATCACGCAGAATTCAATGTGCACCTCAACTCTCCTGTTTCCACCAGAACTGTCCGTCACCACAATCAATTATTGTGCTCTAAAACCAGGTGTTTCAGTTTCATTGTCCAATCCCTATATATATCTACGTTATTATCAGCACAGTGATGGTGGCGCTCTGAGATGAAAGTTAGTGTTATAGGATGTAATTAGTGGTTTTAATAAGCTTCTTCTGCACTTTTTAAGTTATTAACGCCTCTTTTAAATGTCAGGGCTCTCCGGATTCTAGCAAGGAGGTGTGGAGCTACTTTGAGCTGGATAACAGTGTAAAAAGCGATTTTTCAGGGCAAGGTTTCGAGACGTGCAAGGTGTACTTTTCCTGTCGTTATGATAGCAAATATGCACTGACACTAGTGTTTCTTTGCTATCGATTTGCAAGTACTTCAGTATTTTACACCCTGTGCAAGGTGTGTTGTGATGTTTATTGCTATCTTACACCCTGCTAACAGTCTATTTTCATGCCTTCCACCTGCCTTGTTCAAATAGCAACAATGCTTCTGAAAATGGTGGTCTGGAAATGAGGTGTGTTCAGGTACATTTCTGATGAATTACTATCCTGACAACGAAAAAACACAGGTGCTCCACTGACTGAATAAAACCTAGACAGTAAATTACCTACTCAAACACCTTCACAGTGTGAATGAGCAGGTGAGTTTCCTCTACTGAGAAGCATTGGACACGCCCAGGTAGCTGCACCATTAAAATAGCAATCTGTCAAAGTCAGAGATCACCTGACTCGTAAAGGTAATGATAAGCAAGTGACACTCTTTCTTTCTTGATAATTAATGCATGCCTTTTGCATGTTTTGAGACGGTCAAGGTGTACTTTTCCCGTCATTACGATAGCAAAGACACACTGACACGCGCCCTTAAATCAAGCTGCATGGTGCACATGTAAGTCTTGGCTGTAAAGCAGCACCAGAAATAGGTTACGTTTGATAGCAGCCGTGCTTTTTGTAAAATGAGCAAACATCAGAATGAAGGCTTGAATTTCGTTCACCGTTATTTTTTTGTATCATGAAGCGTTTTTTCACTCGTCTGGTGCGCGATTGCCTTCTCTGTCAGTACAACAACAAATCTAACAAATCGCCTGTCAGGAATCGAGCGTTTCACCACCGCCGCCATCGCCGAGGCCCCGGTCCAGACGGCGTTCCATCTGCAGCGTTCCTCATTACCGTAATATTCCCTTGTTCTTTCCCTCCTCTATCTGTGAGAGGAGTGAAATTCCTCCGGAATGAAGGGAATGGTGTTTTTCCCGCTCCAGTGGGTTTAATGTTCCCAGGCTGCTCCTGCTAATTAAGCTCTTTCTGCCTTCCTTCATTTCCACACAGTGTGACGAGCAGAGTTCCTCCCTCTCACTTCAGATACATAATTACATCTCATTCTCATTCCTTTCTCTTCTCATCTCTTCTCTTTCATATTTTGTTCTTTCTTTGCTTCTCTCTTCTCTTTCCTTCTATCCTTTTCTGACCTTTCTTTTCTTCTCATCTCTTCAATGCTTTTCTTTTCTCTTCTCTTCTCTTATGTTCTATTCTATTCCCTTCTCATCTCATCTAGGCTCCTTTCTTCTCTTCTCTTCTGCTCTCCTTTCTTGCTTTTTATTCTCTTCCCTTCTCATATCATCTCATCTCTTTTATTTTATTTTCTTCTGTCCTCTTCTCCTCTCTTCTCTTCCTTTCTCATATCATCTCAACTCTTTCATTTTATTTTCTTCTATCCTCTACTTTTCTCTTCCCTTTTCTTATCTCATCTCATCTCATCCATGCTCTTCTCTTTTCATCCCTTCTATTCTCTTCTTTTCTCATCTCATCTATGCTCCTATTTTCTCTTCTTTGCCCTTCTCATCTCTTCTCTTCTATGCTCTTCTCCTCTTTTCTATTCTCTTTTCATTTAATCTCTTCTCTTCCATTCTCTTATATTCTCTTCTCCTATTCTTTATCTTCTCTTCTCTTCCCTTCTATGCTGTCCTCTTCTTTTATATTCTCTGTTTTTCTATCTCTTCTTTTCTCTTACATGCTCTTCTCTTCTCCACTCTTCTTTTCCATTCGTATCATTTCTATCCTATTTTTTTCTATTTTCTATTCTTCTCTTATCTTCCCTTCTCTTCTCATCTAATATTGTCTCTTTTCTTTTCCCCTCATTTCTCTTTTCTTGTATTTTCTTCTATCCTCCTCTTTTCTCTTTTTTTCTTCTATTCCCTTCACCTCTACTATCCTCTCTTCTTCTATCCTGTCTTCTCTTCTTTCTTTTCATTTCCTGTTTTCTTTCACATTTCTATTCTCCTCTTATCTATTCTCATCTTCTCTCTCCTCATTTCTCCTTTGCTCCTCTCATATCTTATTGTATCTTATTGTCTCATGTCTCTTTTCTCCTCTTTTCTCCTCTGCAGCTCCGCTGGTTGAGACGGAGGCGTTGTTTGACTCTACTTTTCCTCCGTCGTTTGTGAAAGAGGGAGAGACTCTGGTTCTGAGCTGTGGATTCACCTCTCCTCTGCTCCCATTTCAGCAGGACGTCTCCTGGTTCAGAGACGGTGAGACATAGAGACACAGTCCACCTTAAGAAGACCAGATCATAAACAGCTCATTTAATTTCTTTATTTCTTTCATTAGAATGTATTTTACATTATTATATTATACTTTAAGTATATGTATGTTTTTCACTACCCAGTATGAAAAAGTTCTGTTATAGATTATCTAATTATCCAATATTGACTATGCATTATTTAATATGCACTATGAAATATTTAGATTGCTTTGCAAAGTTCTGTAATTAATAAGTATACACTATCAATTACTTAGTATCTAGTATGCATCATTGAGCATCTACTATGTATTATTCACACTATAAATTTATGGTTATCTATTATGAAATGTTGATCATTGTGTTTCTTTGCTATAGATTTGCAAGTACTTCAGTATTTTACACCCTGTGCAAGGTGTGTTGTGATGTTTATTGCTATCTTACACCCTGCCAACAGTCTATTTTCATGCCTTCCACCTGCCTTGTTCAAATAGCAACAATGCTTCTGAAAATGGTGGTCTGGAAATGAGGTGTGTTCAGGTACATTTCTGGTGTATTACTATCTTGGCAACGGAAAACACAGGTGCTCCACTGACTGAATACAACCTAGACAGTAAATGACCTTTTCAAACATCTTCACAGTGTGAATGAGCATTTTATTTTATTTAATATACACTGTGAAATATTTAGATTGCTTTGCAAAGTTCTGTAATTAATAAGTATACACTATCAATTACTTAGTATCTAGTATGCATCATTGAGTATCTACTATGTATTATTCACACTATAAATTTATGGTCATCTATTATGAAATGTTGATCATTTACTTCAAATTTATCAATATCCATTGTGAATTATTCAGTATATGCTATATTGTATATTTATTAACTCCTCTCCTCGTATCTCTTCTATTAACATTTCCTTTCCTCTCCACTCTTCTCCTCTCCTCTCTAATCATCTTCTCTTCTTATCTCTTCACTTCCCTTCTCATCTACTCTCTTCTCTTCTCCTCTTTTCTCGTCTCGTCTCCTCTCCTGCCCTTGTCTCTTCTCTTAATTTCTCCTCTCTTCTATTCTATTTTCTTCTATTATCCTTTCCTTTTCTCTTTACTCATCTCATCTTCTCTCTTCCCTTCTCTTCTTTTTTCTTCTCTTCTCATCTCTTCTTTCCTTCTCTCCCCTTTTCTTTTCTTTTCCATACTGTCCTCACTTCTCTTCTCGTTTCTTCTCATCTTTTTTGTTCTCTTCTCTTCTTTTCTCCTCTCTTCTCTTCTTCTTTCTTTTCCTCTCCTGCTCTTTTCTCTTCTCTTCTCTTCTACTATGCTCTCCTTTTCTTTTCACTCTTTTCTTTTCATCTAATCTGTTTTCTTCGCTTTTCCTCTCTCCTCTTGTCCTCTCTTCTTTTTGCATCTGTTCAGTTATCTTCTCTTCTTTTCCTCTCCTCTCTTTTCATGTTCTCATTTCTTCTCTTCCCCTCTTTAATCTCCTCTCTTCTTGTTTCTGTATCCTCTGTGTATTATTGAGTGTATTCTGTGCTTTATTCAGTATCAACTGAAATTGATTAGTATCCACTATGTATTATTCAGTATTCTCAGTGAAGATCTGCAGTATTATTTATTATCTCTCAGTGCTGACGGTGTGTAATTTGATTGTATGTGTTTACCTGAGCAGGTGAGCCGCTCCGCCCGTCGGGTCGGGTGGAGGTGCAGACGGCGCTGCGCTCCAGTACCCTCACCCTAAGAGGAGCCCACAAGGAGCACGAGGGGTTTTACTCCACCCGCCTCCAAACCCGAGACGGTCCCCAGGAGCACTCCGCCTTCATCTACATCAGAGGTACAGCTGCTCCATCAGTGTGTAGGTGTTTCCAATAAAGTGGCCAGTGTGTAGGTGTTTCCAATAAAGTGGCCAGTGTGTAGGTGTTTCTAATAAAGTGGCCAGTGTGTAGGTGTTTCCAATAAAGTGGCCAGTGTGTTGGTGTTTCTAATAAAGTGGCCAGTGTGTAGGTGTTTCTAATAAAGTGGCCAGTGTGTAGGTGTTTCTAATAAAGTGGCCAGTGTGTAGGTGTTTCTAATAAAGTGGCCAGTGCGTAGGTGTTTCTAATAAAGTGGCCAGTGTGTAGGTGTTTCCAATAAAGTGGCCAGTGTGTTGGTGTTTCTAATAAAGTGGCCAGTGTGTAGGTGTTTCTAATAAAGTGGCCAGTGTGTAAGTGTTTCTAATAAAGTGGCCAGTGTGTAGGTGTTTCTAATAAAGTGGCCAGTGTGTAGGTGTTTCTAATAAAGTGGCCAGTGTTTAGGTGTATCTAATAAAGTGGCCAGTGTGTTGGTGTTTCTAATAAAGTGGCCAGTGTTTAGGTGTATCTAATAAAGTGGCCAGTGTGTTGGTGTTTCTAATAAAGTGGCCAGTGTGTTGGTGTTTCTAATAAAGTGGCCAGTGTTTAGGTGTATCTAATAAAGTGGCCAGTGTGTTGGTGTTTCTAATAAAGTGGCCAGTGTGTAGGTGTTTCTAATAAAGTGGCCAGTGTGTAGGTGTTTCTAATAAAGTGGCCAGTGTGTAGGTGTTTCTAATAAAGTGGCCAGTGTGTAGGTGTTCCTAATAAAGTGGCCAGTGTGTAGGTGTTTCTAATAAAGTGGCCAGTGTGTTGGTGTTTCTAATAAAGTGGCCAGTGTGTAGATGTTTCTAATAAAGTGACCAGTGTGTAGGTGTTTCTAATAAAGTGGCCAGTGTTGGCGGTATAAGGTGGGTGTTTCTAATAAAGTGGCCAGTGTTGGAGATATAAGGTGGGTGTTTCTAATATATTGGCCAGTGTTGGAGATATAAGGTGGGTGTTTCTAATATATTGGCCAGTGTTGGAGATATAAGGTGGGTGTTTCTAATAAAGTGGCCAATGTTGGAGATATAAGGTGGGTGTTTCTAAAAAAGTGGCCAGTGTTGGGGGAATGAGGTGGGTGTTTCCAGTATAGTGGCCAGTGTTAGAGCTATACGGTGGGTGTTTCTAATATATTGGCCAGTGTTGGCGGTATAAGGTGGGTGTTTCTAATAAAGTGGCCAGTGTTGGGGGAATGAGGTGGGTGTTTCCAGTATAATGGCCAGTGTTGGAGCTATACGGTGGGTGTTTCTAATATATTGGCCAGTGTTGGGGGAATGAGGTGGGTGTTTCCAGTATAGTGGCCAGTGTTGGAGGTAGTGGGTGTTTCTAATAAAGTGGCCAGTGTTGGAGGTATGAGGTGGGTGTTTCCAGTATAGTGGCCAGTGTTGGAGGTATGAGGTGGGTGTTTCCAGTATAGTGGCCAGTGTTGGAGGTATACGGTGGGTGTTTCTAATAAAGTGGCCAGTGTTGGAGATATAAGGTGGGCGTTTCTAATATTTTGGCCAGTGTTGGAGATATAAGGTGGGTGTTTCCAGTTTAGTGGCCAGTGTTGGAGAAATAAGGTGGGCGTTTCTAATATTTTGGCCATTGTTGGAGATATAAGGTGGGTGTTTCCAGTTTAGTGGCCACTGTTGAAGATACACGGTGGGTGTTTCTAATAAAGTGGCCAGTGTTGGAGCTATAAGGCAGGTGTTTCCAGTTTAGTGGCCGGTGTATAAGCGCGTGGATGGTTAGTGAATGCAGGCTGTTGGTGAGTTAGGGATCGGGGCTGTGTGATGTTGTGAGGTACAGATGGTACAGATGGCTGGTTTGTACAGGTATTATGGGAAAGGTACACAGTATTTGTTTTCCGGGGGAATTAATGTTCTCTGCAGGCTGTGAATTCTGTTTTGACGGTGCTGCTAATTGCGTGGCGAGGATGGAAGTTAGTTTTGAAAAAATGCCTCGAATCAATTGCGAAAAACTAACAGTGCAGAAAAGAGCTCAGTGTGAGATGCAAATGATCCTCTATAAGAGCTCATTCGGGAGTTGGTAAACCTATTTTCTGTTGCCGTGTGTTTGATTGCAGCTTCCCTGTGGCTTACTGCGCTAAACCCTATGGCTCAAGGAGTTAGCGCTAAATGCTAATTGATTTTTTTCAGCTAACAGTCTGTCTTTGTGAACAAAGAAACGCATTCAGAGAATAATAAAATATGGAAAGCATACAATTGATATACAATAGCATGCAAAGTCATTTAGTTTATGTTTTAACCCATAATGACATAAATTAGGCTGTTTCCTAACAACAGTCATTGCTAGGAAAAATTACAGGGTTTATCAGTTTATATCTAATACCAACAGGCTCCTTATCACTCTGAATGTTGTACGTTTTTACTTAGAGTCTGCACTTTATAGACCTTATTTTTTATGGTTAGATGACTTGGAAGTTTTTCAACCCACTTAACCATCAACAGCCAAGAGTTAGTCATGATCTGTTATTTTTAGCTTTAGAGTATCAAATAAAATAAAACACAATTATGTAGTCAGCTCACAGATGTAATGAGGGGAAAGAGCAAAAGAGCGCTATCTACTGTACACACCCAGAGAGAGCAAGGCCAATTGTGCTCTCTCAGGGCTCTGGCAGCTGACGGCAAGCTTCATGACCGGGATTCGAACCGAACAGCGATCTCCTGATCATTGTGGCAGTGCTTAGCCTGATGGACCACTCGGAGCCAAGGAACGCTATCTTTCTTAGCGTGCTGTTAAACATGGTGGTGGAAGGATTGTGCATTTTGTTCAGTTTGTATTATAGCCAGTTGCACAGGGAGAATTTCAATATAAAATAAGTTTAAATGAAGCCGGATGTGTGTAATGCTCAGTGCTCTCAGGTCCTCCTGATAAAGCCAGGTGATGTAGCAGCAGCAAGGTGACCTGTGGCTTGTCTGAGAGCCAGTTCTCATCATGGTCACCTCTGCTGATCAATACCTTGCTCTGCCGGCACTCTCAGATCCTCACGGTGATGATAGTGCAGACAGCATCGACGTTTCTGTCTGATTAGCCGTGCTAGCGCTGCCGCTCTGCTCCAGAGTAATTAGAGAGCTTCTCTCAGCCCCCTGAATCTGAAGCTCCAGCTGAATTAGTAGAATACAGTAATTATTTCACATTTTCACACAATTATCTGAACTTTCTACTGTTTACATTTTAATAAAAACAGCCTCGTTCCTCCTATTTCATTTCAGCTTCTCATCATTCAATAAAACCACTATCCAGATAAATCTCTCCATCCAGATAGAGTGAATCTGATTGTGATTGGATTTAGAGAAGTATAAACATATACCATTCCGACTCCCTATTGGTTTATACCAAAGACTGTAAAAAAGATGGACGCTGTGTCGCCGTTCCCATTCATTCAATGAAAATTAAGCCAAAATCTTCCTCCATGTTGGCGATCCTGAAACCCGAGTCTGTAGAGCGCAGTAGAGACCAGAGGAGGGAGAAAGACTGTGGAGAGACAGCCTACTCATTTAAATAACCCCGCCCCTAAGGGCTGCCTCGAGGTCACAGGCTGCAGAGCAGAGCGGAGCGGAGCTGACGGTCTGTTATTGGTCCCGCCCATAACCAGCCCTTTTACAATAACCACACATTTTTTGAATAGAGCTGAATAACATTTTAAGAAACAAATTCTGGGGAGATCTTAAAATTTAACAATATAAGCAGAGGTTACACTAGCTGCTGAATTTAAATAATGGAGGTAGAATTACAGTATATTAGAAAAAAAACGTGATTGAGAGTTGTCTGTTTTGCTATGGAAACCTATGGGGATGGGTGGGGTTACACAGCTTTCTGAAACAGAACAGCAGGGGGCGCCCGACCTGTGGTGGCTTCACTTTTGAGAGACGATGCTCTGTCCAGCTATACACAGTCTATGGTTTATACTGTGATCCATCACGAAGTAAAATTAAAATAATGGTCCAAATTACTTTTCAAATAAATGGATACGAATGTAAATCCCTCCAATAGAATTTAATAAAATTGTCCAAAACATGATGAATAAAATTTATTTTTTTCTTCTGCTGAAGCCATTCGGTTGTTGATTTATGTCTATGTTTTGGGTCGTTGTTCTGTTGCATCATCCATCCTCTGTTGAGCTTCAGTTGGAGGACAGATTGTCTTAAGTTTTTCTGCAAAATGTTTTAGTAAACTTGGGAATTCATTTTTCTGTTGATGATAGCAATCTGTCCAGATCCTGAGGCCTGAGCAAAGCAGCCCCAAACCATGATGCCCCCTCCACCATGTTTCACAGTTGGGATGAGGTTTTGATGATGGTGTGCTGTGCTTTTTTTTCTGCACACATAGCGTTAGTTATGTGTTCCTTCCAAACAACTCCACAGTATGTCCAAAGTATATTTAGCCAGTACTGCTGTGGAACATCCAGGTGCTCTTTTTTTTTTTGCAAACGTGCAGCCATGTGTTTTTTTTGGACAGCAGTGGCTTCCTCTGTGGTGTCCTCCCATTAACTCTCCCATTCATGTTTTCCCTATTGTAGATTGTAAAAAATATTAGCATGTGCCAAAGATTTCTGTAAGTCTTCAGCTGACACTCTAGGATTCTTCCTCACCTCATTGATCCTCATTCTGCGCTGTGCTCTTGCAGTCATGTTTACAGGACTTTAGCATGCCTAGAGAGAGTAGCAACAGTGCTGAACTTCTCTATTTGTAGAGCGTCTGTCTTACCGTGGATAAATTTACATCAAAGCTTTTGGAGATACTTTTGTAACCCTTTCCAGCTTCATGCAAGTCAACAATTCTTGAACGTAGGTCTTCTGAGAGCTTGATCTTTTATGCGAGGCATGATTCACATCAATCAATGCTTCTTAAGAACAGCAAACTCAAAACTGGTGTGTGTTTTTTTATAGGGCAGGGCAGCTCCAAAGTTTAAACTTACACATCCAATCTCATCACATCCGGACTCCAATTAGCTCTTTGAAAAGTCATTAGTCTAGATCAGGGGTGTCCAAACTTTTTTTGTTGGGGGCCAGAAGGAGAAATTTATTTGAAGTCACGGGCCACAGACTCTGTAATGAAACAAATAATGAAATATACCACTTTAAATAATACATTTTCCTGATTACTTCATTTACACGCCATTTTACTTGACTTACTATCTTTATCTTTGACAGTGTTGTGTAAACTAAGATTTTTCAAATTGATGTTTCATTTTATGATGTCTCATAATATTAAACTCCTTAATTACGGCAACTTTTAGACTCATTTGCCCTTTTTCTGCGCTAGAAATGCGCACTCTCTCCGCTTTAAGACTCTTTGGCCCATTTTCCTGCGCTATAAATGCGCTCTCTCTCCACTTTTAGACTCTTTGGCCCATTTTCCTGTGCTAGAAATGCGCACCCTCTCCGCTTTTAGACTCTTTCATCGTTTTTTTTGTGCTAGAAATGCGCACCCTCTTCGCTTTTAGACTCTTTCATCGTTTTTTTTGCGCTAGAAATGCGCACCCTCTCCGCTTTTAGACTCTTTGGCCCGTTTTTCTGCACTAGAAATGCGCACCCTCTCCGCTTTTAGACTCTTTGGTCCATTTTTCTGCGCTAGAAATGCGCAGAATCTCACATTATAAAATCCTGCTTAACAGCGGGCCAACTTTCATTCTATATCTAAAATACCTCGCGTGCCGCTCCAAAAAAGGAAAAGGGCTGCAAATGGCGCGCAGGCCATAGTTTGGACACCCCTGGTTTACGAGTTCACATACGTTTCCCCTGTGTTCAATAAAATCATGCAAACATGTAATGTTTTGTGTAAAATTAGGTTAAGCAGACTGTGTCTATTGTTGTGACGTAGATGAAGATCAGAACACATTTAATGACCAATTTATGCAGAAATCACACATTTTTTTGTGTTCATCTCTGTGTGTGTGTTTCAGACGGTGCTGCTGCGGTGGTGGGAGCGGCCGGGTCTCCTCTGCAGGTGGAGTGCTCTGATGTTAACAGGGATTACGTGTTCCTGAGCTGGAAGCCGCCCAGCGCGGACGGCGCGGCCCCGGTGCAGGGCTACTATATCGAGAGGTCAGTACAGGGGCAGCACTTCAGAGCGTAAACACACCTCTCACTCACAGCTCTGATAAACCAGATAAACCTGCTGGAAGCTTTACAGCAGAACCAGAGCCAGAGTGAGTCAGAACACCGGGTCAGAACCTCCCTCAACATTTACCCTGAACACACCGCCAGACTGGAGCTGTAGTTAAACCCCCTCACCACCGGGGGAGCCCTAACCCTCCCTCTATTACCACTCATTACTCTGTAGGTAGAGGTATAGATACTAGTGTTTATCAACTCAAGTATCAAGCTCTTTACTCTTTAAGTAAAAGTGTTTAAAAAAATACTTGTTTTAAAACTACTTAAAGTATAAAAGTAAAGTATTAAGCCAAAAGTATTAGCCATTAAGAACAAAAGCTTAGGCCACGCCCACAGAGTCCTACAGTGCACTACTCCCACCTCCCCAAAACACATTTTTCTAAAAGCCATATTGACTATAACGTTGGTTAATAGCAGGGGGGTTGCCTGGGTATGTAATGACCCGAGGCTCAGCCCAGGTAATTATATATATATGAAATAAGGCCAGTTACATATATACCCGGGCAACGCCCCTGCTATTCACCAACGTTATAGTCAATATGGCTTTTAGAAAAATGTGTTTTGGGGAGGTGGGAGTAGTGCACTGTAGGACTCTGTGGGCGTGGCCTAAGCTTTTGTTCTTAATGACTTTATTTTTTTCTCCTTACATTACTTTTACTTTTATACTGTAAAAGTATATATATATATATATATATATGTGTATATATGTCAGTAAGTATCCTGCTATATAATGTTTAGCACTATAATGTGTAGTTTATTAGCTGATCAGTTGAAGTTTATTAGCTGATCGGTGGAAAATATAAAATTTTAGGGCAGAGACCAGAGTTAATAAACTCATTTAAACGTAGTTTA
The DNA here is from genome assembly GCF_023375975.1 of Astyanax mexicanus. Lineage (NCBI taxonomy): Eukaryota > Metazoa > Chordata > Actinopteri > Characiformes > Acestrorhamphidae > Astyanax > Astyanax mexicanus. The sequence goes on from NC_064408.1 coordinate 121,964,168, forward strand.
AATGTATACTACTAAATGCTTCCCTATTAGCCGACCGCACTCCCAACCAGCAAGCTGATTGGCTGTTTCTCTTGAAAGGCGTAACTTTTTCCTTGAGCTGGCTCTGTGATTAGCGTTAAGAGGTGTTCCATTCACACAGTGGAGAGCGGCCTGTCTCCTCACTAATAATACAGCTGAGCCGAGTGAAACGATTCGGGGCTACTGAAAAATCATCCGGGGCTAAGCTCTGGAAGCCCAGGCCAGGAGAGAGAAACAGATAGAAACAGATAGAGAAAGAGATGGAGAGAGAGAGAGATAGGTGAGAGAGAAGGAAAGACGGAGAGAGAAGAAAAAAATAATATAGAGAGTAATAATAGGAGGGAGAATGCGAAGTAGAGGTAGTAATGAGAGGGAAAGAATGGTGGTAGAATGCCAGCTACCAGCAAGAGTTGGTCATGAGCTGTTACTTTTAGCAGAGTATCAAATAAAATAAAACACAATTATGGTAAGTAACTCATAAATATGTGACTAAGAACTCCTCTCCAACTGTTAAGCATGGTGGTGGAAGGATCATGCTTTGGGTTTGTGCTGCAGCCAGTGGCACAAACAAACTTTCATTGGATTCACCAAACTCTGGGAGCAAGATATCTCAACATTTATCGATGGACATTAAAGACATTATACTGAATGCTGGAACATTGCTGTGAGGAGGATTTGTTTGCAATAGTTTTGGATGATTAGTTTAATACAGTTCATTTTTATAATTTAATTTCTATTTTTTCCCATTTTCTCTCCAATTTACACAGCCAATTACCCAACCCACTAATTAAGACTGAGAGAGACAAAGGCAGAAAGAGATGGAGAGAGAGATAGATAGGTGAGAGAGAGGGAAAGAGGGAGAGAGAAGAAAAAAATAACATAGGGAGTAATATTAGGAGGGAGAATGTGAAGTAAAGAGATTAAGGAGAGAGAAAGAATGGTGGTAGAATGCAAAATGAGAGAGAGAATAACAGAAAATGACAAAATAAAGAAAGAGAGCATAATGTAAAGAGTCATTGGAAAGGGAGGTATGAAAACAGTGAAGAAGAGAAAAAGACTAAAGAGAGAAAGAGAGAGATGGGACAAAGGAAAGGGAGAAAAAAGAGAGAGCGTTTTATGGAATAAGAATGATGGAGAGAAGAGAAAAAAGGGAGAGAGTGGAACATTATTTTGAAATTTACATCTTAAATAGAGAGAATAATAGAGAGAGAGAGAGAGAGAGAGAGAGAGAGAGAGAAAGAATGAAAGAGAGATCAAGAACAAAGATGGAGGTGTACAAAGAGGGGAATGGAAAGGTGGGATGAGAAAGAGAAAGGGAAAGAAGAAATAGACAGAAAAACAGATATAAAAACAAACTGAAGTGGTGGAAAAGAGAAAGAGATAGAAAGAGAGAGAGAGAGATAGAGAGAGGAGGAAGTGTCGCTGGGAGACGGCGATCTTGTTTCCTAGCAACCGCTGTAAACCATGTGAGTTTGAGAGAGTATGGAGTTGTTTATCAGGTGATGCTGGAGCTCCGTTTCTCACTGACGTCTCACTCGTTTCTCTCTCTGATTCTCTGATATTAACTCTATACTAATAAACCTCCAGCTGAGAATAAATTATCCACCATTTAATTAATAATAATAATAATAATAATAGCTGATCTGTGGTGGTTTTATATCCTTGAGTTGAAGAACAGGGGGAGTAAGAAAGGAGGATAATGATAAAGTATACAGAGAAACAGATACAGAACTACATTATTATATATTGTATTATTATAGAATTATAAACTAATATAATTGTAATAAATGCTAAGGCTAAGTTAGCATAGCTAATGCTACTATGCTAACCCTTTAAAACTCTGTATATCTGTATCATACAGCTGGAAAACAAACTGTCAGTGAACTGATACATAACAGTGATGCTAAACACTTTATAGCATTGATGTGAGTGGAGTGTAAAAATGAACTTAAACTTGTCGTTTATACATAAACATACAATATACTTAAACATTTGGTACATAAACATACAATATACAGTATTGTGCAAATGTTTTAGGCACCTGTGGGAATTTTAGTAATGAAAAATCTTCTTATCTGGGCATTAAGTGTTTATTAGCTCAGTAAAACATTAGAATTACGATAAATACAAAGAGCAATTTTACAAAAAGCAACACTGTTTTCCATAAAACATCTCCTAATCTCTCCTCTTAATCTGAGTTTAATAGAGTTATTTCTAGTTCTCATCATAGTTCTCAACACCTGGTTTGGTAAATCATTGGTAAATGTGTTAAATCAGGTGGGCTGCTGACGGAACTGAACATAATATGCACATGCTGGCTGACAACAGGCAGCATTGTGAAAACAGTAATTCATTTTGTTTTTGCTTTTTTTTTTATCACACATACAATTTTCACATTAACAAACACATTTTAATATTAGACAGAGATAACCTGAGTAAATACAAAAAGCACTTTTTAAATTATAATGTTATTTATTAAAAGAAAAAAAAATATCCAAACCAATCTAGCCCTGTGTGAAACAGTGTTTACTCCCTAAATCTCTAAATCTAATAACTTGGTTGTGTCACTTTTGGCGGCAACAACTGCAATCAAGCTTTACTGATAACTGATAACGAGTCTTTCTCATCTCTGTGGAGAAATTTTGTTCCGCTCTTCTTTACAGAATTATTTTAATTCAGACTTTCCAGCATAAACGTCCTTGAAATCCTTTATTACGTTTTTTTTTTTTTTTAGCCATTTAGAGGTGAACTTGTTTGCGTGAACTGGGTCATTGTCCTGCTGCAGAACCCAAGTACACCTGAGCTTAAGCTCAAGAACTGATGGTCGGTTACTCTCCTTCAGTATTTTCTGGTAGAGGTAGCTTTTCCCCCTAATAAATGAAATAGAAATGAAAGGAGAAAGCGAGGATAAAAATGGATTGAAAAGGGATGGTAAGAAAACGAGAGGAAAGAGAAAGAGAATATAAGTGAGGGAGAAGAGTGAGCAGAAGAGAAAGAGAGAGATATATGGAGAGAGTGAAACATTTTTTTAAATATTGAATAACGAGAGGAAAAGAGAGAAAAAGAGAGAGAGAGTAATGAGGAAGAGAGGGCGAAAGAGACAGAAAGATAAAGAAAGAATTTAGAGAGTAACTTAGACAGAGTGACAAATATCGTCATGAAGGGAGAGAGGGGGAACGAAAAATAGAGTAATATAATACAGGAAATTGACAAATCCTGCACCTAACAGCTGGGGTTATGCATAGGGCTCAGCCCTAGGAGAATAAGAAATAGAGAGAGTAATGGGAAGAGAGAGAAATGGAGAGAGAGAGATGGAGAGGGGGAGAGAAAGAATGTTGAGAGTGATGGAGGAAGAGTACAAAATATTGAGAGTAATGAGTGTGTTATCGCTTTTTTATCATACTTACCATTTAAATATTAACAAACACATTTTAATATCAGACAAACATAACCTGTTTAAAACAAAAGCATTTATTAATTAATTATTTACTAATGGGAAAAAAAAATCTAAACCAATCTTGCCCTGTGTGAAAAAGTATTTGCCCCCTAAATCTAATAACGTGGATTTTCCAGCATAAACATCCTGTTTAAGATCATCCACAGCATCTCAATTAGACTTTAAGTAGATCCTCCAAAAGCTACATTTAGTTATATTAATCCATTCAGAGGTGAACTTGTTTGCATGAACTGGGTCATTGTCCTGCTGCAGAACCCAAGTACACCTGAGCAAAAGCTCAAGAACTGATGGTTGGTTACTCTTGTTTGGTATTTTCTGGTAGACGTAGCTTTTATTCCATTTATTAAATTATTTTTTTTTTAAAAAACTGCTTTTTATATTTGCTCAGGTTATATTTGTCTGATATAAAATGTGTAGTTTCATTTTCCTGTGATTTTCATCATTTTATCATTTCATCTCTCTCTCTCTCTCTCTCTCTCTCTCTCTCTCTGTGTGTAGGTGTGAGGTGGGCTTGTTGAAGTGGAGCCGCTGTAACGAGGTGGTACAGAAGGTGTGTTATTATCCAGTGATGGGTTTACAGGAGAACACCATGTACCAGTTCAGAGTGTGCGCCGTTAACCAGGCCGGTGTGGGGCGTCCATCCAAACCCACCGAGCCCATTCTCACCTCTGACCCCATGGAGCCCAGCAGGACTATGGGTAATGTAGTCATTTATAACATAACATAATAACATAACTAAATAAAATATTTATAGCATTAATATCCAGAATATACAGGTGTTGGACAATAAAACTGAAACACCTGTCATCATTTTTGTGTGGGAGGTTTCATCATGGCTAAACTGGAGCAGCCTGGTGTTCAATCTTCATTAATTTCACATTATTGCACCAGTAAGAGCAGTAAGAGTGTGAAGGTTCAATTAGCAGGGGAAGAGCACAGTTTTACTCTTCAAATATTGCAAATCACACAACATTATGGGAGACATACCAGAGTTCAAAAGAGGACAAATTGTTGGTGCACGTCTTGCTGGAGCATCTGTGACCAAGACAGCAAGTCTTTGTGATGCATCAAGAGCCACGGTATCCAGGGTAATGTCAGCATACCACCAAGAAGAACCAACCACATCCAACAGGATTAACTGTGGACGCTGTGAGAGGAAGCTGTCTGAAAGGGATGTTCGGGTGCTAACCCGGATTGTATCCAAAAAAACATAAAACCACGGCTTATCAAATCACGGCAGAATTCAATGTGCAACTCAACTCTCCTGTTTCCACCAGAACTGTCCGTCACCACAATCAATTATTGTGCTCTAAAACCAGGTGTTTCAGTTTCACTGTACAACCCCTGTAGAACATAATAGACTCCACTTATTTCAGTGCTGGTAACATTGAGTGTGATTATACGCAGTACACACTTACATAAACTTGGTTAAATAGATAATAGGACAACTCATGGTTTACTTGAGTCAGACAATAATCAGATTATTTTAAAAAATAGACAAAATTGAATGAATAAATTATGCTATTAAACATTTCAATTAGGTCGTCAACTTTAGGACATTAAAACATTAGATTGTTCTGGAATGCGGAATTTTTTTTTAATGCATTAATCACATTACGAAATTTGGCCCTAACTTCTTTCCATAGTTCACCATCTCTCTCTATTACACATACACAAACACATGTGGCTGCCTCTCATCTGTATTTGGTGGATTTCTTCGATGTGTTGTGTAAATCTGACCATTAGACACCCAGAAAATTACAGAAAAGGACACGCCCATCCTGTAAGAAACCCGTCAATAGTTTATAAGGAAAGCAGCAGTAGAGTCTGAGGGATTTTGATTAATTTGCATAATAAAGACTATATGAAAATAAAGGTTTAATTATACAATTATTACAGTTTACTTCCTTTCTTGGTCCTTCCTCTTCCTGTCTGTTTGTGTCTTTTTCCCAACCTGATTTTTTTTTATCTCCATACGCTTTTTAAGCACATGGCCCTGATTTGCTGCTGTCTGCGGTAGAACCAGAAAAACAAGGAATATCTGGGGAGGATAACAAGGGGGCGGGGTTACAAACTAAAGACCGGTGGGAACACTGAAGACAGGGCTGGGCTAGATCCATGTAAATTTATTATAAGATAAATATTTATATATTTGATTAGTTTATTATTTTTGTCTTTATTGTATTTTTCTATTTCTCTCTTGATGCAGCATTTTTGGCGAAGAACAGCGAAAATATTCCATTGTACAAGACAACAATAAAGTCTTTGAACTTGATCATTGTAACACTTTAGCTCTTTAGTCTTGTTTTCTTCCTTTCTTGGTCCTTTCCTGTTTTTATGCCTGTTGTTTCTGTTTTTTTTCCCCAGCCTGTTTTGTTTTAATCTCCATGTGCATCAGTGTTCCCTCCTGTGTTTAGTTATAGAACCAGAGAAACAAGAAACACCTGGGAAAGATAACAAGGGGGCGGGGTTACAAATGATCTGATCTGTATTTGTTGGATTTTGTCGATGCATCGTGTAAATCTGACCAATAGACATTTAGAAAATGACAGGAAAGGACACGCCCATCCTGTCAGAAACCCGTCAATAGTTTATAGCTGTTTGCTTTCGGAAAGCAACAGTAGAGCCTGAGGGTTTTTGATTAATTTTAATAAATAAAAATTAAGAAAATATGAAAATGAAGAATTAATTACACAATTGTTACTGTCGAAACCAGACAGGCATAAAACAAGACAGGAAGGAGGAAGAAAGGAAGGGAAAAAACGACAAAAGACAGATAGATAATGGTGTAACAGGGGAGTTCTGATGTAGTAGTGAGTAAAGCAGAGTGTTAGATATTAGAGAAACTCTTAAATCTCCTTTATTGGAGCCCCTCAGTCAGACGGGGGCTTATCTCAGAGACAGCACTCGTGATCACGTCCTGTTGCTGGACATCATATTTCAGAGCTGATGGTATCTCAGCTGGAGGAGAGGAATTCAGATGCGCTCCCCCCGCTGGGCTCTCTTGTTAAACGTCTGGCTGTTATTGCTGATATCTGCCTTTATCTCCTTCTGAATCCATTTCTTTTCTTCTGCCTGTCTTTCAGTGGTGAAGGTGGAGCGGGGGAGAGAGATAGTGATCACCAAGGACCAGCTGGAGAGTAAGAAATTCACCATAAACCACACTGCTGCTGTGATAACGGAATAACGGGAGAGGACTGGGTTTAGACACGTTTATTAACACATAAAATATATAAATATCAGTATCTCACTCTATACAGTATCATATCGCTTCAATCATATACATACTCTTGCTGATTTTGTAAGTTTGTCCACTGACAAAGGCATGAACAGTGTTTAAAAGCGGAGGAAATTGTTAATGATCTCAAGGTAGCTGGGATCACAGTCACCAAGTAAACCATTGGTAACACATTACGCCGAAATGGATTTAAATCCTGCAGTGGCTGGGTCTTCCAGCATGACAGTGACCCAAAAATGTACAGCGTGTCCTGTCTCCAGACTTTAATCCTATAGAAAACTTATGGAGGGAGCTAAAGCTCCGAGTTGCCAAGCAACAACCTCAAAATCTTAATGATTTTGAGAAGATCTGTAAAAAGAAGTGGACCCGAATTCCTTCAGACATGTGGGAAAACCTCATCATCCACTACAAAAAACCGTCTAACTGCTGTGCTTCCCAACAAGGGTTTTGCCACCAAGTGTTAAGTCTTGTTAAGGGATCATTAAGGGATCAAATACACATTTCTCTCTGCAAAATGCAAATATATATATATATATATATATATATATATATATAAACATTTAATGTGTTTTTTTTTCACTGTTAAAATTAACCTACCCTAAAATTAGAGACTGTTTATGTCTTTGTCAGTGGGTAAACTTACAAAATCAGCAAACAATATATTATATATTTTTTACTGTATAGGATAAAAAAGCAATATGATGCTGTATATTGTGGTGCTGATATATGGCATCAAGTATCGATATGCTTCCGAAGAATTATCCCTCAATCTGACTTACTAAAGTTACTGCTCCATTACTCCAAGTGGTGGCGCTATAAACAAATTAATCATCAGGGACCCTATTTTAGGAAACAATTAGTGGTGGTTCACATTGATTTAGTGCATATCAGTGTGTCTTTGCTATCGTAACAACGGGAAAAGTACACCCTGATTCAATACATCTTGATCTCTTAATTAATCATGGGTGTGGTTAATTTTGGGCGTAACGTGAAATAAACCAATCAGTGTGTCACTTGCTCATCATTCCCTTTAAGAGTCAGGTGAGCTCTGACTTTGGCAGATTGCTATTTTAACAGCGCTGCTACCTTGACGTTTCCAACCCTACTCAGCAGAGGAAACTGAAAGTTGATGTAAACGTTTGTATAGCTGCCAACAGGCCAATTCACTGCCAAGATAGCAATGAACGTCTGACTGTTGGCATCTGTCTAGGTTGTATTCAGTCAGTGGAGCTCCTGTGTTTTCTGTTGCCAAGATAAACAAGCAAAACTCCAGAAATTTACCTGGACACACCTCACTTCCAGACCACCACACCCATCAGTGTAGATATATTCAGAATCACTGCTGCTATTTAAACAATGCAGGAGGAAGATGTGCATATAGATCTGTTTACTGTCACTCTCATGCTCACTCTCTTCTTCTGACACTTTGATCTCTGACACTTTGATCTGTGTGTCTCTTTGATCTCTGGTGTTCCGCAGGTCAGATCCGTGTGCCGTTCCCGCCGACCGGTGTGAGTGTGTGTGAGCTGAGCGACTCCTACGCCGTCATCAGCTGGACTGAACCCGACCCACGCGGAAAAGAACCGCTCACGTACTTCGTAGAACGGGTGAGGGATGACCTGTGTGTGTATATATATATATATATATATATATATATATATATATATATATATATATATATATATGTAGCTCTGTAAAAAATAAGAGAGCACTTAAAAATAATGAGTTTCTTTGATTTTACCAAATTGAAAATATAATCAAGAGGAAGATGGATGATCACAAGCCATCAAACCACCAAACTGAACTGCTGCCTGAATATTTTGAACCAGGAGTGTAAAGGCATAAAGTTATCCAAGAGCAGTGTGTAAGACTGGTGGAGGAGAACATGATGCCAAGATGAAATGAAATGCATGAAAAAAACTGTGATTAAAAAACAGGATTATTCCACTAAATATTGATTTCTGAACTCTTAAAACTTTATGAATATGAACTGGTTTTTTTCTTTGCATTATTTGAGGTCTGAAAGCTCTGCATATTTTTTTTTAGGTTATATCAGACATTTCTCATTTTCTGTAAATAAATGCTATAACTGACTAAAAATGTTTTATTAGGAATTGGGGAGAAATGTTGTCTGTAGTTTATAGAATAAAACAACAATGTTCATTTTACTCAAACATAAACCTATAAATAGCAAAATCAGAGAAAATGATTCAGAAACTGAAGTGCTCTCTTAATTTTTTCCAGAGCTGAATATATAATGTCGCTGTCCAATGAAAAACAAGTATCTCCAAAAGAGCAACTTTACAGGAAAGAAAAAAAAAACGTCTAAACTTTCAATGGAAGTCGATGTAAAAAGAGTTTATTTCAGGTCATTTTGAAGAGTTTCTATTGGTCCATTCATCAAGAAATTTTGGCACAGTGTAAGGGACATGTAGAAAACTAAAAACTGACAAAAATGGAGATACTTGTTTTTCATTGGACGGCGACAAAATACAGTGGCGTGAAAAGTATTTGCAGATTTCTTTAGTTTACGCTTTTTTGTCATACTGATATATTTTCCGATTATCAAACAAACTTTAATATCAGACAAATGTAAGTAAATATAAAAGCACTTTCAAATAAAATAAATATTTTTATTTATTAAAGTAAAAAAACAAAAACTATCCAAACCAATCTTTTCCTGTATGAAATGTGTTTCCCACTAAATCTAATAACTTGGTTGTTAAATATAGTGAGAAGATTCTGTGTTCCAGTGTGTATATCTGTGCAGAGTGAATCTGCTTTTACACAGAACGCTAAAAAATTAGCCATTAAGCTTTTAAACACAGTGTTTTTTAATGGGATTTGCAGCACAGAAAAATAAAATGAAGTGTTTCAGCTGTGAGCAGTGAACACTGCACATACCGCGTGTTTAAACAGCATGGAGCAGCAAAGACAGCGTGTAACGAAGAGGAGGAGGCAGGATGCATAAAGTCTTCTTTATTATCCATATTTAAACAAAGAAAAGAACACTAGGGAACACCAGAGAATAAACTAAACAAAAAACAAACCTGGAACACTGAAGACAAAAAAACACAGCAGGTCTGAGACTAAACAAAACAGATAAACAAGTTCCAAAAAGAGGAACAGGACACAAACAAAAAGCACGACAGAGAACAAAGGAGCACATGGGGTATTTATACACAGGCACACACTAGGGACACCTGTGGAGGTAATGAGGGGGGCGGAGTTACAAATGAGACAGGAGGGGTTACAGATGACACGTTCTCACCACAAGCGAACTGCTCCCTGAAAAAAATATGTGCGCACTTATGATTCATGTTTATATATCGGTTGCGTTAACGCTTTAACCTTGACAGCCCTAATTTGTATGTATGTTTATGTCATTTTGCATTACTTTTACTGGCCAAAAGTAGAGGATTATCAATATTTTCAAGAATTTTACAGTTTGGAGCATATTCTTTTATTCTTTTACTTGGTTAAATAAATAAATAAATCATATTTTATTTAAACTTGTATTTTTAAGCTGGAATATTTGTACATTTTCTGAAGTTTTATTGAACTGCAGTATTTGTATTTGGCTTGTGTACGCCTGCCAGCTCTGAAGCTCTGTGAAAGTTCTCAGCGAGTTCTCAGCGAGCGCAGTGAACGCCGTTTCACCTCCAGCCGTGGAGGAAAAGCTGAAAGAATATCACCCCGTCTTCTGCTGTGGAAGTTCTGGTGGTCTTTCAGAGCCTCGCTCAGCTCTAAACTGCCAGCGGTGCTGCTTTTCATATCAGCAGCTTCCCAATATCATCCAGCAGGACCACGCCAGCAGCCTGCTGAGATCTTAATGAGCGAGGGAGAGCTGTGAAGTGCCACAGGACATGTGCTTTTATTGGAGTTTCTCTGTAATAAAACTGTCCGATCCATCAGGAGCCGGAGGAATGCAGAGTCTGTCCTCCTCCGCTCAGGACAATATAGAAAAGATTAACTTCCCTTTTTTATTTAAATGTAATTTATATTAAAAAACGAGACCAGGAACGTGATCAGAGAGGCAAGAGCGTACACTGATATTACTTCTCTTAATAATCATTTCTGCTGATTTATATTTCACACAGCTTTTCCAGGTTTAAATAGTCTAAATGAGAATAGAAACAGTATGTTTTGTCATTTTCAACGTTTTATGAATTTGGAAAACAATAAGAAGTTGGATGTATGGATGGATGAATGGATGGAAGGATGGATGGATGCGTAGCTAGGTAGGTATATAGGTAGGTAGATGGACAAGTGCATGGCTGGATAGATAGATGGATGGATGAGTAGGTAGGTAGGTATATAGGTAGGTAGATGGATAGGTGCATGGCTGGATGGCTGGATGGATGGATGTATAGATAGATAGATGGATGGATGGATGAGTAGGTCGGTAGGTACATAGGTAGGTAGGATAGATAGGTGGGTGAATTAGTGGAATGGATGAGTAGGTCGGTAGGTACATAGGTAGATAGGATGGATAGGTGGGTGGATGGATGGATGGATGGATGGATGAGTAGGTCGGTAGGTGGATAGGTGGGTGGATGGATGGATGGATGGATGGATGAGTAGGTCGGTAGGCACATAGGTAGATAGGATGGATAGGTGGGTGAATGGATGGATGGATGGATGGATGGATGGATGGATGGATGGATGAGTAGGTCGGTAGGTACATAGGTAGATAGGATAGATAGGTGGGTGGATGGATGGATGGCTGGATGGATGGATGGATGGATGGATGGATGGATGGGTAGGTAGATAGGTATATAGGTAGGTAGATGGACAGGTGCATGGCTGGATAGATAGATGGATGGATGAGTAGGTAGGCAGGTATATAGGTAGGTAGATGGATAGGTGCATGGCTGGATAGATGGATGGATGGATGGATGGATGGATGAGTAGGTAGGTAGGTATATAGGTCGGTAGGTGGATAGGTGGGTGGATGGATGGATGGATGGATGGATGGATGGATGGATGGATGGATGGATGAGTAGGTCGGTAGGCACATAGGTAGATAGGATGGATAGGTGGGTGAATGGATGGATGGATGGATGGATGGATGGATGGATGGATGGATGGATGGATGGATGAGTAGGTCGGTAGGTACATAGGTAGATAGGATAGATAGGTGGGTGGATGGATGGATGGCTGGATGGATGGATGGATGGATGGATGGATGGATGGATGGATGGGTAGGTAGATAGGTATATAGGTAGGTAGATGGACAGGTGCATGGCTGGATAGATAGATGGATGGATGAGTAGGTAGGCAGGTATATAGGTAGGTAGATGGATAGGTGCATGGCTGGATAGATGGATGGATGGATGGATGGATGGATGGATGAGTAGGTAGGTAGGTATATAGGTAGGTAGATGGATAGGTGCATGGCTGGATGGCTGGATGGATGGATGGATGTATAGATAGATAGATGGATGGATGGATGAGTAGGTTGGTAGGTACATAGGTAGGTAGGATAGATAGGTGGGTGAATGGATGGATGGATGAGTAGGTCGGTAGGTACATAGGTAGATAGGATGGATAGGTGGGTGGATGGATGGATGGATGGATGGATGAGTAGGTCGGTAGGTGGATAGGTGGGTGGATGGATGGATGGATGGATGGATGGGTAGGTAGATAGGTATATAGGTAGGTAGATGGACAGGTGCATGGCTGGATAGATAGATGGATGGATGAGTAGGTAGGCAGGTATATGGGTAGGTAGATGGATAGGTGCATGGCTGGATAGATGGATGGATGGATGAGTAGGTAGGTAGGTATATAGGTAGGTAGATGGATAGGTGCATGGCTGGATGGCTGGATGGATGGATGGATGTATAGATAGATAGATGGATGGATGGATGAGTAGGTTGGTAGGTACATAGGTAGGTAGGATAGATAGGTGGGTGAATGGATGGATGGATGAGTAGGTCGGTAGGTACATAGGTAGATAGGATGGATAGGTGGGTGGATGGATGGATGGATGGATGGATGAGTAGGTCGGTAGGTGGATAGGTGGGTGGATGGATGGATGGATGGATGGATGAGTAGGTCGGTAGGCACATAGGTAGATAGGATGGATAGGTGGGTGAATGGATGGATGGATGGATGGATGGATGGATGGATGGATGGATGAGTAGGTCGGTAGGTACATAGGTAGATAGGATAGATAGGTGGGTGGATGGATGGATGGCTGGATGGATGGATGGATGGATGGATGGGTAGGTAGATAGGTATATAGGTAGGTAGATGGACAGGTGCATGGCTGGATAGATAGATGGATGGATGAGTAGGTAGGCAGGTATATAGGTAGGTAGATGGATAGGTGCATGGCTGGATAGATGGATGGATGGATGGATGGATGGATGAGTAGGTAGGTAGGTATATAGGTCGGTAGGTGGATAGGTGGGTGGATGGATGGATGGATGGATGGATGGATGGATGGATGGATGGATGGATGGATGAGTAGGTCGGTAGGCACATAGGTAGATAGGATGGATAGGTGGGTGAATGGATGGATGGATGGATGGATGGATGGATGGATGGATGGATGGATGGATGAGTAGGTCGGTAGGTACATAGGTAGATAGGATAGATAGGTGGGTGGATGGATGGATGGCTGGATGGATGGATGGATGGATGGATGGATGGATGGATGGATGGATGGGTAGGTAGATAGGTATATAGGTAGGTAGATGGACAGGTGCATGGCTGGATAGATAGATGGATGGATGAGTAGGTAGGCAGGTATATAGGTAGGTAGATGGATAGGTGCATGGCTGGATAGATGGATGGATGGATGGATGGATGGATGGATGAGTAGGTAGGTAGGTATATAGGTAGGTAGATGGATAGGTGCATGGCTGGATGGCTGGATGGATGGATGGATGTATAGATAGATAGATGGATGGATGGATGAGTAGGTTGGTAGGTACATAGGTAGGTAGGATAGATAGGTGGGTGAATGGATGGATGGATGAGTAGGTCGGTAGGTACATAGGTAGATAGGATGGATAGGTGGGTGGATGGATGGATGGATGGATGGATGAGTAGGTCGGTAGGTGGATAGGTGGGTGGATGGATGGATGGATGGATGGATGGATGGGTAGGTAGATAGGTATATAGGTAGGTAGATGGACAGGTGCATGGCTGGATAGATAGATGGATGGATGAGTAGGTAGGCAGGTATATAGGTAGGTAGATGGATAGGTGCATGGCTGGATAGATGGATGGATGGATGAGTAGGTAGGTAGGTATATAGGTAGGTAGATGGATAGGTGCATGGCTGGATGGCTGGATGGATGGATGGATGTATAGATAGATAGATGGATGGATGGATGAGTAGGTTGGTAGGTACATAGGTAGGTAGGATAGATAGGTGGGTGAATGGATGGATGGATGAGTAGGTCGGTAGGTACATAGGTAGATAGGATGGATAGGTGGGTGGATGGATGGATGGATGGATGGATGAGTAGGTCGGTAGGTGGATAGGTGGGTGCATGGATGGATGGATGGATGGATGGATGAGTAGGTCGGTAGGCACATTGGTAGACAGGATAGATAGGTGGGTGAATGGATGGATGGATGAGTAGGTCGGTAGGTACATAGGTAGATAGGATGGATAGGTGGGTGAATGGATGGATGAATGGATGGATGGATGGATGAGTAGGTCGGTAGGTACATAGGTAGATAGGATAGATAGGTGGGTGGATGGATGGCTGGATGGATGGATGGATGGGTAGGTAGATAGGTATATAGGTAGGTAGATGGACAGGTGCATGGCTGGATAGATAGATGGATGGATGAGTAGGTAGGTAGGTATATAGGTAGGTAGATGGATAGGTGCATGGCTGGATAGATGGATGGATGGATGGATGGATGAGTAGGTAGGTAGGTATATAGGTAGGTAGATGGATAGGTGCATGGCTGGATGGCTGGATGGATGGATGTATAGATAGAAAGATGGATGGATGGATGAGTAGGTCGGTAGGTGGATAGGTGGGTGGATGGATGGATGGATGGATGGATGGATGGATGGATGAGTAGGTCGGTAGGCACATAGGTAGACAGGATAGATAGGTGGGTGAATGGATGGATGGATGAGTAGGTCGGTAGGTACATAGGATGGATAGGTGGGTGAATGGATGGATGAATGGATGGATTGATGAGTAGGTCGGTAGGTACATAGGTAGATAGGATAGATAGGTGGGTGGATGGATGGCTGGATGGATGGATGGATGGATGGATGGGTAGGTAGATAGGTATATAGGTAGGTAGATGGACAGGTGCATGGCTGGATAGATAGATGGATGGATGAGTAGGTAGGTAGGTATATAGGTAGGTAGATGGATAGGTGCATGGCTGGATAGATGGATGGATGGATGGATGGATGGATGGATGAGTAGGTAGGTAGGTATATAGGTAGGTAGATGGATAGGTGCATGGCTGGATGGATGGATGGATGGATGGATGGATGGATGGATGGATGGATGGGTAGGTAGATAGGTATATAGGTAGGTAGATGGACAGGTGCATGGCTGGATAGATAGATGGATGGATGAGTAGGTAGGCAGGTATATAGGTAGGTAGATGGATAGGTGCATGGCTGGATAGATGGATGGATGGATGGATGGATGGATGAGTAGGTAGGTAGGTATATAGGTCGGTAGGTGGATAGGTGGGTGGATGGATGGATGGATGGATGGATGGATGGATGGATGGATGAGTAGGTCGGTAGGCACATAGGTAGATAGGATGGATAGGTGGGTGAATGGATGGATGGATGGATGGATGGATGGATGGATGGATGGATGAGTAGGTCGGTAGGTACATAGGTAGATAGGATAGATAGGTGGGTGGATGGATGGATGGCTGGATGGATGGATGGATGGATGGATGGATGGATGGATGGATGGATGGGTAGGTAGATAGGTATATAGGTAGGTAGATGGACAGGTGCATGGCTGGATAGATAGATGGATGGATGAGTAGGTAGGCAGGTATATAGGTAGGTAGATGGATAGGTGCATGGCTGGATAGATGGATGGATGGATGGATGGATGGATGGATGGATGGATGGATGAGTAGGTAGGTAGGTATATAGGTAGGTAGATGGATAGGTGCATGGCTGGATGGCTGGATGGATGGATGGATGTATAGATAGATAGATGGATGGATGGATGAGTAGGTTGGTAGGTACATAGGTAGGTAGGATAGATAGGTGGGTGAATGGATGGATGGATGAGTAGGTCGGTAGGTACATAGGTAGATAGGATGGATAGGTGGGTGGATGGATGGATGGATGGATGGATGAGTAGGTCGGTAGGTGGATAGGTGGGTGGATGGATGGATGGATGGATGGATGAGTAGGTAGGTAGATAGGTATATAGGTAGGTAGATGGACAGGTGCATGGCTGGATAGATAGATGGATGGATGAGTAGGTAGGCAGGTATATAGGTAGGTAGATGGATAGGTGCATGGCTGGATAGATGGATGGATGGATGGATGGATGGATGGATGGATGGATGAGTAGGTAGGTAGGTATATAGGTAGGTAGATGGATAGGTGCATGGCTGGATGGCTGGATGGATGGATGTATAGATAGATAGATGGATGGATGGATGAGTAGGTTGGTAGGTACATAGGTAGGTAGGATAGATAGGTGGGTGAATGGATGGATGGATGAGTAGGTCGGTAGGTACATAGGTAGATAGGATGGATAGGTGGGTGGATGGATGGATGGATGGATGGATGAGTAGGTCGGTAGGTGGATAGGTGGGTGGATGGATGGATGGATGGATGGATGAGTAGGTCGGTAGGCACATTGGTAGACAGGATAGATAGGTGGGTGAATGGATGGATGGATGAGTAGGTCGGTAGGTACATAGGTAGATAGGATGGATAGGTGGGTGAATGGATGGATGAATGGATGGATGGATGGATGAGTAGTTCGGTAGGTACATAGGTAGATAGGATAGATAGGTGGGTGGATGGATGGCTGGATGGATGGATGGATGGGTAGGTAGATAGGTATATAGGTAGGTAGATGGACAGGTGCATGGCTGGATAGATAGATGGATGGATGAGTAGGTAGGTAGGTAGATGGATAGGTGCATGGCTGGATAGATGGATGGATGGATGGATGGATGAGTAGGTAGGTAGGTATATAGGTAGGTAGATGGATAGGTGCATGGCTGGATGGCTGGATGGATGGATGTATAGATAGAAAGATGGATGGATGGATGAGTAGGTCGGTAGGTGGATAGGTGGGTGGATGGATGGATGGATGGATGGATGGATGGATGGATGAGTAGGTCGGTAGGCACATAGGTAGACAGGATAGATAGGTGGGTGAATGGATGGATGGATGAGTAGGTCGGTAGGTACATAGGATGGATAGGTGGGTGAATGGATGGATGAATGGATGGATTGATGAGTAGGTCGGTAGGTACATAGGTAGATAGGATAGATAGGTGGGTGGATGGATGGCTGGATGGATGGATGGATGGGTAGGTAGATAGGTATATAGGTAGGTAGATGGACAGGTGCATGGCTGGATAGATAGATGGATGGATGAGTAGGTAGGTAGGTATATAGGTAGGTAGATGGATAGGTGCATGGCTGGATAGATGGATGGATGGATGGATGGATGGATGGATGGATGAGTAGGTAGGTAGGTATATAGGTAGGTAGATGGATAGGTGCATGGCTGGATGGATGGATGTATAGATAGATAGATGGATGGATGGATGAGTAGGTCGGTAGGTACATAGGTAGGTAGGATAGATAGGTGGGTGAATGGATGGATGGATGAGTAGGTCGGTAGGTACATAGGTAGATAGGATGGATAGGTGGGTGGATGGATGGATTCATGGATGAGTAGGTCGGTAGGTGGATAGGTGGGTGGATGGATGGATGGATGGATGGATGGATGAGTAGGTCGGTAGGCACATAGGTAGACAGGATAGATAGGTGGGTGAATGGATGGATGGATGAGTAGGTCGGTAGGTACATAGGTAGATAGGATGGATAGGTGGGTGAATGGATGGATGAATGGATGGATGGATGGATGAGTAGGTCGGTAGGTACATAGGTAGATAGGATAGATAGGTGGGTGGATGGATGGCTGGATGGATGGATGGATGGATGGATGGATGGATGGATGGGTAGGTAGATAGGTATATAGGTAGGTAGATGGATGGATGGATGGGTTGGTGGATAGGTATATAGGTAGGTAGGTAGATGGATAGAACGAGCAATGATTTATAAAAGGACAATCATGAAAATGATCATGGGTGCACAAAGGTTTTCATACCACTCTATGTGTGTGGTATTGCCAAGAACTTGCAACCAGCACTTAGACAGTTGTGCCACTTGGTAATCTCCATGTTTTTCACTATGCATGTTTAATTTCTCCTTTCTGTGCTTGTTTATTGGTTATCATGGGATGCATGGTGACTGTTTGTGATGTCCTGTTTTAAGTCCATAGCCGGGAAGAACAGTTGGCACCTTGCCAGCATGGACATGACAGTCCAATCCACGAGATTTGCCGCATTCGACCTGCAGAAGGGCAAGTCCTACTGCTTCCGGGTGAGATCCATCAACAAGTACGGCATCAGCGATCCCTCTGAGCCCAGCCAGCCAATCACACTGGGAGAACCACTGGGTGGGTGGAGTCAGAATTCTCTATGTATTCTTACCACAAGACACTTAGAGAACATTTGTCAGTCTTGAAGATCAGCAAAAAACGTTATGGTGAAACTGGCACTCATCAGGTCAAAGGCACCAGTTTAACATAAACGAATTATTTATTGTGTATCTTATTCGTAGGTGTACCTGCTGCCCCTCACTGTATTCAGGCCGTTGCAGACACAGATAGCTCTGCTGTTCTATTGTGGAAAGAGCCTAAGAACACAGAGGGCATTCTGGGATACTATCTGTACTGCAGCGAGGTGGGAACCTCCAATTGGAGAACCATAAACAACAAACCGGTCAACGGAACCAGGTCTGATACTCTTCAAACCCTACAGTCTTACAGAATGAGCGTGTGGATCATATGAACATTCTAGAGCATTATAGAGCGCCGCCTACACTTCCTGTAGTGTATTACAGTCTGTCAGAATGAGTGTGTGGATCATATTAACATTACAGAGCATTATAGAGCGCCCCCTAAACTTCCTGTAGTGTATTACAGTCTGTCAGAATGAGCGTGTGGATCATATGAACATTATAGAGCATTATAGAGCACCCCCTACACTTCCTGTAGTGTATTACAGTCGGTCAGAATGAGAGTGTGGATCATATGAACATTATAAAGCATTATAAAGCGCCCTCTATGCTTCCTGTAGTGTATTAAAGTCTGTCAGAATGAGTGTGTGGATCATATGAACATTATAGAGCACCCCTACACTTCCTGTAGTGTATTACAGTCTGTCAGAATGAGTGTGTGGATAATATGAACATTATAGAGCTTTATAGAGCGCCCCCTACATGACTTGTAGTGTATTACAGAATGTCAGAATGAGTGTGTGGATCATATGAACATTATAGAGCATTAAAGAGCGCCCCTACACTTCCTGTAGTGTATTACAGAATGTCAAAATGAGAGTGTGGATCATATGAACATTATAAAGCATTATAGAGCATCCCCTACACTTCCTGTAGTGTATTACAGTCTGTGAGAATGAGTGTGTATATCATATAAACATTATAAAGCATTATAGGACATTATACAGCACCCATATGCGTCCTGTAGTGTATTACAGTCTGTCAGAATGAGTGTGTGGATCATATAAACATTATAGAGCATTATAGAGCGCCCCTACACTTCCTGTAGTGTATTACAATCTGTCAGAATGAGAGTGTGGATCATTATAGATCATTATAGAGTGCCCCCTACGCTTCATGTAGTGTATTACAGTCTGTCAGAATGAGCATGTGGATCATATGAATGTTATAGACCATCATAGAGCATTATAGAAGGCCCCCTACACTTCATGTAGTGTATTACAGAATGTCAGAATAAGTGTGGGGATCATATGAACATTAAAAGGCATTATAGAGCGCCCCCTACGCTTCATGTACTATATTACAGTGTGTCAGAATGAGAGTGTGGATCATATGAACATTATAGAGCATTTTAGAGAGCGCCCCTACACTTCCTGTAGTGTATTACAGAATGTCAGAATGAGCATGTGTATCATATAAACATTATAGAGCATTATAGAGCGCCCCCTACTCTTCCTGTAGTGTATTACAGTCTGTCAGAATGAGTGTGTGGATCACATAAACATTACAGAGCATTATACAGCATTATAGAGAGCCCCTTAAACGTCCTGTAGTGTATTATTGTCTGTCAGAAAGAGTGTGTGGATCATATAAAAATTATAGAGCATTATAGACCACCCCCTATGCTTTCTTCTACTTTTAATATGTTTATGTTTGTTTATTTTGTTTCTAGTAAACATATAATATGACTCTGTGTTTTAGGTTCACAGTGCATGGACTGAATACCAACAAGGATTATGTTTTCCGGGTGAAATCTGTAGGCCGAGCAGGAAACAGCCACTATTCTGAAGAATCCCAGCCAGTTCGCATCAAAGCTGCCAAAGGTAAAACATCACTAAAGCAACACTATGCAGATAAACTACTTTTTAAATTATAATTTAATTTATTAAGGGGTAAAAATCAAGCTTTCATCTGCAATCAAGCTTTACTGATAACTGGTAACGAGTCTTTCTCATCTCTGTGGAGGAATTTAGTTCCGCTCTTCTTTACAGAATTGTTTTAATTCAGACACATTGGAGGATTTTCCAGCATAAACGTCCTGTTTAAGATCATCCACAGCATCTCAATCTCAAGACTTTAACTAGATCACTCCTCCAAAACCTTCATTTAGTTTTATTAATCCATTCAGAGGTGAACTTTGTGTTTGTGTGCTTTGGCTCATTGTCCTGCTGCAGAACCCAAGTGCTCCTGAGCTTGAGGTGATTAACAGATGCAAAGCAGCCCCAGACCGTCACACTACCACCACCATGTTTTACTACGTTCAGAATGATTTAGTTCTTTTGCTGAAATTATGTGTTTTATAGTTTTACTCTAGATGTAATGGGACACAAATTTTCCAAAAAGCTCCACTTTTGTCTTGTCAGTCCAAAGAATATTTACCCAAAGTTCTGAAGATCATCAAGATGTTAGTAGGTAAATGTGAGACGGGTGGTTGTGTTGTTTTTAGGTCGGCCGGTCACTCCTGGGAAGGTTCACCAGTGTTCTATTTGTGTTTTCTCCATTAGTGAATAATAATAGTGAATCAGTGTGGTTCTCTGGAGTCCCAAAGCTTTAGAAATGACTTTATAACCTTTTCCAGTCTGATAGATGATCAATGACTTTGATCTTTTATCTGCTTCATGTTGTCAGACAGGTTCTATTTAAGTGATTTCTTGATTCTACAGGTCTGGGAGTAATCAGGTCTGGTTGTGGTTAGTAGGGAAATGGTTAATTTAAAGGGGGGGGGGGACTTCTTTACACGGGGCTAGATTGGTTTGGATAGCTTTTTCCCCTTAATAAATGAAATTATAATTTAAAAAGTGCATTTTATATTTACTCAGGTTATCTTTGTCTGATTTTAAAGTTTGTTTGATAATCTAAAAATGTAAGTATGATAAAAATGACAAAAACAAGAAAAATCTGTAAAGGGGGCAAAATAATACTATAGATATACGTATTTAATATAGAGAGTTGGTGAGCCTGTTGGGAAAAAAAAGTCCTTTTTTTGGTCCCAGTCTGTCGCTGTCCAATGAATAACACTTATATATCCATTTTTGTGGATTTTTAGTTTACTGCATAATTTGAACAGACAAACTGTCCCTTACACTGTGCCAGAATTTCTTGATAAATGGACCAATAGAAACTGTTTAAAATGACCTGAAATAAACTATGTTTACATTGACTTCCATTGAAAGTTTACAAGGTTTTCTCTCTCTCCTGAAAAGTTGCTGTTTTGGATATGTGTTATTCATTGGACAGCGACGATATGCATTCATAAACGCTCAGATATTTAGGTATAAAGATATGAATTTTTGCTTTCAGGAGCACAAAAGAAATACCTGTACCTGTACACGGTCTGTTCCTCTCCTCCGGCAGTCCCGCTATAACAGCGGTGGATAAAGAGAGGCTTGTTGCTGCTGATTTCTGGGAATGGAACGGGCTGGTGTTTGGAACAGCTGTGACCTGTAATAGGCCGGTGGATAATGCGGCACCCTCGCCGCTACACGCTAATGGCTACTCATTTCTACTGTCACTCACGCTGATACGATTCACAAATACACCCGTGCTCGATCAGACAGAGATACGCCTGAAATTTCATCCCTCCATCCGGCGAATCTCTCAATCAATCGCTGGATAAATACTCAGCGGACGCTCTACATGCAGCTAGTGCTGTTTTTCCTTTATTCAGCTTCATTCAGAGTTATTTATCGTTTCATTTCCACCCCTCAGAGATTCATTAAAATACAGAACAGAGTGGAGGACCGAGGAGCGTTAGCCGTTTCGCTAACTCATCGCTAAGCTACGCTACTGACTCTGGCCTCATGATGCTCGTGTTAGCATAAGCATCACACACACACTCAATACACAGCATGCTTCATTACTCAGTGAATTCATTAGAGCTGGTATTTACATAAAAATGAAGATTTCACTGTAATACGTTCACCATTCTGACTAATTACACAGATTTACATTCGATTAAAGCAGTGTGTAAATCAAAGCACTGCTCATGATAAACTGACTGAAGCACGCTGGAGCTTTTATGAATGGCTAGCCAAGCTAGCATGATTATTAATTCTCGATTAATAGATTAATTGATTAATGAAGATTATTATTGAGTTCATCAAAACTATGAAGAATCTAATATGAAGTTATTAAGCAAACCAGAATATGTTTTACACTTAAGATTCTTCAACACAGCACTGATTCTCTCAGTCAGTCAATGAATGAATGAATGAATCAATAAATAAATCATTCAATTATTAAATCAATGAATCAATAAATCAATAAACGAATGATTCAATGAATCAATCAATAAATCAATAAATCAATAAATAATTAATGAATAAGTCAACCAGTAAATGAATAAATGAGTCATTTCATCAACTAATCAATCAATCTTTAGCTGACAGGGATTAAAACTGTATAGAAAGAGATGAATCATGTTAGATGTTAGAAAAAAACAACAGAGGAAAATAAGCATCTATTAAACATTTAATCTAGAAAAACATTTGAAATATTGAATAATAAATATTAAAATATTCCATAAAATATAGATAAACAAGAGGAAAAAACAGTACTGTTAAAAGTTACATGTTTGAAATAAATTAAAAAATAAAAGTAACAAAAAATGTAAGGTGAAATGACATCAGTGAATTGAGTTTTAGAGTTGTTAGAGTTAGAGTTGCAATGTTTTGGCTGATTGGTAAAAAGTTTGGACTTCTCATTTAATATTTTTTTCTTTATTTGTACACCGTTGTTGTCTGGAAATGAGGTGTGTTCAGGTACATTTCTAGCGTATTGCTATCTTGGCAACACAGACGAACCGCACACAGCAGTGCACAAACCCAACTTTAATATCAACAATAAACAGAATACTAAATAAAATAACATTACTGTTCCTGTATATGAGCTGCTGGAGCTCCTTCACAGTGTGAATGAACAGATTCACACAAGTCTCCTCTGCTGAGAAGCGTTTGTTTGTTGGACACGTGCAGGTAGCTGCAGCGTTAAAATAGCAATCCACCAAGGTCAGAGCTCACCTGAAGTTGTGCAAGGTGTACTTTTCCCATCGTTATGATAGCAAAGACACCCTAAATCAAGCTATAGATAGCTGAAATAGGGCCCCAAACCATTCTTGTTGTGAGATTTCCATTATATTCACTGACAAATGTCTGGCCAGGCTGTATTTCTACAGCAGAAATACTTTGCTCCAACCAAATTTCTCCAGCATCTCATTCCCTCCTGATATTCAGACAGCTACTGATCCAGCCAACAGCCGACTGGCACTAAACTGGCATCTCTTACCTGGATAAACAGCTCAGTGGGCTAAATGGCTTCATTGCTGTCAGCGGTGAGTCTGCAGGCATGGTTTCCAGCCCTGCTGCTTTATTCAGCTGTGGGTTTTACCTCACAAAATAAATCACACATTCAATTTATGAAGAGCCTATAAAAATATGCTGTTTTATAGTCAGTTTTAGAAATTAAAAAACAGTGAATTCTAAATTTTAAGAGTGAAAAAAGCCCTTAGTAGTTAAAGTAGCTTTTATGTTTAGTTTTTTTTGTCTGTAATTAAAGAACTACAAAGTGCTCCTACACAGTACAAGTGTGGACACAAAAAACTAGACACATCTTCTAATTTAGTGTTTTTATTTTTGTATTTTTTTTTTCCTACATAGAACAGTATTTTTTAGCTTATAAGGAGCACCGGATTATAAAGTGCATTATGAGACACTAGTAAGGAACAGGGGTATCGCCATGTTTTCCTTCTAATTCAGCAGATCTCACCACTGCGGGGTGGGAGGGTTGTTAATTAAGTTATGTAAAGCTAAGCTAAGTTAAGTAAACAAAATTGAAATTCTTAAAAAATTACTTTCTTTTAAAGTCAAACGAGTGCTGGATGTTAATCTACACAGATTTCTCTCCTGAAAACTGTTTATTTGGGTGAGTAAAGAGCTTAGATTCACACATTTCTCAAGCACTAAGGTTTGAGCATTAGCATAAGCGGCTAACTGCTAGCACTTAGCACAGATAGCCGCTAATGCTAATGCTGCTTCAGCAGTGCTAGCCAGGGTTTTCAGCAGGCTACAGTATGATATACTCACCACTGAATGGTGAAAGAGCTAGCGCTTAGCATGGTTAGCGGCTAATGCTAATACTGCTCTAGTCTGGGTGCTGGAGAACTAAACTGAAACTCCTGTATAACTCTGTACTTCAGCAGAGTGACTTTACTGCTCCTTAATACCTGACTGATAGAATTCATACATAAGGAGCACCAGATTATGAGGAGCACTGATGATTTTTGGGTAAATAAAAGGATTTTAAGTGCAGCTTATAGTGCAAAAAATACGGTAAATGAAAGTCATTCAAACTATGAAGGAACACATAAGGAATCATGTAGTAACTTAAAAGTCTTAAACAAACCAAAATACTCTGTTCTATAAGGCTGGTAACTCTGATTAACGTATCTTGCTTTTCCTTTCCTGGGGCAGTCCTGATGAGTGCCAGTTTCATCAGTATAATTGACTGACCTTTTTTTTTATTATTATTTTGTTTTCTCTACTTGGTTGAGTAGTTCTTGCTTCTCGAACATTATTAAAATAGTCACTATTCACTGTATACCTGTAACTCTACCTCTTCACTACTTTACTTTAACTGATGCTCTCAAACACTTTATTAAGAGACAAGAAATTCAAGTAATTAACTCTTGATGAGCTCAGCACAGCTGTTAACTGAAATTAGCCTGAATTCCAGGTCCAAAAATAAAAATCTTATAAAGCTATCGATGACTTTAGCAAAACATTATATAAACTATGTGATTCTCTTCTTATATATTACTGTAATATAAACTGACGCTGCCGCTCTCTTCCTCTACAGTTGTTCCGTCTCCTCCGTCTGGTGTCTGTCTGCTCCACTGCTCTGGCAGTGAGATGGTGATTGGCTGGAGAGCTCCGGCCAATCAGGGTGGAGAGGCGGTGAAGGGGTACTTCCTGGACCAGCGGGAGAAACCCCAGACTGTGTGGAGGGAGGTGGACCCCAAACCTGTTAAAGAGAGGGTTTATAAGGTGAGTTACCAGATTGTGGACAATAAAACTAAACATCGAAATACCAAATATACATGTATTTCTGTCACTCTGGTTGGTGATGAGGTCCATCTGCCTCTCCGCTGTGACTGGTAGCAGGTTGTAGCATTACTGCATTAACCAGCACTAGTCTGGATGACTTTACCTATCTCAAATATTTGCTGCCTCAATATCCAGTGATGGGAGTAATGGCGTTAAAATAAAAGGCATTACTAACCCCGTAACTTTTTTCAGTAAGGAGTAATATAACTACGGGGGCGAGTAACACAAAAGTAACGCAATAGTTACTTTTACTGGTAACTAATTACTTTTATAGTGGAGTAACTCAGTTAGTAACTCAGTTACTTTTTTGGAGAAGTAACTAGTAACTATAACTAAATACTTTTTCAAAGTCCTGTGCCCAACACTGCTAGTTATCCATCCTTAGCTGAAGCCTGCTGTTTTGTTCCATACCTGACAACCCGGGTGTGGAAATAAATCACAGAACAAAAACCTACTGGCTAAAGCTCTGCTATCAAGAGATGCCAGAGCTTAAACTTGTACCTAAATATGATTCACATAATTTTACTAATTAGTATTATAAACATGCTAAATATTGATTTATGACTGCATGAGTAGTGTTATCTACTGTATAAATGTAGACTGAAGTTCAGAAGTTCACGTTAGCATGTTGTAGCATGACTGCATTAGCTGGCAATAGTCTGGATGACTTTAACTTTAACTCAAACACTTGCTGCCTCAATAACCCACTTGCTAGTTATCCAACCTTAGCTGAAGCCCTCTGTGTTTGCCTGCTATTGTGTTTCATACCTGGCAACCCTCAGGTGAAAATAACAATTCACAGAAGAAACCTACTTGTAAAAACCCACAAGCAAAAAAAATACAAATAAATTACTGGTGCTTGGTAGATTGTTGATCAATTCATGGTCAAATTAATGTAAATATCAAAAATTGGTAACACTTCATAAAGGAACATGAGTTAACAGTACTTACGACGGAATTAGCTGAGACATTATTTTAGTGTGGGAGGTTTCATGGTTAAATTTGGAGCAGCCTGGTGTTCAATCTTCATTAATTGCACATTGCACCAGTAAGAGCAGAGTGTGAAGGTTCAATTAGTAGAATAAGAGCACAGTTCTGCTCTAAATATTGCAATGCACACAACATTATGGGTGACATACCAGAGTTCAAAAGAGGACGAATTGTTGGTGCACATCTTGCTGGAGCATCTGTGACCAAGACAGCAAGTCTTTGTGATGCATCAAGAGCCACGGTATCCAGGGTAATGTCAGCATACCACCAAGAAGGACCAACCACATCCAACAGGATTAACTGTGGACGCTGTAACGGTACGTGTCCACTGGCACTTTTCTTAAACGCAGGTCGCTGTGCCGGATCTCTTGGCTCGCCGCGTGTGGGCGTGTCCGTAACGTTTTTGAATTCAAATGAAGCAACAGATGTAGTCAATCATAAGTTTAATATTTTACCTTTTTAGTAAACTTCACTGTGATCTATAGTTGTATAAATCCATATTCCGCCATTTTAAGCCTCTCTTCTGTGTTTAAAAGGCGCCTGTTCTGTGTGTGTGAGGCTCGTCTGTGTGTGGTGTGGCAGCCTGCTGTTCCCTGATTGGCTGGACGCAGCGCGGCGGCCGGATTCATTTGAATAAAGTTGAGATCTGTTCAACTTTCCTGCCGGAGGGGGGGGCTGCGCTCAACGCAACGCAACCCAGTATGCACCGCGGCATGCGGCGGCTCTCTCCATTGAAATGAATGGGATGCGTCGGGGCTTAAGTGCCAGTGGACGCGTACCGTAAGAGGAAGCTGTCTGAAAGGGATGTTCGGGTGCTAACCCGGATTGTATCCAAAAAATATAAAATCACGGCAGATCAAATCACACAGAATTCAATGTGCACCTCAACTCTTCTGTTTCCACCACTACGAGACGTTCTGTATTTTACAGGACAGGTGGCAACCCTAATCACCACCCAGCGATGCCTCTTGCAGAATTACAAGGAAAACATGGCGACACCCCTGTTCCTTACTAGTTTAGCATAATGTGCCGTATAATCTGGTGCACCTTATAGTGCGAAAAATATTTATTATTACTGAAAAAATATATAAAGTACTTTAATCAGATCAGGAGAAGAAAATATTGGAATGAATTTGGTTGAAAACAGTTTAATTTGAGTTTTTTCCAAACGGCCTCTTCATGCCTGTCATCTGAAGCCAAGCAGCGTCTGCAGCGGCCTAATTAAAGCCTGAAATTAAAAGCCGCTTGTTTAATGGAGACTCTGTAATTAGAGTGAGGGTTGTGATGGTTCCCGTGGAGTTTGTCTGTTGGCGTTTTGACTGAGAGGCGTCTGGTTTCTGACAGTCGGGAGTCCTGAGCTCGGGGCGCCCTCTGCTGGCGGGAGGACGAGTGGCAGGACGCGGACGTGTCCTGTTATATTGACACATCCCGAGCCTAAAAAAACTTTCCGGGCTTTAATTTGCGGCGGCTGCTCATAGAGCCGCTCAGTGTGAATCAGGTTGATTAGGATACATCGATCCTGCCATGACTTAATACTGCAGCCACTCTGTTGTCACAGCTTGTGAAGGTGATGTTAACGATTTCCGCCAGGGATCGCCCCCTCATCAGGCAGTCAGGGCAGCATGCTGCCCATCCACTCTCGTTAAGCACTGTCTCTGACTTTGTGTGTGTGTGTGTGTGTTGGCAGAAAAAGCATTTTCCTGCAACATCCCTGTGTTCCCAATCATCTTCCAGATGGACTGTTGCCACCCAGTGGCTGTAAATTGGTCTAACAAAAGATCTGTGCAATACGGCTCTAAAATAATATCATATTTATATCATATGATATACAGTGCTGTGAAAAAGTATACAGGGTTTGGACAATGAAACTGAAACACCTGGTTTTAGAGCACAATAATTAATTTTAATTTTAATTCGGACAGTTCTGGTGGAAACAGGAGAGTTGAGGTGCACATTGAGTTTTATGTTTTTTGGATACAATCCGGGTTAGCACCCGAACATCCCTTTCAGACAGCTTCCTCTTACAGCGTCCACAGTTAATCCTGTTGGATGTGGTTGGTCCTTCTTGGTGGTATGCTGACATTACCCTGGATACCGTGACTCTTGATGCATTACAAAGACTTGCTGTCTTGGTCACAGATGCTCCAGCAAGACGTGCACCAACAATTTGTCCTCTTTTGAACTCTGGTATGTCACCCATAATGTTGTGTGCATTGCAATATTTAGAGCAAAACTGTGCTCTTACCCTGCTAATTGAACCTTCACACTCTGCTCTTACTGGTGCAATGTGCAATTAATGAAGATTGAACACCAGGCTGCTGCAATTTAACCATGAAACCTCCCACACTAAAATGACAGGTGTTTCAGTTTCATTGTCCAACCCCTGTAGATAACCTGAGTAAATATATTTTAAAAAATCACTTTTTAAATGATTGTCATTTATTAAGAGAAAAAAAAACAATCCCAACGAACGTGGCCCTGTGTAAAAAAAGTACAATTATTTTTACTACTAGCCACAACCAGG
This sequence comes from Astyanax mexicanus, assembly GCF_023375975.1. Taxonomy (NCBI): domain Eukaryota; kingdom Metazoa; phylum Chordata; class Actinopteri; order Characiformes; family Acestrorhamphidae; genus Astyanax; species Astyanax mexicanus. Next base: position 121,993,292 of record NC_064408.1, read on the forward strand.
CCTGATACTGATTACTGCCAGACCTGTAGAATCAAAAAATCACTTAATAATAGAAACTGTCTGACAACACGAAGCAGATAAAAGATTTCAAAAACAACACATTATTATTATACCCCCATTTGAAGAATCATTTGAGTCATTGATCATCTATCAGTCTGGAAAAGGTTATAAAGTCAGACTCCAGAGAACCACAGTGATTCACTATTATTCACTAATGTAGAAAACACAAATGGAACACTGGTGAACCTTCCCAGGAGTGACCGGCTTACCGACCTAAAGAAATTACTCCAAAAGGGCATGAAGAACTCATCCAGGAGGTCCCAAAACAACCCAGAACAATATTTTAAAAACATGGTGGTGGTAGTGTGATTAGTGTGATTAGTGTGATAATCTGGAGCTGCTGGATAACTTGCTGTAATAGATGGAAGCAGGAATTCTGCTGTTTATCAGAAAATCCTGAAGGAAAATATCCGACCATCTGTTCCTTAGTGACCTCAAGCTCAGGAGTACTTGGGTTCTGCAGCAGGACAATGACCCAAAGCACACAAACAAGTTCACCTCTAAATGGATTAAGGTGCTGTGGATGAAACAGGTGGTACAGACTTTTATGTGTGTACTGCATTTTAATGCTAATCTTAGCCTCTTAGCTAAACCCTCTACATGCTGTTTATGATCCGTAATTGGCTTTTGTTTACTCCAGGCTTCTGTGGAGTGCTATAGATTGAGGCGTGTGCAGATGTGATCTGCTCTTTACAGGATAAGTGCTCCTCAACACAGCGATAAAGAGGAGAGATCAATGCTCTTAAACGCCCTTTAGATATTAGCGTCTCCGAGCGCCAGGGCTCTTCACTCGAGCGTTTTTATACAGAAGCCCAACAGTGAGATTCAGACTGATTAGGAGACATATAAATATAGACACAGTGGTTCCATTTCCAACCATTCTATAGAAAATAAAGCCAAAAATCTTGTCAAATTTGCAACCAGAATCCCCTGTTTCCTTTTTCTAGAACCAGTGTCTGAGACTGCCTTTATTGAATTTGTGGTTCAAACTAAACGACCAGAAGCGTTTTTATTACCAAACCATTTACTTTTCTATCAAATTACAGCTAATTACAGCTAATTACAGTAGCCTACCAGAGTTTAGCTCTGTTTACTCTGGGGGAAGCAGCTAAGTAAATAAAACTGTAATTCTTTAAAATATATATACATATATACATATAAGTCAAACAAGCACTAGAGGTTAATCTACAAAGAGAGTATAATGAAGTGAGTTAAGTACTTCTTTTTATAGCTTAGATTTTCTTTTTTTTGTCCAAGGGTGAGCGCTAGCCATGTTTAGCAGCACTAGCCAGCCTTAGTTAACAATGCTAGCCAGCCCTGGTTAGCAAAGCAAGCCAACTAAGGTTAGCAGCACTAGTCAGCCATGGTTAGCAGCGCTAGCTAGCCCTGGTTAGCACGCTAGCCAACCTCAGTTAGCAGCACTAGCCAGCTGAGGTAAGCAGCTCTACACAGCCCTGGTTAATTGTGCCTTAAAGTGTGAAAAATACGATAGACTTTAATATTAAATTTACAATGTAAAAAAATCTTAAAAAGAAAGAAAAGACATTGAATGAGAAAAGGGGGTCCAAACTTTTGACTTATACTGTATATTGAAAATACTTTTATAAAGGTAATTGTACAGTTGTTAAATATATATATTAAAATATGGAAAATACATGTATTTAAGAGCATATATTTTAATTTAATGGTCTATTGACGTGATTTGCTTGATTGTATACATTTGTGTGAACAGTGTAAATGTGTTTTTTTCTTTATGTTTTTACCTGTTTACAGGTATCTGCTCTACTGGAGGGTCACTATTACCAGTTCCGACTCTTTGCATCCAACATGATCGGCCTCAGCAAACCATCCCAACCCAGCGAAGCTTTCCTGTGTGAACCCTGGACCATGCCTGAACCTGGTGAGAAACAACACAGCATTCATCCTACAGCAGTTTAGCCCCACCTATTCATTCATCATACAGCAGTTTGCCCCACCTATCCATCATACAGCAGTTTAGCCCCACCTATTCATCATACAGCAGTTTAGCCCCACCTATTCATAATACAGCAGTTTAGCCCCACCCAATACTTCTACAGCAGTTTAGCCCCACCTATTCATCATACAGCAGTTTAGCCCCACCCATTCAGCCTACAGCAGTTTAGCCCCACCAATTCAGCCTACAGCAGTTTAAAACCATCCATTCATCATACAGCAGTTTAGCCCCACCTATTTATCATACAGCAGTTTAAAACCATACATTCATCATACAGAAGTTTAAAACCATCCATTCATCATACAGCAGTTTAAAACCATCCATTCATCATACAGCAGTTTAGCCCCACCTATTCATCTTACAGCAGTTTAGCTCCAACCTTTCCCAATATTTTAGATGTGAAAACCATCCATTCATCATACAGCAGTTTAGCCCCACCTATTTATGATACAGCAGTTTAAAACCATCCATTCACCATACAGCAGTTTAGCCCCACCTATTTATCATACAGCAGTTTAAAACCATCCATTCATCATACAGAAGTTTAAAACCATCCATTCATCATACAGAAGTTTAAAACCATCCATTCATCATACAGCAGTTTAAAACCATCCATTCATCATACAGCAGTTTAGCCCCACCTATTCATCTTACAGCAGTTTAGCTCCAACCTTTCCCAATATTTTAGATGTGAAAACCATCCATTCATCATAAAGCAGTTTAGCCCCACCTATTCATCATACAGCAGTTTAAAACCATCCATTCATCATACAGAAGTTTAAAACCATCCATTCATCATACAGAAGTTTAAAACCATCCATTCATCATACAGCAGTTTAGCCCCACCTATTTATCATACAGCAGTTTAAAACCATCCATTCATCATACAGAAGTTTAAAACCATCCATTCATCATACAGAAGTTTAAAACCATCCATTCATCATACTGCAGTTTAAAACCATCCATTCATCATACAGCAGTTTAGCCCCACCTATTCATCTTACAGCAGTTTAACTCCAACCTTTCCCAATATTTTAGATGTGAAAACCATCCATTCATCATAAAGCAGTTTAGCCCCACCTATTCATCATACAGCAGTTTAAAACCATCCATTCACTATAAAGAAGTTTAGCCTAAAGCAGTTTTGCCCCACTATTCATCCTGCAGCACTTTAGCCCCTCCCATTAATCCTATAGCAGTTTAACCCCACCTATTCATCATACAGCAGTTTAGCCCCGACTATTCATCATACAGCAGTTTAGCCACACCCATTCATCATACAGCAGTTCAGCCCCGCCCATTCATCATACAGCAGTTCAGCCCCACCCATTCATCATACAGCAGTTTAGCCCCACCTATTCATCATACAGCAGTTTAGCCACACCCATTCATCCTACAGCAGTTCAGCCCCACCTATTCATCATACAGCAGTTTAGCTCCAACCCTTCCCAATACTTTCGATGTGAAAATATGATTAAATGTATCAAAGAAACTAAACTAATAAAAGGATGGAACTTTCAATAGATCCACACTTTCTAATAGAGCTAAATAATAAAAATGATCTGTTTTATCCACATTCTGGGTGATTTCGGTGTACGCTTAACCGTTTGTTCCACATATTCGCATTTCAGCCTGAGTTCATTTTCTAACTCAATAAAAGGCAGCCAGTCAGAACAGAGTCCATTTACATATATATCAGCCTTAAAGGAACAGTAAATGTAACGGGCTGTTTAATTCTCGGGGATAAAGAGAGGCTGGAATACGAGGATGTAAAAATGAATTAGGACAGAAACATTACGAGGAGAATAGAGGAGTGGGGGAATAAAGTGGAGTAAAAATGTAGAATACGGCCCCTTTAAACCCCCATCTATAAACACAGAGGAGAACAGAGCCAATTAATGCAGTGTTACAGATTTATTTCCACCTTGGTGGGGAGAAGGACTCAGAAGGTTAGTGGTGTATATCGGGTTTTCTTAATGAAGGGACGGAGACAGGTGCAGGCTATTAATCCCGCAGAGCGGCCTCGGCCTCGGCCGTTAATAATATGAATGTGACTGGAGATTGTTAAGAGAATTAAGTGCAGGAAAAACAGGACGCTTGATTAGAGCAGAGTCCGAGCTTCACAGTACATAATTACTGTTTGTTATGGCGCGGCGGCCGCGGCGTCTGTATGAATGTTATTGTGAAAAGCCCCTGTAGGAAACAGATCGATACAGACTATTATTCTTCCTTTATTTCTCTGCGCTGACGCCGCACTGCCATTAAGAGGGTGTTTTTTTAAATCTGGCAGGTGATGAAGGTTCGTATACAACACACACCCGTCCACCGCCAGCGTACAGCACCGCCAAACACACGGCCAGCGATGCCCTGAATTATAATGTCTTTACCCTTTACTTTACTTTAACAACCAAGATATTTCAGCTGGATCAATGGATGGATGAGACAGATTGATAGATGGGCTAACTGACATGTGAATGGATGGATAAAATGGATAGAATAGAATGGATGGATAAAAACACTGATGGATAATTGAGATAAATGGAAGTGTTAACTGACACTCCGATGGATGGATGGATGGATGGATGGATGGATGGATGGATGGATGGAGGAGAGTTTGATAAAGTAGCATATTGATATAGAGATGAAAGTATTTATGGGTGGAATGATGAACGGATGATTGAGATGGATGGATGGGGTAACTGACACTTGAGTGGAGGAATCTGATCTATGTATATTTGGAGAGGTGAAACAGATGGATGGGCTAATATAGACTGACGGATGGATGGAAAGGTGGATGTGATTGGTTATTTAGGACTATCTGATTGGTCAGTGTTTTCTCCTGTGTTATGTACAGGCTGCCCGTATGACCTGGAGCTCAGAGAGGTGAGACGAGAGTCTCTGGTGGTGATGTGGGCGGAGCCTCTGTACCAGGGCCAATCACAGATCACTGGCTATGTGGTGGAGATCAGTCAGGGGGAGGAGTCAGAGGACTGGACAGAGGTGACTCAGGAATCAGTCACAGACAGACACCTGAAGGTGAGTGGGCCTTTACTTTTAAAAGTGAGGTCCAAATCATTTAATACAGAATTGTGGAGCTTCATGAAGGTTTTTGGAAATATATTAGAGCCCACAAATCAGCAGGAAAGAAGAAATGTTACAAAAAGCATAAAATAATGAAACTAATGAAGTTTCACGTCTTCCACCTGCATCGTTTAAATAGCAACAGTGATTCTAAATATATCTACACTGATAGAGGCTGTGGTGGTCTGGAAGTGAGTTTTGCTTGTTTATCTGGGCAACAGAAAACACAGATGCTCCACTGACTGAATACAACTTGGACTGACGCCAACAGTCAGACGATTATTGCTATCTTGGCAAAGCAGGCGTGACCCCAAGACATGTACACTCCCGCTTGTTACACATAGACACACAGCACTAGTGCTAACTGCATCTAGTGCTGCTGGTAACCACGGCTACTTCTGCTGCTGATCGGGGCTAGCGCTGCTGCTAACCCCGGCCAGCACCTCTGCTAATCACGGCTAGCGCTGCTGCTAACAGCATCTACTGCTGCTGTTAAGTGTGTCTAGCACTGCTGCTAACTGTGGCTAATTCTGCTGCACCCAGCCTTATTGGAAATCTGGAAATCTAAGCTTATGGTAAATAAAGAGAAGTGCTTTACTCACCCAAATAAACTGTTTTCAGGACAGAAATCTGTGTAGATTAACATCCAGCACTCTTTTGACTGTAAAAGAAAAGCTGTGAGACCTGATGAAATAAAAGGGAAAAATGGCGAAACCCCAGTTCCTTACTAGTGTCTCTTAAAATGCACCTTTTAATCCGATGCACCTTATAGTGTGAAAAATACAGTATATACCCAGTACATTAATATAGTACAGTTTGTTAGTTGTGCTGTTGTGACTTTGAAATTAAGAAAATAAATTATCACAATAAAATCATGTAAGAGAAATGGAGTTATATTTAGAATGTCTTGTGTTTGGAGTTAAAAACTGTGGATATTATTGGGTGTATTTATTTACTCCTGCAGCTGTGCTGTTTGGGGGAAATGCCAGGTCCTTATTATAATGAAAGCAGTACGAGCAGCAGAGCCACAAACAGCAGCAGAGCCAAACTCAACCCCGAAGATCCAAAACCTGTGCCATACAAACCCCGGAGAGATACCGCTCGCTGCCAGTGCAGAGAATACAGCACAGAGAATACTGCACAGAGAATACTGTGTTTGTAATGGAAATGAAGTGTCAGTACCATTTGTCTCAAATGGCTCCTGTTTATGTGCTGTTTTCTGTTCTGTTGTGTAACTGATAGGAAGCGTTTTTCTAAAAAATCCACAGTAAAAAAAAACATTGTGTGAATTATTTCTTAGTTTTTCCTTTAAATAAATGTATTTAGCCTATTTACAGGGATTATAATAATAACTAATAGACCTTTTTCATTATAAAAGAGCTGCCTGTAGCTGTTTGATCTTATTCCCCTCATTGAATAAAATGTGCAATACCATTTATATCCATAGGGTGTCAGTGTTATATAGTACCAGTCAAAAGTTTGATAAATGAATAGTGATAAATTAAAGTGATTCAGACTATGAAGAATCATATAAAGAATCATGTAGTAACTTAAAAGTGTTAAACAAACCAAAACCAACATACTGATGAACGTATCATGTGCAACAGAGCTGTCTCTCACGCTTTCTTTCCTGGGGAAACTCCTGATGAGTGCCAGTTTCACCATTTTTATCTTTTTGATGGTTTTTGCTGTGACTGCACTTAAGGATACTACCTCTTCACTACTTTACAACTAATGCTCTCAAACAAGAGCATTAAGAGACAAGAAATCTAAGAATTAACTCTTGACGAGTTCAGCACAGCTGTTAACTGAAAGCCTGAACTCCAGGAGACTCTACCTCATAAAACTGACTGAGAAAATGCAGCAAGAGATCTAAGCAAGACAAGCTACTTTGAAAAAAGTAAAATACAATATAAAACATATTCTGGTTTGTTTAACAGGTTTTTATTTAATAAATTATTCCAAATGTTTTTTCTTCATAGTTTGGATGAGTTTAGTATTAATCTACAATACATAAGATCTATATATAGATAAGATCTATATATATGTAGTTTATCCCATATTTAGTATTTCTTTTTCTAATTTTAAATTAATCGCCTGTAAATTTGTAGATTTTTTATTTATTTTGTTTAGATAACAGATGACACTTATCTTATCTTAAATAATGAAAAAACTCTAAATGTAAGGTGTGTCCAAACTTTTGACTGGTACTATATATACAGTGTGTTGTAATATTTGTTAGTTTATACCAAGAATTACCCAACTGTAAAAGTCAAACGGCTGGTAGAATTGTGTATCCGCTTCCTGAATGAATGAATACATTTTAAGCTAAATGCTAAATGAAGATCCAGGTGCATCATTTTACTATTAAATATGATTGTAAGTGGATTTCTTGGTGTGAATGAATGGTTTAAGGTGTTTGGGGAATTGTGGGTAATTTAATCTGATTGTGTTGTTGTTAGATATCCGGGCTGCGGGCCGGTCAGACGTATCGTCTACGTGTTTCTGCAGTGAACAGCGCTGGAGTGGGAAGACCATCACTGCCAACTGAACCAATCACAGCCCAGACCAAGCCAGGTTCGTTATTTTAAAGACATACCCTATATTTCGCACTATAAGGAGCACCAGATTATAAGGTGCATTAGGCGACACTAGTAAGGAACAGTGGTGTGGCCATGTTTCATTTCTAATACAACAGGTCTTAATGCTGGGTGGCGAGACCGGTAAAGCTATGCTAAGCTAAATAAACAAAACTGTAATTCTTAAGAAAAAAAACAACAATTTCTTTTAAAGTCAAACGAGTGCTGGATGTTAATCTACACAGATTCCTCTCCTTATTTGGGTGAGTAAAGCGCTTCTGTTTATTTACAGTGAGCTTAGATTTCCAGATTTTCACTAAGGCTAGGTGCAGCAGCATTAGCATTAGCAGCTAACTGCTAATGCAAATGCCGCCCGGTAGCACTACACTGAGGAACCCTGAGTGTTCCGGTAAGACAGGGTGATATAAGCTAACAACCAGGCTACAGTCCAACATACTCACCTCTGAACAGCGAAAAAGCTAGTTCTTTGTGCAGTTAGTGGCTAATGCTATTCCAGCAGTGCTAGCCAGGGTTAGCAGGAGGCTACAGGACAATAATACTCACCTCTGAACTGCAATAAAGCTAGCTCTTAGTGCGCTTAGCAGCTAATGTTAATGTTGCTCCAGCAGTGCTAGCCAGGGTTAGCAGCAGACTACATGCCAATAATACTCACCTCCAAACCATGAAGGAGCTAGCGTTTAGCGTGGATAGCAGCTAATGCAAATGCTGCTCCAGCAGTGCTAGCAGGGGTTAGCAGCAGACTACAGTTTGATATACTCACTTCAAGATTCAAGATTCAATGAGTTTATTGTCATGTGAGCGACAAAAGAGCTAGTTCTCAGTGCATTTAGCGGCTAATGCTAATGGTGCTCCAGCAGTGCTAGCTGGGGTTAGCAGCAGACTACATGCCAATAATACTTACTTCTGAACAATGAAAAAGCTAGCTTAGCATGGTTAGCAGCTAATGCTAACACTGCTCAGTTCAATGTGCTGGAGAACTGAACTGAAACTCCTGTATAACTCTGTACTACTTATATATATATATATATATATATATATATATATATATATATATATATATATATATATATATATATAGCAGTTTATGTTTATAGTTTATAAAGAATAAAACAATACAGTATTTTAGTATGAATTCAGTGTAATATATATATATATATATATATATATATATATATATATATATATATATATATATATATATATATATATATTAAATCTTCATTGTGGATTTTATTTATCATGTTTGGTTAAATCATCCGTTTTTCAGCGGTTTAAACATTAAATAGAAAGACATGTTTCTGACTCTCAGGAACGAAAGACATGGAGATCGGTGTGGATAACGACGGCTTCATCTTCCTGAGCTTCCAGGCGTCTGAGACGGCAGAGGACGGTCAGTTTAAATGGAATAAGAACTACAGAGAGGCTATTGATGCGGGACGAGCTCACCTGGAAACCAAACACAAAACGTAAGAAAAGTGTGATTTTTAATCAGAGGAGTTTAGGCTTATCAGTATAGTGCTGATTAAACAGGTGGAATCAGGTGAGCTGCTGAAAAAAGTGGCCATTAGGGACATACATGCAGTAAAAAAATTTATGAGTTTAATGTAAAAATTCATAAGTATGCAAATAAATAAGAAAATGGAAAGAGAAGCAGTCAAAGTGTGAAAACATTAGTAAAACAGATGTTAAACATGCAGTAGTAAATTTGAATAGGGAGGTAGTTAATGTGCAAGAGACCGTAGAACAAATTATTAAGGATGCGCTAGTAAAGCCGTAAAAAATAAAGTTGTAAAAACGAGTTGTAAAGGTGTACATTGTAAAGAGATGCAATCAAGGTATTGTTGTAAGTACAAGTAGTACCCATGTAAATATTCAGCAGTAAAACTTCAAAGAGTGTAGTAAAGGGATAAAATACCGTAACACAACTGTAAAGAGATGTTAATCTGTAAAGAGGAGTATTAAAATTGTAAAATGTGTTAGTAAAGGTAAAGTTATAAAGAATTAAAATTGTAAGCTTCACAGGAAAGTAGTAAAATGATGCTGTCGAGTTACAGAAATAAGTTTTAAAGTTGTAAAGAGAAGTAATCGTAAGTAAGGAGAAGTAGTAAACATGGAAATATTCTGTATTAAAACTTTAAAGAGTGTAGTAAAGGGATAAAATACAGTAACACAGCTGTAAAAATATGTAAAGTTGTAAGTAATATAATACAGGAAATTGACAAATCCTGCACCTAACAGCTGGGGTTATGCATAGGGCTCAGCCAGGATCTACTACTCACTCAACTAACAACAATAGCAAAACCACCACAATCTGATACTGGCTCGACAAGAATCCAGAAGCACAGCCTAACACTATGTTCATGGTCCATTGCCTCAACTACCAAGTAACAGACCTACCAAAAAATAACCTATGAACACACAGAATCCCTCCTTAATCTAAGCTCACTTCCTTTAACTATGGCAACAACACACTTACCTAAGCACAATCACACACAATAAATCACATTATAAGTTGCGTGAGCAGAACACAGCAACCACTACCATCTGATACTGGCTCGACAAGAATCCAGAAGCATAGCGAACTATGTTCATGGTCCATGTCTCAACTGCCAAGTACTCAGACGTCTACAAAAACTCATGAGACAAATTATTACAAGAGCAGGACCACACCAATCCCCTTCATCCAAACTCTAACACAAACTTCAGTGCAAGCTCTTCTCAGGGGTCATCAGGCAGGCACCTTCCTTCTTCAGTGTTTCGCTGAATTAGGCCCACAAAAGAAAAGTAGTAAAATTGTAAAGTGGGGTAGTTAAGGTAAAGTTATAAATAGAAGAGAAGAGAAGAAGGACAGGTGTAAAGGTGTCATAGTAATTGGTGACAAGTAGCTAAAGTGTAAAAATACAGTTATACATAAATAAAGAGAGGTATTTTGGTAAAGCTTTACAGAAAAAATAGTAAAGGTGAACACTTATGCCGTCAAGTTCTAAAAAAAAAAGTTTTAAAGGTGTAAAGATACAGTAGTAAAGTTGTAAAGAAAAGTTATCATGATAGTTGGTTAGCAGAAGACGTAAACCTGAATATTTAGTAGTAAAATTTCAAAGAGTGTAGTAAAGGGATAAAATACAGTAATACAGCTGTAAAGAGATGTAAAGTTGGTGGTACAATTGTAAAGAGAAGTATGCCAGGTGCAAAGCTATCATATGATAGTTGACAAGTAGCCAAAGTGTAAAAATATGGTTATACATGAATAAAGAGAAATATTTTGGTGAAGCTTTACAGAAAAGTAGTAAAGGTTAAGTTATAAAAATAGGTTTTAAAGGTATAAAGATACAGTAGTAAAGTGATAAAGATATGGTGGTAAAGTTGTAATGAGAAGTAATCATGATGCTTGGTAAGAAGAAGTAGTAAACATATACATATTCAGTATTAAACGGATAAAATACAGTAATACAGCTGTAAAGAGATGTAAAAATTCATAGTATGGTTGACAAGTAGTAAACGCTTAAAGATCCACTTTAAGGCAGTCAAGGCAATGTTGTGAAATCAAATATTCAATGTCTAACAGTAGTAAATTTGTAGAGGGAAAACGTTAAGGTGTGAAATGAGATTAACAAGAAAAAGTAAAGGTGTAAATATACGGTAGTAAAGTTATAAAGAATAGTAGTCAAGTTGGAAACATGTAGTTTTAAGGGCTTTAAAGAGGCAGTTAAGGTAATATTGTTGCAAAAAGCAATAAAGATATAATTATCCAGTAGTAGAATTAAAAACAGACGTAGTGCTATTTTGAGACAAGAAGTAGTCTAGGTGTAAAGATGCAGTAATACAGGTGTAAAGGTACAGTATTAAGTTGAGAATTAATGCATGTTTTTAAAGATGTTTAAAGACACAATAGTGAAGACGTAAAGAAATATAGTCAGTGTAAAGTTGTAAAGTAAAGTAGTAAATGCATGCATGAGTTTTAAGAGCGTTAAGTACTGAAGAGCACACTGTAAAATACAGGGGTCGGACAATGAAACTGAAACACCTGTCATCATTTTAGTGTGGGAGGTTTCATCATGGCTAAATTGGAGCAGCCTGGTGTTCAATCTTCATTAATTGCACATTATTGCACCAGTAAGAGCAGTAAGAGTGCGAAGGTTCAATTAGCAGGGTAAGAGCACAGTTCTGCTCAAAATATTGCAATGCGCACAACATTATGGGAGACATACCAGAGTTAAAAAGAGGACAAATTGTTGGTTCACGTCTTGCTGGAGCATCTGTGACCAAGACAGCAAGACTTTGTGATGCATCAAGAGCCACGGTATCCAGGGTAATGTCAGCATACCACCAAGAAGGACCAACCACATCCAACAGGATTAACTGTGGACGCTGTAAGAGGAAGCTGTCTGAAAGGGATGTTCGGGTGCTAACCCGGATTGTATCCAAAAAAACATAAAACCACGGCTGATCAAATCACGCAGAATTCAATGTGCACCTCAACTCTCCTGTTTCCACCAGAACTGTCCGTCACCACAATCAATTAGTGTGCTCTAAAACCAGTGTTTCAGTTTCATTGTCCAACCCCTGTACAATACTGCAGTAGAAAAGTAGAAGACCCGAAAAAGTAAGTAATTAGTGAGACAGAAGCTTCAGTAAAGCTGAAACCTGTACGTTCTTCTGTCCCAGATCCGTCCTAACCTTCACCGCTGCCTCGGAGGAGGACCTGGGCCTCTACACGGCAGAAATGATGGACAGTCCTGACGTCTCCTCCAGCTACAACTTCACCGCTGAGGGTAAGATCCACCGACTCTGCTGAAATGATAGAGCTGCTGCAGAGAGGAAGCTCAGCGTCTGCTGTAATAACAGAGTACACTGCTCTATTCTACTGTCTGAATGCAGAGCTGATGACTCCCTTTATCTGCTCTTTAAAAGCTCAGAGAGATACAATTATCATTTCCCAGCCAGTCTTTATTATACCACAGACAAAATAGTGGAAAACGGTTGTTTTTGAGTCATAAATAGGAATTATTCAACAAAAGACACAGTTAAATCTAGTTTAATAGGACGTGGTTTGACTCTGCTGCACTGTAGCTGTCAAAAATTCTGGTTTGCCTGCTGAGAAAGGCCTTTTTTATCACTGTTACTCAATTAAAAACAAGTATCTCCATTTTTGACAGTAAATTTATATGTATATAACTATCCCAAGTCTAAAAATCAGGGTTTCAGACCATTTTATTACTTGCTGTGAATCAATAATTAACATTTAAGGCCTTTAGTCCTGTTCTAGAAGAATTAACCAATAGGAGAGCTTGCTGATTGGTCAAATCTTTGGTATTAGATTTTAAATATATTTATTTTTATTAAAATATAATCAGTTATACCACATTTAGTTATGACCCTGTAATGTTATTGGCTGAGAGGCGTTCTATGAGTGTCGTTATCAGCTGGTAATGCACTGTAACCGAATCTCTCCATGTATTACTCCGCCACATACAGGTAGCCCAGCAACGATGCAGCGCTTACAAACCAAACAGCACAGCTACAAACAGCACAGCTATAAAACTTTGCCACTCTACAGCTATTTCGCTGCCTCGTGCCTGTAACCACAGCACAGCAGTGCCAATATAACATGTTTTAGCATTCCCACTGGTGTATAATTACTAAAATATACAGGTTTTGTTTGGAGTCCTGCAGCACATTGACCCACAGATGTTGCTACAGCTGGACCTGTAGATCCTGTAGCTCTACACTCGTAGGTTGCTGATAAATCTGATGACCAGCCAGACCAAGAACCAATAGAACAAAGGCAGAATTGATGTTTTCGTCTGTCAACAGGGTAAAAAAAGTCTTTGATTCCTATTTAACACCAGGTACAAGGCGTGTCACGATGCTCATTGCTATCTTATACCCCCCCAACAGTCTATTTTCACATTCTCCACCTGCCTCATTTAAATAGCAACAGTGCTTCTAAATATATCTATGCTGATTGCTATCTGCCGATTGCTACATTGACTGAATACAACCTAGACAGAGGTCAAAAGTCTGATGTTCATTGCTATCTTGGCAGTGAATTGTGAACACAGGCTCGTGCCCAACATGCATAGACACAAACACACACACACACACACACACACAGACCTATTGCATGCTACACCTAAAACACACCTGGGATTACTTTATAGAGAATAAAGGAATTTTAGAGACTAAAAACATACTACTTTTCCCGTCGTTACGATAGCAAAGACACACTGACACGCCCTAAATCAAGCTGTATGTTGAGGCTGCACTATCAATAAAATAGGGCCTTTTGGGTGCGTTGTAGAGGCATTTCTAGCAGTAAACAGTTAGCAGTTATCTCTCACAAAGAGGTACACTACCGAAAAGTAGTTTTGCAGAAATCTAGGGTGCATAAAGCTCAAAAACATGCATATAAAGACTTTAGTCTCATTCTTGAAGGACTGACCAATGGTAGAGCTTGCCCAGCTAGATCTGTCTAAATACCACAGTGATCTAAAATGCTAATTGGTTATATTTTATAGAGGTTTTAAAGCTATTCTATCCATGCAAAACCAAATAGAGTCAGATTATTACTGCAATAATGCTGTTTTACTTTATAACCACTGAAATTCAGCAGAGATTATATTAAATTAAACGTAATTAAAATTATATACATGTATTTTCAGCTCATTAGAGCTTTCTGACAGCGTTGTCGGAAGGTCCTGAGGGTTCTCTCTCTGATTCTTCACTGTATAAATTCCTCTCGGCTGCTGCTGTATGTTAATGGTGTTCTCTCAGACCCGCTGGATCCCAGCAGGCCGAGCGGCTGCTCAGATTTATTCTGAGCAGAACGGGCCGCGCTATTCCCGCTATTCCAGAGTGCATAACCTGTGGGAGATTGAATTTGACATTGCAATTGTGTCTCGTCTCACAGATCTGGAGAGGCTGACGGAGCTGAGCTGGCAGATCAGAAACCCGTGTAAGTGAAGGAATGAATAGCAGAAAGAGCTCCACCACACAATTACAGGCCTGTGCTAAATCCGGGGGGCTGTTTCTGTTATTATAGTTACATTACAGTACTGAGAACAGGTCTCGGGTACACCTACAATCATAAAAATCATTTATAGAGGCTGTGGATACTCATTAAAACACAATACAGCACTAGAATTAATTCAATTAAAGAGAAATCAATAATCAGTGCATGTTAATTTATTCTAATTTATTTTAATTAAGGATTGATTAGGAGATAAACCTATTTTTCGAACTATAAGGGACACCTGATTATTATATATATATATATATATATATATATATATATATATATATATATATATATTATTTTTTTCATTCTTGTTCTTAGTTCTATTATTCATTTAATCACTTCTTATCATTTTTAACATTTTACTTAACTTTTACTACTATCTTTTCACATATTTTATATTTTATATGTTTTTTACTTTTTATGTGTTCATTTTTTATGGTATTTTAGAATTTTCAGTTTTACATATATATTTTTATAAATATAAATTAAATGTTGATTTAAAATCATTACTTCTTTTATTTATTTATTATTTTTTACTACTTTATTCTTTATTATTTCTGAATTATTATTAAATGTGTTTAATCCCTTTGATGTTGTAAATGCTCGGCAACATTGTAAATGAGGGTCACCCTCAATGTTTTTCCCAAGTGAAAATAAAGGTTGATTGATTGATTGATTGATTGATTGATTGATTGATAAAGCACATTATGCGACACTAGTAAGGAACAGGGGTGTCGCCATGTTTCTTTTATTTATAATTCAGCAGGTCTCACTTCTGGGTGGTGAGACCTGTAAAGCTAAGCTAAGTTAAGTAAACAAAACTGTAATTCTTAAAAAAAAAAAACTTTCTTTTAAAGTCAAACGAGTGCTGGATGTTAATCTACACAGATTTCTCTTCTAAAACATTTCCAGATTTACTCTAAAGCTTGGTGCAGCAGCATTAGCATTAGCAGCTTACCGCTAGCACTGTACTGAGAAACCCTGAGTGTTCCGGTGAGCCAGGGTGATATTATCTAGCGGTTCGTCCCATGTAGCTTATTTTTTTACATGGTAAACCCACAGACTACAGTCTGATATACTCACCTCTAAACGGAAAAAGCGTTAGTGCATAGCATGGTTAGCGGGTAATGCTAATTCTGCTCTAGCAGTTCTAGCCAGGGTTCGTTTTTTTCATGTTTTTTTCATAAAAACATTCAGAAGAAAATACTTATGCCTTTATTATGTGTGTGTATTGTGTGTGTGTGTGTGTGTGTGTGTGTGTGTGTATGTGTGTGAGCAGTGATAGCTCTGAGGTCTGAAGGCTGGCAGGTGGAGGTCTCTGATCAGGGAGCAGTTCGGCTGTGGCTGCAGACGGAGCCTCTGTCCAGCTCTGCTGACCTGCGCATGATCCTCAACGACAGAGAGATAACCAGCACTCCGGTAATAAACACACACACACACACACAGAATACATAAAAATTACTGCTTTTTTCGCACTATAAGGAGCACCGCATTATAAGGCGCATTATGCGACACTAGTAAGGAACAGGGGTGTTGCCATGCTTTCCTTCTAATTCATCAGATCTCACCGCTGGGTGGGGGTAGGTTAATAAAAGCTAAGCTAAGCTACTTAAAAACTGTTTATTTGGGTGAGTAAAGCGCTTCGGTTTATTTACAGTAAGCTTAGATTTCCAGATTTCCACTATGGCTAGGTGCAGCAGCATTAGCATTACCGATTATTGCTAGTAAATGCTGCCCAACAACAGCGCTACACTGAGGAACCCTGTGTGTTTTGGTGAGCCAGGGTGATATTAGCAAGCGATTCATCCAACAAAGCTTATTTTCACACTGTAAATACACAGACTACAGTCCGATATTCTCACCTCTGAATGATAAAAGAGCTAGCACTTAGCGTAGTTAGCTTTTAGCTAATGCTAATACTGCTCCAGTCTGGGTGCTGGAGAACTAAACTGAAACTCCTGTATAACTCTGTACTTCAGCAGAGTGACTTTACTGCTCCTTAATACCTGACTGATAGAATTCATACATAAGGAGCACCGGATTATAAGGAGAACTGATGATTTTTGGGAAAATTAAAGGATATAAGTGCACTTTATAGTGCGAAAAATACGGTAATAATCAGGGAGGTAAATCAGGTGAGCTGCTGAAGGAATTCCACATGCTTTTTTCTACAGACTAGCTAACAGGACATTAAGTACTTTCTCCAGAATGAAAAAATTATCTTTATTTTTACTTTATTTTTGTTCTTCTGTTCTTATGGAATCTGCTGATACAGTATATTACAATGCTAATATATATATATATATATATATGTGTGTGTGTGTAAACTGTGCGGTTCAGTACCTGTAGTAATGATCTGTGGGCTGAGAGACAGTGTTATAATCCTGTGTGTCTGATCACAGGCCCGAAAGATCAACTTCGACAAGCCGAATGGTCTGGTGGAGATTTTGTTTGATCAGTTGTCCAAAGAGGACGAGGGGTCGTACACGGCACAGCTGAAGGACGGTCGAGCCAAGAACCAGTTCACCCTCGTACTGGTAGACGAGAGTAGGTCCTCCTAAACCTTCCTTCAGTGATCAGAGTTCATTATCTGTGATTTTCCTGAACGTCTTTCAAACATTTTCAGTCAATATCTAAAAACTGTTTGAGCCTTTAGAAGTTTAAAATCTTTTAATAAAAAAATCAAAAGACTACAGTCGAAAGAGCTAATACTTAATGCGGTTAGCGGCTAATGATAATACTTCTCCAGCAGTGCTAGCCGAGGGTTAGCAGCAGACTACAGTATGATATACTCACCTCTGAGCATTGAAATAGTTTACACTTAGCATGGTAAGTGGCTAATTCTAATGCTGCTCCAGCAGTGCTAGCCTGGGTTAGCCAAGACAATGATACTCACCCCTGAACATTGAAATAGTTTACACTTAGCATGGTTAATGGTTAATGCTAATGCTGCTCCAGCAGTGCTAGCCAGGGTTAGCAGCAGACTACAGTATGATATACTCACCTCTGAGCATTGAAATAGTTAGCACTTAGTACGGTTAGTGGCTAATGCTCATGCTGCTAATAATACTCACCTCTCAATGGCTAAAGAGGTAGCGCTTAGCTCGGCTAGACACACTGGAAATCAATAATTAACATGTAAGGCTTTCAGTCCAGCTCCTGAAGGACTAACCAATGGGAGAGCTTGCTGATTGTTAGATTTAACAATTTATTTAAACATATTTAACCAGTATGGTAATAAATCAATATGGTTCCTTTTAATAGCAGTACAAGTTCTCTCACCAGGAGGTGCACTACTCAAAAGTACCTTCCTTATCTTTACCATTATACTATTACTCCAGTGAGAAATGATTTCAATCACTTACAATCAACGGTTTATTTGATAGGAGCCTGATAATAGTTTGGCCATACCGACCATGTGCTCTAACCTACAGATAAAAAAAATGTTTTTTTCGAATGTTTTTGAGGCAACACAATATGTATTGTTAATAAAACTGAAAACAATGTGAGTTACGTGAACGATTGACTAAATTAATTTGAGTTAACTCAATTTCTTTAGTGTTTTAGGCTTTATAGCACTTTTACAGGGTTCCTGTATAGGTTTACAGGTAAGTATAGAGTTTTACAGGGTTTTTTCATGTAGAAGTGAATATGGTTTAAAGCGTATGAACTCTTCAAACCTCCTAGGATTGATGCGATATCAACCGTCTTGCTTAAATCACATATTAGCTACATGAAGTACAATACCAATCACCATGCATCACAATATCACCTGTCCATCAAGCGTTTAGCAACACTGTAGCAACCACCTTGGATATCAATGCCATAGTAACCGCTCAGCAACATCATAGCATCCTCCCAGGACAACCGTCTTTTAAATCTGAACCTTTAAATTTGGCCAGTTTCCAGTCTAGGTCTCATTCCATCATTTTTTCATTAATTTTAAAATGTCTAGTTGTGTTTTTAGTATGAATAAATGCCATGTGAGCTGCTCCGGTGATCCGGTGTAACACTGCTTTAGTCCGGTGGAGGAGTGGTCTGGAAAAAAATGATAGGATTTCTGCTCTTGCTCATTAATATATTTCTACATGCTAACATATCGCCTCTGATTGGCTAACAGCCCTGCGACACCAGGAGACGGCAAGACGGACAACAGTTAGAAACGTTTTAAAATAAAGGCATTTTTACACTAATAACAGTCTTTGCAATGTCATATGTTACTTTACAACATGTGTAATAATGCCCTGCAAAGTGCAGTTCAGCCTATACTGACCTAGTCTTAGAATCTCTATAAAACACCAAATCCACCGGAGATCCTATTTAAACCTATAGTTACTTACACACAGAGATGGGTAGTCCAGGTCCAGAAAGTAAAAATCCAAAAAAACCCTGGGGTGGATTTTTACTTTTAACTAGTGTAAACAGAATAATTCTAAACATAAACACCTACCTATCTCAATTGTACTTGGCTGGTGGTGTCCCTCCATAGACAAATTCTTCCTTAGCTCTGAATTACTGGGTAAATCATATAGACACTGGTGTGTTATTCGCACAAATAACACAGGAATGAACTGCATGCTGTTCCTAGCGCTGTTATTTAGCTCCTATCTGACGAGACGGCGTCGCTGCCCGGTTTCAGCTCTGACTGTGGGCCGTCCCGAGCCGAGGTGGGCGGGACCACAAATACTAATTAACGGGTTGATGTAGACACGGTACTTTTCCTGATCGACTCGCTTTTCTGAATATTTTCTTTTTCTAGCTACTGCAGAGAATGAGGAAGAGGTTGAGGAAGAGTTTCATCAGCAGTGCAGCATCATAAACAACTCAGAGGGACCTACTGAATTTCACAATACAAAAAAAAAGAAGGAAGGACACCTTTATCTAATTTCTAGTGGTTTATAAAAAGACAGAACTGAAAACTGGATTCAGGGTCCAGATTTGAAGAGTTAACTAAAAATACCTTCTGTAATCAATTACTCTACCATTTTAGGTGGCTTTTTTTTACAGTGCAGCACTGAAGGAAATGTACCGTCATTTATTTGTGTCCTACTGGACAGAACTCTTGATAATTTGAATTCAGTACAGTGTTTTTCCATGTGTGATCAAAGTTCACTCTGAATTACGACACTTACATTTGCACAGTTTCCCCAGATTTAGTCCTGACCTGCTCTTTTTCTTTTTGATCTGATCTTTTGGCAGAGTTCAAGCAAACCCTGGCCAAATCTCAGGCCAAGCGGCGGGACTGGAAGAGACGCTCAGGTGAGTGTCCAGGGGGTCGAGACCCAGAAACTACGGACAACATCTCTCCCAAATTCCTAATAAAAATATTGTCATTTAGAGCATTTATTAGCAGAAAATGAGAAATTGCTGGAATAACAAAAAAGATGCAGAGCTTTCAGACCTCAAATAATGCAAAGAAAACAAGTTCATATTCATAAAGTTTTAAGGTGGAATAACCCTGGTTTTTAATCACAGTTTTCATGCATCTTGGCATCATGTTCTCCTCCACCAGTCTTACACACTGCTTTTGGATAACTTTATGCTCTTTACACTCCAGGTGCAAAATATTTAGACAGCAGTTCAGTTTGGTGGTTTGATGGTTTGTGATCATCCATCTTCCTCTTGATTATATTCCAGAGGTTTTCAATTTCTAAAATCAAAGAAACTCATCATTTTTAGTAGTTTCTTATTTTTTCCAGAGCTGTATATACAGGATATCATTTTATTTATTATTATTATTATATATTTTTAAGTAATAAGGATAGTAAAACAAAGCATTATGTACCATTAAACTGCCATCATCTTTTGAATTTTTTATACAAAATACACATTTTTGGTCGCACTGCCCAGCGTCATATGTGTAAAACTTCCCAATCTGGCAACACTGAGAGAAGCCAAGTCTGCAGCCAGCGGAGTTAATATTCAGTTCAGGCCTGCAGAGGGTGTTTCTAAATGTATTCCATTAGAGATTAGCTGATTAAAGCTGTAATACAGTAATGTAGCAGATTACTCATCAGACTCACTCGTGTAATCGGGTCACATTTCATTAAATGTGAATTAGTTTCCACTGGAAGGCGGTGGATTCAGATTCACATCCACTGTTTTGGGGTTCCATCCAGTGAAAGGCTTTCTGTTAAGAGCTGTATTAATCTCTAAAAGTGTTATATTTTACTTGGAATGTACACATGTTTGTGGAAACCCCTTTTAATCAATGCGTTCAGCTACTTTAATAAGTTAAGCACACAGCTAGAGAAGTACTGCCAATAGAAT
Source organism: Astyanax mexicanus (assembly GCF_023375975.1). Classification (NCBI taxonomy): domain Eukaryota; kingdom Metazoa; phylum Chordata; class Actinopteri; order Characiformes; family Acestrorhamphidae; genus Astyanax; species Astyanax mexicanus. The sequence goes on from NC_064408.1 coordinate 122,014,296, forward strand.
AGGACCAATAGGACCAGTACAGATTTTGAAATTTCTCCAAAAGGGCATGAACAACTCATCCAGGAGGTCCCAAAAGAACCCAGAACAACATTTAAACAACTGCAGGATCTCACTTAAAGCCTCAGTTAAGATCAGTGTTAATGATTCAATAAAGAGAGTGGGTGAAAATGGTCTTAATGGGAGAATTCCAATTAAAAAAAGCTTTGCTACTTCAGGATCTGGGGACAGCTGGAGACCTCAAGCTCAGTATTAGAATAGTATACTGCAGTATTGTTTTCAAAGTATTGTGTGGTAAAAATGGCCAAAAGACAAAATGCTGAATGTTGTAATCTTCTCTGTTTTTTCTGAAGGACCCTATTTTGAGGAGTTTTTGTCCTGGACTGTGACGGAGGACTGCGAGATGATCATGAAATGCAAGGTCGCTACTGATTTCCTTTATGTGCATTTAACACACAGCCAATAATTTCTGAATATTCAGTGAAAATCTTGAAAAAAAACTGTATAAATATGAATCTGTTTTTATGGTTTACACTATGGATCGTGAACAAGGAAAAAACACACTATAAAAATGTTGCGATGCTGTCGATGTTCCATCAAATTTTTCTACCCATCAATATGTGCTTCATAGTCCAAGTTAAATTTTTTTTATTTGTTCTATTCCCAGCTTTACATTTTTAAATTATTCCAATTGTCGTTTTTTTTTTTTATTATTGCTCCGGTTCGCATTTTATCATTTGATCAAGCTTGATTTAGCTTTTTTTTTTTTTTATTTATGTTTATTAATACAATTGCATTGTTTGATTTTTAAATTGATCGAAAATGTGTTTTTTATTTTTTATATTAAACCAAGTCACTTTTTTTAATTTTTAAATTGATTTAAGGTGTGTTTTTATTTTTTGTATTGAACCAAGTCACTTTTTTAAATTTTAATTTTAATTTTAATTTTTAAATTGATCCAAGTTGTGTTATTATTTATTTTTTTGTCCAAGTAATTTTTTTTATTAATTCAATTTAACTTATTTATTTATTTTCATTTTTGAGTTAATCAAAGTTGTGTTTTTTTTTTGGTCAATGTCACTTATTTAATTGATCCAATTAGATTTTTTACTTTGTAAATTGATCCAAGTCCCATTTTTCCTTTTTTTATTAGTACAAATACCATTTTTATTGATGCAAGTCTCATTATTTTATTTGTCAATTGATCCAAGTTGCATTTTTATAGATCTTTTATTGATTTCATTGATTTTACAGTTCAGTACACATTTAGTACAACAGGGACAAAACAAAAACAGCTAAAAATAGTACAAACCCAGCTGTGGAGGTTATAGTGTGTTGTATCTAGTGCAGTATAGTGCCCACCTGGGGTAGTTAATACAGCCTTTAGTGTGTTAAGTAAGCAGTAAATTAGAATGCTAGCATGTTCAGTTTGTTTACACACACACACAAATATACATATATATATATGTATATATCGGGGGGAAATAATTAAATCCTGGACAGTAAGAACAGTAATAAGGAGTGGAGCAGGGGGGCAAACAAGACTACAGTTCCAATATTACCATACAAATCCAATGGCTTACTGCTTAAGTCAGGGGTGTCCAAACTTTTTTTGTTGGGGGCCAGAAGGAGAAATATATTTAAAGTCACGGGCCACACTCTGTAATAAAACAAATAATGAAATATACCACTTTAAATAATACTTTTTTCCTGATTATTTCATTTACACACCATTTTTCTTGACTTACTATCTTTATCTTTGACAGTGTTGTGTAAACTAAGATTTTTCAAATTGATGTTTCATGTTGTCTCTTAATATTAAACTCCTTAATTACAGCAACTTTTAGACTCTTTGGCCCGTTTTTCTGCGCTAGAAATGCGCACTCTCTCCGCTTTTAGACTCTTTGGCCCGTTTTTCTGCGCTAGAAATGCGCACTCTCTCCGCTTTTAGACTCTTTGGCCCGTTTTTCTGCGCTAGAAATGCGCACTCTCTCCGCTTTTAGACTCTTTGGCCCGTTTTTCTGCGCTAGAAATGCGCACTCTCTCCGCTTTTAGACTCTTTGGCCCGTTTAGAAATGCGCACCCTCTCCGCTTTTATACTCTTTGGCTCGTTTTTCTGTGCTAGAAATGCGCCCTCTCCCACTCTTTGGCCCGTTTCTGAAACCTAGCATTCAAACTTATAAAACTTTATAAATCTCACATTATAAAAACCTGCTTAACAGCGGGCCAACTTTCATTCTATTTCTAAAATACGGGCCGTAGTTTGGACACCCCTGGCCTAAGTGTTCGGGGTAGCCATACAGTATTTACATGAATAGAACATACTGTGTATTATCCAAACCATGGCCGTGACAGCTGAGTACAAATACACCTGTAGTGTTTAGTGTGGGTGTAAACTGTGCAGCAGTGGCCTTGTTCCCGATACAGTTCATATTCTAGTGATACTTGCTTAGTTTTCTTCCCTTCACAATCTCAGGTGACGAACATGAACAAGGACTCGAAGCTGAGGTGGTTTAAGGATGGAATGGAGTTCACCCAGGCTGTGATGGAGCCGTCTGGAGTCAGCACCTTTACTGTACCTCAGGTACCTTCTTCAAATAATAGCTTAGCTTAAAAAATCACTGTACTAATAATGAGTGAAGAGCTGGTGAGTAAATCCAATATTCTTACACAGGTCCTGCAGATTGTGAGGTAGGGGTGTTTGTAGGAGTGCTGATAGAGCGTCCAATAGCAGCACCCCACACAAATTTCAATCAGGGTTAGAATAGAAAGCATTGTATAGAAACACAATGCTAATATTGTTCTGTAATTCTGATGCTGGGTTCTGTTTTTCAGGTGACGAGGAAGGAGGCTGGAGTTTACAGGGCTGTGGTTTCTGACAGCAGAGGAGAGGATGAGAGTATACTGGAGCTCGTGGATACAGGTTAAACACCTTACACTCACTGGCCACTTTATTAGAAACACCTATTAATAACCACTTTATTAGAAACATCTACTTTGTACTTAATTAATTTCCACTTTATTAGAAACACCTACCTTGTACTTAATTAATAGCCACTTTAATAGAAACACCTATTTTGCACTTAATTAATTTCCACTTTATTAGAAACAACTAGTTTGAACTTAATTGTCCTAAACACCTACACTGGCCACTTTATTAGAAACACCTACATTACTCGTGTTTCAACTTACTGGTTACTGTATTAGAAACACATACAATGGTCACTTTATTAGAAACACCTACTTTATACTTAATTAATTTCCACTTTATTACAAACACCTACTTTGTGCTTAATTAATGGCCACTTTATTAGAAACACCTACTTTGTACTTACTGGCCAATTTACTAGAAACACCTACTTTGTTGTTAATTAATGGCCACTTTATTAGAAACACCTACATTGTAGTTAATTAATGGCCAATTTACTAGAAACACCTACTTTGTTGTTAATTAATGGCCACTTTATTAGAAACACCTACATTGTAGTTAAATAATGGCCACTTTATTAGAAACACCTACATTGTAGTTAATTAATGGCCAGTTTACTAGAAACACCTACATTGTAGTTAATTAATGGCCACTTTATTAGAAACACCTACTTTGTGCTTAATTAATGGCCACTTTATTAGAAACACCTACTTTGTACTTACTGGCCAATTTACTAGAAACACCTACTTTGTTGTTAATTATTGGCCACTTTATTAGAAACACCTACATTGTAGTTAATTAATGGCCATTTTATTAGAAACACCTACTTTGTTGTTCATTAATGGCCACTTTATTAGAAACAACTAGTTTGTACTTACTGGCAACTTTATTAGAAACACCCACATTACTTGTGTTTCAACTCACTGGCAACACTATATTTGAAACTCCTACACTGGACACTTTATTAGAAACACCTACTTTGTACTTACTGCCCAATTTACTAGAAACACCTACGTTGTTGTTAATTAATGGCCATTTTATTAGAAACACCTACTTTGTACTTAATTGATGGACACTTTATTAGAAACAACTAGTTTGTACTTACTGGACACTTTATTAGAAACAACTAGTTTGCACTTAGTTAATGGACACTTCATTAGAAATACCAACTTTGTACATACTGGCCACTTAATTAGAAACACCTACACTGGCCACTTTATTAGAAACACCTACACACTGGCCACTTTATTAGAAACACCTACACTGGCCACTTTATTAGAAACACCTAAACAGCACCAAATACATACATTTTCTGGCCACATTATTAGAAACACCTACTTTATATGTATTCTCTTTCCACAATATTAGGAACACCTAAGATTTCTTGTGCTTCCTCTTGGTTTATTAGAAACACTTATTTCTTACTTCTTTGGTATACTTTATTAGGAACATCCACTTTGTATTGACTCCTCTGTAGTAGAAACACATGCTTGCTTGTTTTATTAGGTACCCCAGCAGTGTGGAGCTATAAATGATGAGTCTCTGATATCAACAGTGTTTAATTTCTCTCTCATTAATTTCTCTTTAATTCTCTTTTCCAGAGTTTGAGAATCTCCTGCAGCATCTGAACAGACAGTGCGGTAGGTTCAGAGGACTCCGCTGAGTCGCTGAAATCGAACTGAACACCAGATTCATGTCTTTTATATAAAGCGATGGCAGTGGTTGAGCTCTGGTCCTGTGTCTGATCCACAGCTCTCTCAGCCAGCCCCCTGGGGATCCAGTGCACAGCGGCGGGCTTCAAACTCTACTGCTCTCTGAAGTACTATCTGAGCTACATGAAGACCAGCTGGTACTTCAAGTGAGTTCTTTTGTCCGGAGCTGCAGCTCGCGGCGCTGAGGGAGAGCAGAGCCGCTGGATTGTGTGACGGATTCCTGAAGTGTGCGTTTGATTACGAGGCCCAGAGCACTGAGGAACGATCCCTTAAAAAAGACGCAAATATAAACCACAGGCTGGGATTGGGTCATCCTCATTTAATTCCCTGTAGTGTGCTGAGAAAAATCGTACAACCAAAATTTAGGACAGCTTAAAAAAATAGATTTTTTAATTCAAATAACTACCCAAGATCAAACTTTAATTAGCTTATTATTTTACTGTATCTAAATAAACCTTATTCCCCAAACTCTATCTTTGCAACGCCAGAGATCACCTAAAAATTATGAGTTTATTTGATTTTGCCAAATTAAAAAAAACCTCTGGAATATAATCAAGAGGAAGATGGATGATCACAAGCCATCAAACCACCAGGAGTAAAGCAGCATAAAGTTATCCAAAAGCAGTGTGTAAGACTGTTGGAGGAGAACATGATGCCAAGATGCATGAAAAAAAAATGTGCTTAAAAACCAACCAGGTTTATTCCACCAAATACTGACTTTTTCTGAACTCTTAAATCTTTATGAATATGAATTTGTTTCTTCTTTGCATTATTTGAGATTATCTGAAATCTTTGCATCTTTTTTGTTATTTCAGTCATTTCTCATTTTTTTTTGCAAACAAATGCTCTAAATAACAATATTTATATTTGGAATTTGGGAGAAATGTTGTCTGTATTTTATAGAATAAAACAACAATGTTCATTTTACTCAAACATAAACCTATAAATAGCAAAATCAGAGAAACTGATTCAGAAACTGAAGTGCTCTCTTAATGTTTCTAGAGCTGTATATATTTTTAAATCACTGATAAGACCGTTTGTAAGGTGTTTTTAGCGTTTGGCTCAATAATGCACAAAAAATGAATCACCTAGTTTTGCACAGATCTCCACATCGATAGGAGGCTTCCCTAATAGCACACTGCTCCTCCTCCCTCACACTGGAAGCTGTTGAATGGCAGGATTTTTTATCTGTGAACAGACGCCATGTTGAGTGTTTAAAGGACTCCTACTCATATTTCATCCAATGTCTTGTCTAGCATCTGCATTGCTATTGAAGTATTCATTTTGCTACCATGTTGTATATATTGTGCCTAAAAAAAAATTTCCTAAATAAAGAGCATCACTATTGTTGGATTGCTATAGATAATTCAGGGCAGCCAATAAGAGCCTTGCCTGTTTATTCTTGTTTTGCATGAGTTCTGTTGATCATGCAGTTACAACATTAGTTCTCTAAAAAAATGATTTCTAAAAACAGTTTTTTTTGTGATTTTTCTTTCATTATTTTTTTATAAATTTAACAGAGAGAAGAAAATGGATCAGGACGAGAGGAACGCACCCGGCAGCAGCATGCAGAAAGTCTGGATTGAGATATTTAACCCCACTGAAAACGACAAAGGAAAGTATACTCTGGAGATGTTTGACGGCCAGGAGACACACAAACGCCATCTGGATCTGTCCGGCCAAGGTACAGCTTTCTGCCCTACATGCCCTATATATTTCAGTAATTCAGTTCAGAATGTGAAACTCATATATTATATAGATGTATTAAACACACACAGTGATCTATTTTAAGCTTTTATTTCTTTTATTATTGATTAATGATTATGGCTTACAGCTAATGAAAACCCAAAAATCAGTGTCTCAGAAAATTAGAATATTATTGAAGACCAATTGGTACTTTTGACAGTGTGGGCAGTGTGCCAAGTCCTGCTGGAAAATGAAATCCGCATCTCCATAAAAGTTGTCAGTAGCAGAGGGAAGCTGTAAGATATGAAGTGCTGTAAGATTTTGTGGGAAAACAAAACTGCACTGACTTTAGACTTGATAATAAAACACAGTGGATCAACACCAGCAGATGACAGACATGTTTCTCCAAACAAACCATCACTGATCATCAGTAGATTTTACATTTCATTTAAAGTAAATCAAGGGAGCAGAGTCTGGAGGAAGAGTGGAGAGACGCACAGTCCAAACTGCTCGAGGTCTAGTGTGAAGTTTCCACCAATCAGTGATGGTTTAGAGAGACATGTCTGTCATCTGCTGGTGTTGATCCACTGTGTTTTATCAAGTCTAAAATCTTACAGCACTTCATGCTTCCCTCTGCTGACAACTTTTATGGAGATGAGGATTTCATTTTCCAGCAGGACTTGGCACACTTCCCACACTGCCAAAAGTACCAATTGGTTTTATATAATATTCTAATTTTCTGAGACACTGATTTTTGGGTTTTCATTGGCTGTAAGCCATAATCATTAATCAACAATAAAATAAATAAAAGCGTAAAATAGACCACTCTGTGTGTTTAATACATCTATATAATATATGAGGATGCACTAGTATGTATCCCATATGGAAAAAAAAACACATCTAGATCATGTATATCGTTGCTGTCCAATGAAAAACAAGTATCTAATTTTTTGTAGATTTTTAGTTTACAAAATAAACTCTTTTTGCATTGACTTCCATTAAAAGTTTAGAAGGTTTTTTTTTCCTCTCCTTGTAAAGTTGCTGTTTTGAGATACTTGTTTTTGATTGGACAGCGACGATATACACCATAGTATAGACCAGGGGTCACCAACATGGTGCCCGCGGGCACCAGGTAGCCCGCAAGGACCTTATGAGTAGCCCGCAGGCCTGGTCTAAAAATAGCATTTTTGTTGCTATTCTTTTTTTTTTTAAATCACAGTTGCATTGATGTAATTTTAGATTATATTACATTAATATTAGCTTAGAGATAGCCTATAGTTTATATATTATTATACAATATAATGTAATATAATATGTAATATTATATTAAAATATAATATAAAATGTAAACACTTGCAGAGATTTATAATAATAGTGTTGCCTATTGATATCTGTGTCTTCACATAGATGAATGTCATTAATTATTAATAATAACATATAATTAAAGGTAAATTGAGAAAATTTGTAATTTCACGAGTGTGTATCAAACTGGTAGCCCTTCGCATTAATTGGTACCCAAGAAGTAGCTCTCAGGTTCAAAAAGGTTGGTGACCCCTGGTATAGACTAATTCAAATCTGATATATACACACCATACGACATTCAAACCCCAATATACACTATAGGACAAACACATATATATCATGCTCATGCTATAGAAAAAAAACATTACATTTACTTTAAATTTAGTGATGATATGAAATGAATTCAATGAAATCTATAAAAGTTATATAGCTACTATACATCAACATCATATGCATAGAAAACCCAGACACAACAGTAAAGTAGAATATATATATATATATATTTTTTATTTGTGTGATTTTTTTTTTATAGATGCCACACACATCACTGTCACTGTCTGCTGGATTATGTAAAAATGCATGGCTGTCATTGGCTGCAGCTCCATCTGCTGGACACAAAGCAGTATTAGGCATTCATCAAACACCTCTAACTAAAGATAAAATCCCCAAAGATATTTAGAACTGAATGTTCAGCAGTCTGATTTTACCTGCGAGTAAAATGCAGTGAGACAGTGTGTAATCAGCACAGTGGATTATTCCACAGTTTAGCGTAGCAGATTTAGATTAGTGTACCTGTGCTGAATCTGCTCCCAGTCTTTCATAAACGTCTCATCTCTCTGCTTTATCTTCTCTAAAGCTTTTGCAGATGCTCTGCTGGAATACCAGAGGCTGAAGTAAGTGAATATAATCTGTTATAACCAGATTTTATTCATAATTAGACTTTGAGATCTTTATACAAATTATGATTAAAGAATTTTTATATTTTTATAGTTTTATAGTACTGTGATCTAATTTTTTTAAATATCTTTTGTACTTTTTCCATTTTTTTCACAGGCAGGTGGCGATTGCTGAGAAAAGTATGTGCTGCTGACGCGATAGTGCAACATCAAATGCACAGAAAACATGTAGACACTATAAAATAACATAATTAATTGATTAAATATAGAAAAAAAAACATACAAATAGAGATATTCTGTAGAAAATTTAAGGACAAAGGATGAATTCCTAGTAACAGTACAGGTCACCACACCACAGGACAATTATAGAAATCTTAGCAACACCACAGGACTAAAACAGAACTATTTGTGACACCACAGGACACACGGGACAAAGTGACAATACAGGAAAAAAATTGTGGTCTTTGTACAACTTTGTGGCACTACAGGACAAAGAAACAAATCTTTGTGACACCACAGGACAAAGACAGAAAACTTTGTGGCACCACAGGAAACATAGGACACCGAGAGATAAAGAGAAAAAAAACAAAGTCTTTGTAACACCACAGGACAACAGCGGAAATCTCAGCAACACTCCAGGACAAAGAGACAAATCTCTGTGACAATACAGGACAAATACAGAAGTCTAAGTAATGCCACAAAAAAAAAACAGAAATCTTAGTTATACTACAAGGAATTGACATAAATCTAAGTAACACCACAGGATAATGACAGAAATCTTAGTGACACCACAGGACAGGACAAAGACACAATTTTTTGTGACACCACAGGACAAAGAGACAAATCTTAATGACACATAGGACAAAGAGACTAATCTTAGTGACATCACAGGACAAAAGACACAAATCTTAGTGACACCACAGGACAGTTATATAAATCTAAGTGACACCATAGGATATTGATCTGTCTTTGTCCTGTAGTGTCACTAAGATTTGTACACTACAGGACAAAGACAGGTCTTAGAGACACACCAAAACAGTAAAAGGCACAAATCTTATGACACCAGGACATGAAAGACAAATCTTAGTGACACCAGAGGACAAAGACACAAATCTTAGGGACACACCTGAATAGCACAAAAGACACAATTCTCAGTAACTACACAGGACAGAACTAAATACATAAATCTTAGTGACACCACAGGACAGGTCAAAGACACAAATCTTAGAAACATACCAGGACAGGACAAAAAACACAAATATTACAAACACTACTGTACAGGACAAAAGACACAAATCTTAGTGACACCACAGGACAGGACCAATGAGAGAAATCTTAGAGACACAGCAAGACAAGACAAAGACATAAATCTTAGAGACACACCAGGGCAAAGACACAGATCTTAGTGACATCACAAGACAAAGACACAAATCCTAGAGACACCACAGGACAAAGACACAGATCTTAGAGACACACCGAGACAAGACAAAGACATAAATCTTAGAGACACACCAGAGCAAAGACACAGACCTTAGTGACATCACAAGACACAAATCTTAGCGACACACCCCAATAGGACAAATGACACAAATCTCAGTGAATACACAGGACAGAACTAAATACATCAGTCTTAGTGACTACACAGGACAGGACAAAAGACACAAATGTTTGTGACACTACTGTACAGGACAAAGACACACTTTTTGTGACACCACAGGACAAAGAGACAAATCTTTGTGACAACACAAGACAAAGAGAGACATTTCAGTAACATCACAGGACAAAAAAAAAGAAATCTTAGAGATAATACAAGGCATTAATATAAATCTTAGTGACACCACTGGACAAAGACAGAAATCTAAGTGACACCACAGGACAAAGACAGAGACATTTCCTCTCTATAGAGTGTTGACCTTTATCAGCAGACTAAGCAAACACTTCTTTTCCAGTAGGGTCTGAAACAATGCTGAAATCAATGATTGAAAACAAAAGACTTCATTATTTTCTTATTATAATTATTGCATATTAAAAAGGCCAATGTTTTTTTCTAGATCGTGCCAAAGTCACAAAGGGGTTGCCAGATGTTGTGGCCATCATGGAAGGCAAGGTATGTTCCACCAGACAGATACAGAAAAGACTTTATGATGATCAGCTCTAATCTCTTTAGATAGAGTTCTATTAATAAAATAATACTGTATAAAATAGAATAATAACAAATTAGTAACAAATTAGTCTGGCATACAGCTGGTTTTGTTTTTAGATTAGTTAGTTAGATTTTAGTATTTTATATCTACTATCATTTAGTATTTTTACTTTTTCAAAGTTCAGTTCATCTTACTTTTAATCGGAATTCTACAGTCTTTTATTATTATAAACTGATTTTCAATTCGTTTTTTCATGCTAATGTTATAATTTGTATTACTTTATAATTTTATAGCCAAAAAAAAATGCTACGGCTAAGTTAGCTCGGCTCACGTTACTATCCTAGCCCTTTACAGCTGTACAGTATCTTTTGCTCTTTAGCAGATGTTTTATTCTGTTTTATTTGTTTTTTATGTACTCTGGATCTATTAATCCCCTTATGATTAGAAACTGGTGCAACAAGAATGTTATAATGCCAAAATGGCAGAAAAAAAATAATTTATGGAAAATGCAATATCCTGATTGGGGTTATAATAGGATGCTGCTCAGATGGTTGAAGGATTGAGAATGTTTAGTTTTGTGGTTTTGCTTTTTCATCTAATTCATAGACTGGAGTTAAAATAAGGTGTTTTTTTGTGTAATTAGTTTTGGGTTTATTTTGCTTCATAATTTGGTTTGTTATGAGACGTTTTCAATGAATCAGCTAAAAGAGTTTGGTGTCAGGAATCCTTTGCTTCTATGAGCCCCACCCACTAGATCTGTTGAAGAAAAAAACATATTAGTTTAGCTTGAGAACCTAAGACAGTACAAACAGCAGGATTAGCCAGCAGACTTCTTCTGAGGGAGGAATCTGTAACTACTGTCGGTGGCAAGTCAGCAGATTAGAGACATGAGCGCAGAACTTTCAAATAATGAGTTTTGTGCTTCTATCACAGTTAAGCATAAATTAACTAAGTTTATGTTTTGCCGTTTAGCACAAGGTAACGCTAATGTATGGTTTGTTGTGAGTCGTTTTCTGTGAATCAGCTAAAAGAGTTTGGTCAGGAATCATTTGCTTCCAAAAAACATATTAGTTTTGGTTGAGAACCTGAGAGCAGGATTAGCCATCAGACTTCTTCTGAGGGAGGAATCTGTAACTACTGTCTATGGCAAGTCAGCAGATGAGGGAGATGAAAGAAGAACTTTCAAATAATGAGTTTTGTGTTTCTGTAAGTGTTAAGCATGAACTAGCTAAGTTCGTGTTTTTGCCGTTTAGCACAAGCTATCGCTAAAGTGTGATGCACACTTAGCATAATCGTGGGGCACGGCAGACATTGTTACAGGATGACATAAATCTTTCTTTGTCTTTCTTTCTCTCTCTCAGTCTCTGTGTCTGACCTGTTTTGCCGACGGTGACCCCGCCCCCGAGATGTTCTGGCTGAAGAATGACCGAGAGATCACCTCCACCGGTCAGTACCACATCGCTCACGAGAACAAGTGCACCACCATCACCATCAGCTCCGTCACCATGGAGGACTCCGGGAACTACAGCATCTTCGTGAGGAACTCGTACGGCTCGCAGACGGTCCACGTGACGGTCAGCGTGTACAAACACGGAGAGAAACCGCGCGCCGGCGCCGTCGAGATGTAGGCAGAGAGGGGCGTGAGTGTGTTAGCAGTAGTGGTAAAGGCTAAGCTGATATCCCATAATGCCCTAGTTGGGAATCATTAAAATTCAGTGTAGATTTTTAAGTAGTAGTAAAGAGTGTGATGTGAGCATGCTCAGTAGAGTCACACCTTTACCATTGGCTTCTGGCACCATCTGTTTGTAACATCAGTGTGTAGTCACTCCCCTTCTGAATAACGTATTTTTTGCATTATCGCACTTAAAATCCTTTAATTTTCGCAAAAATTAACAATGCACCTTATAATCTGGTGCTCCTTATGTATGAATTCTATCAGTCAGGTATTAAGGAGCAGTAAAGTCACTCTGTTAAAGTACAGCATATTAACTTTATGCTAGCACTGCTGGAACAGCATTAGCTTTACCCGCTAACCACGCTAAACACTAGTGGTTAGCCGCTAATGCTAATGCTGCTGCACCCAGCCTTAGTGAAAATCTGGAAATCTAAGCTTACTGTAAATAAACTGAAGGGCTTTACCCAATGAAAGGAGGGTAAATCTGTGTAGATTAACATCCAGCGCTCGTTTGACTTATTATAATATTGTTGCAGTGCATTACAAAATAAAATTTATAAATACAATACACTCTAAGTTAATAAACTTGCTGCAATAAAAATTTACTGCTAGTAATTTAGAAGACATTGATATTTGTGTGGTTATCCCTCTATAGCAGGATTTTTATTCTGTTTTATTTGCTCATTTATTTACTGTTGATACAGCATATATCCCCTTATTATTAGAAACTGGTGCTACAGGAGGATTGATTGGGAGAAAAATGGCTGAAAGTTTGGTTTAAGGATGTTTAGTTCTGTGGTTTTGCTTTTTCAATGCTTATTTGTAGACTGGCGTTAAAATAAACTGGCTTTTTGTGTAATTAGTTTTGGATCTTGCTTCATTATTTGGTTTACAATAAGGGAGGATGCATACAACCACCCTGGCTCCTCCCCTCATCCATCAGCCCCCACCAGAGCACCACCCACTAGATCAGTTGAAGAAACTCAATTAGCGACATTGTTATTGAGAACCTCAACAACAGGCAGGATTAGCCAGCAGACTTCTTCTGAGGGAGGGATCTGTAACTACTGTCTGTGTCTAGTCAATAGATGAAGGAGATGTAAGAATGTTCAAATAATGAGTTTAGTGTTTCTATCGCAGTTAAACATACTTACTAGCTTGTAATGTGCGATTAGCATAAACATGGGGAGTGGCCAGCAACAGCTTATTTGCATAAAAGTGACAGAGCCCTTAAATGGCTCATTCTGAAAGGGACTGTAAGAGAGATGTAATGTGATTGTGCATAAATAACTTTATGAACATATTTAGTTTTATGTTTTATAGCTCATAGACCTACAGTATTCTTGTAACTTGTAAAAAAAGATGTTTAGTATGTCCCCTTTAATATATAATTGTTAAATCTGTTAAATGACTGTTTCACAGGAAAATGTATCAGTCAGTAATATATGTATGTAAAATAATTTTATTCCAAGTAGTTACGGAGCATTTCTATTGGTCCATTTGTCATAAAATCTAGCACTATATAAATACTATACATCTAATACAATATAAATAACAAAATTCCAAAATAGGGCGGAATTAGCAAAAAATAATCAAAAAAAGAACTTCATTGATATAAAATGTTTTTACATTAAATATATAGTACCAGTCAAAAGTTTGCACACACTTTAAATTCAGTGTTTTTTATTATTATTTTAAAATATTCTGCGCTGTGGTTTAATACTAAAGTCATCCAAACTATGAAGAAAAACATATAGAATTATTTAGTAAAGAAAAAATATTTTTTTCTCCTAGTGTAAAATTGACAGTTTGCATTTAACAAGAATTATTGTAGAGAACAACATACAGTTTTGCCCCACAGGTTTGATTCCTGCACAGCAGGAGAACAGCTAGATATTTATAATATTTCTTGTGTGCAACTTTGCAAATTCTTACAGTTTAATAACAAATTCTGGTCGATATTAATATTTACAGAATATATATATTTCTAAAACTGCAATTTACCATTTTTAGGTTGTTAATTTTGCTATTTAACAGTTTTTTACTATCAATTTATGATTCTTAGGTTGTCAATTTTGCTATTTAACAGTATTTTACTATAACCTTATCATCATTAGATTGTTAATTTTGTTATTTAACAGTATTTTACTATAAATTTACCATCATTAGATTGTTAATTTTGTTATTTAACAGTATTTTACTATAAATTTACCATCATTAGGTTGTTAATTTTGTTATTTAACAGTATTTTACTATACATTTACCATCATTAGGGTGTTAATTGTGCTATTTAACAGCAATTCATTATAATTTACCATCCTTAGGTTGTTAGTTTTGCTATTTAATAGTATTGTACTATAAATTTACCATCACTTGGTTGTTAATTCTGCTATTTTACAGTACTTTACTATAAATTCTTACTCCCTGACAGTTTTAACTATACACTGTAAAAAAAAATCCTATTTTTACAGAAAATAACTCTAAATGTTTACACTATTTATCCCTTTTCTTTTACTGCAGTCTAATTCTGTCAAATTACAGACATTTTCTGTTAATTACAAGCCCCTGTTCTAATTTTACATATTATGACATTAATGAGAGATTACGGTTAAAACTCTTATTTTTAGGGCTATATTGCTATATTATTTTTATGGTATTTTTAAGTTATATAGATATGTATGTAAAATTACTTATTATTATATGTAATTATATGTGTGTGTTATTATTTAAAGGTTTATTTCTTTCCCAAAATCTCAGTGTTTTTCTTCATAATTGTAAGGTTTATTTATTTATTTATTTTTTATTCATTGTTAAAAAAAAAATACAGAAAATAACCATAGAAATAAAACGTTTTTTTCTTTCTTTTATGTAAAAGAAAATATACCTAAAAAAAACAACTGTCTGTGGGGCGTGGCTATGTTAATTAGATGTTCAGTTTAGTGGATAGCAGTTTTATCCACCTGGCTGGGTTTTAGACTGTGCTAATATAAGTGGTTTCACTCTCTGAGTACTTTTTATTGCTTTAAATGAGCAGAGAGCCTGTTAATAAAGAAATTCTGAAAAGATCATACAGTTTGTCACTGAATGAGTCAAATACACATTCATTTGTGAATCATAAAGCTCACAACTTGAAAGACAATAAAGTTAGTTAAAAAAAAAGGTAAATTTTTTCCCTGCAGAACATTGATTGAAATCGCTTTATTGAAGAAATTGAATTGTAAATATGCTCTGAAAAACTGTAAAATACTGGTGTATGTATGTGAAACCTTTAATGAAAATGCATGTGAATCTACTGGTTTTGCACTTCATATGAATGAAAGTCTTTTACTTTAATTTTAGGGTTTTTGTTTGGCAGCCGCTGATGCCAGTAATTTGACCGTTTTTTTTACGGTTTTATTATCTGGGTTTATAATGAGATCTCTTCGCTGGACTGTGTGTGGATTTATAGATATTATATATTCATAGTGTTTCCTAACACTCTGGATACGCCTGCTTCATTAGGTAAGAACAGAAGAGCAAACAGTCCACAGGGTCGTCCACCTCCCGGTCAGTTCCAGCGCTGACCTCAGACTCAGGGTTACACTTCATTACAGCGCATCAGCGTTCCTAATGAAGGTGAAACACTGATTCACTATCTGGTGAACGAGTTCTTACATACAACCCTTTATAAATAAAATATGAATGCCATGAATTTAGAGATGTAGAGTTTGAATGTAGAAAAAATATATGAGGATATATTAGAGTGATTACACTGTTAGAGTGAAAAGATATTAAAGTTAGTTGTTCTTGTTCTTTTGTATTCTGAAATACAGTAGGGCTCTCTGAGTTGTTTATGATGCTACACAGGATAAAACTTTTCCTCAACCTCCATTGTCTGCAGCAGCTAGTAAAAGAAAATATTCAGAAAAACGAGTCGATCAGGAAAAGCACTGTGTCTACATCAACCTGTGAATTCATGGCCTTGCCCATGCTAGTTAGCGTTCTGCCACATCAACTATCTTGTGTAAGTAACTATAGGTTTAAATCGGATCTCCAGTGGATTCCGCATTTTACAGAGATCTTAAATATATACACTAAGGAAGCACAGATTTGACAAAGTAGCAAAACTCAACAGAACTCCGGTCAAAGCGGGTGCCGTTCGTGTTGGATTTTTTGATATAGAGCAGAGTCTGGGGGTTCAACTGCACATTTAAACACAGTGTTTTCAATGAGAAGTGCAGTGCGGATGTCTTGCTGCTTCATGCTTCATGCTGCTCGCAGCCATGTGACTCATATCACGCGTTGGGCAAGGGTGGGTGGGACAGATTATTGTGATCTTACACATAACCAACAGTCTATTTTCACTCTTTCCTCCTGCCTGGTTTAAATAGCAGCAGAGCTTCTGAATATATCTACACTGATTAAGGCTGTGTTGGTCTGGAAGTGAGGTGTGTTCAGGTAAATTTCTGGAGTTTTGCTTCTTTATCTTGGTAACAGAAAACACAGGTGCGCCACTGACTGAATACAACCTAGACAGACGCCAACAGTCAGACGTTCATTGCTATCTTGGTAACACATTGCTGTTCCCATTAATGAGCTGCTGGAGCTCCTTTACAGCATCAACCAGCAGCTCGGTTTCCTCTGCTGAGAAACATTGAACACGTCCAGGTAGCTGCACTGTTAAAATAGCAATCCGCCAAAGTCAGAGCTCACCTGACTCTTAAAGGCAATGATGAGCAAGTGACACTCTGATTTACGCCCAAAATTAAACACACCCATGATTAATTAAGAGAATTAGTACATGCCTTTTGTGCCTTTCAAGACGTTCAAGGTATACTGTTCTCGTCATTATGATAGCAAAGACACACTGACACACGGTGCACAGTTAGGCGCACTGATAATATGATAGTTGGTGCAGATGGATTTCTGAAGTTGTGTGTGTACAGTTCACTCCAGTTTCTGAATCAGTTTCTCTGACTTTGCTATAGGTTTATGTTTGAGTAAAATGAACATTGTTGTTTTATTCTATAAACTACAGACAGCATTTCTCCCAAATTCCAAAGAAAAAAATATTGTAATTTAAAGCATTTATTTGCAGAAAATGAAATGCAGAAACGGCTGAAATAACAAAAAAAAAAAAAGATGCAAAGCTTTCAGACCTCAAATAATGCAAAGAGAACAAGTATTTAGTTGAATAACTCTGTTTTTTAATCACAGTTTTTTTTCATGCATCTTGGCATCATGTTCTCCTCCACCAGTCTTACACACTGCTTTTGGATAACTTTATGCTTTACACTCTTGGTGCAAAGATTCAATCAGTTCAGCTTGGTTTGGTTTGATGGCTTGTGATCATCCATCTTCCTCATGATTATGTTCCTATGATAGAGTTCCTATGCTTCCATGAGACATGGCAAAAGTCATGGGACCCAATACCAGTTCCTCTAATGAGTTTCACTGTGTGCCAGCTGTGCTGTGGGGTCACCAAACTGCAGAAGTAAATGAACTCCAGGTTGTTTAAACAGGGCTCCACTATGAAGGGGTTAATGATTAGTGAAGCGGGGGGGGGGCTCTCAGGACCACTATAAGTACACGGGTGGTGGGCGAGTCCTCTCCACGCTGTGCGGATCTTCACGCTGGTGTCTGAGCTTTATCCTGTGGTGGTGAAGGAGAGACTTTCTGCAGAAATGGCCTTCAGCGGAACGTGGCAGGTTTACGCCCAGGAGAACTACGAGGAGTTCCTCAGGGCCATCTGTGAGTACACTTACATTTTTCAGATCATCAAACAAACATTAATATCAGACAAATATAACCTGAATACATATAAAAAAGCACTTTTTAAATAATAATGATTTATTTATTAGGGGGAAAAAAACTATCCAAACCAATCGAGCCCTGTGTGAAAAAGTGTTTGCCCCCCAATACATTAACTGTTCAATTTCACTACTAACCACAACCAGACCTGATTACTACCAGACCTGTAGAATCATCAAGAAATCACTTAAATAGAACCTGTCTGACAACATGAAGCAGATAAAAGATCTCAAAAAGCAGCACATTATTATTATTATACCCCCATCTGAAGAAATTCAAAAAAGTCACTGATCATCTATCAGAGTAGAAAAGGTTATAAAGTCATTTCTAAAGCTTTGGGACTCCAGAGAACCACAGTGATTCACTATTATTCACTAATGGAGAAAACACAAAAGGAACACTGGTGAACCTTCCCAGGAGTGACCGGCTTACCGACCTAAAGAAATTACTCCAAAAGGGCATGAAGAACTCATCCAGGAGATCCATAAAAAAGAATCCAGAACAGCTAAAGTATTTAAAGAACTGCAGGATCTCACTCACCTCAGTTAAGGATAACTTGCTGGATAACTTGCTGTAATTGATGGAAGCAGGAATTCTGCTGTTTATCAGAAAATCCTGAAGGAGAATCAGAATCTGTCCATCTGTTCCTTAGTGATCCTCAAGCTCAGGTGTACTTGGGTTCTGCAGCAGGACAATGACCCAAAGCTCACAAACACAAAGTTCACCTCTGAATGGATTAAAATAAACTAAATGAAGGTTTTGGAGGAGTGATCTACTTAAAGTCTGATTGATTGGGATGCTGTGGATGATCTTAAACAGGACTTTATGCTGGAAAATCCTCCAATGTGTCTGAATTAAAACAATTCTGTAAAAAAAAAATTAGCGCCTCTTTAAGTTCATGTTATCCTCTGTGGCTTTAATGTTGCTTAAATTAATGAATATCTACCCTGTCTAAATTAGCTAGCTAAGTAAAGGCTTACGATATACATTTTTCAATATACTTTGATTTATTTTTAATTCATTAATTTTTTAAAAACTCTTATGGTATAAAACACACCATATATATAAAACCTGGGTAAAAGAAAAGTTGATCCAATTTGAACAACACCAATCTTCACACATAATCTATTATTTATATATAAATACTGTGTTTGATAGAATGGATATTGTATTGTACTGTACATAAAATATCACTATACTGTGATATATCAGTATTTCTACACTCCCAGTACAGACTGGTTTAACTTTACTGGTATCTTCTCTTTCTCCAGCTCTGCCAGAAGACGTCATTAAAATGGCCAAAGATGTAAAACCCGTAACCGAGATCCAGCAGAGCGGCAACGACTTCACCATCACCTCCAAAACCCCCGGCAAATCCGTCACCAACTCCTTCACCATCGGCAAGGAGGCGGAGATCACCACCATGGACGGCAGGAAGCTCAAGGTACACAAACCAGCAGATCATTTCACTCTGTTTCAGTCATTATTTCTTATTTAACAATAAACATTTCTGATTTTCTTTCTTTAAAAAGTACAAAAAAGTACAATTATCTGCAGACAATTCTTTTTTTAAGTAAAACTCTGCTTTTCATAATCAAAATGAAACATAAACATCAACATGTCTGCATCTTTCTTATAGAAAATAAATAATAAAAGTATACAAAAGTAAATATTTGTAGTATATTTTTGTTAAATTAAAATAAATTATATACAGTATTTTTTGGAAATATTTATAAGTATGTTTGAGAAAAGCTACATTTCCTGCATTATTGTTTAAGAAATAAATAAAGTAAAAACCAATTATTCTTCATTTTCTATAATAAAAAATACATATTTCATTTCCTGCTTGAAATAAGTTAAATATTCTGTATTTTTTTATAAAAAAAAGTACAATTCTCTGACAAGTATTTTTTTAGATTCCTAAAAATGTAAGCATATAATTTTTTAAAATATTGTTTTTCTAATTATTGTACATTTATCTGAATTTTTGCTTGAGAAAAAGCAAAAATATCTGCATTTTCTCTTTTAAAAAAAATACATTTTAATGTTCAGCACCTTTCTTTTAAAAATGCATTCATCACAATATTACACAATTATCTCATCATCATGATGATGAAGATGCTGATGATAAAGATTATGATGATGATAATGATGATGATGATGATAGTGATAATGATGAAGATCATGACAATGATTAAGATAATGATGATGATGATGAAGATAAAAATGAAGATTATAATGATGATGATGATAATGATAATTATGAAGATTATGATGATGATGATGATGATAAAGATAACAATGGCATGATGATGATAATGATGCTGAAGATATTGATGATGATGATGATGATGATGATGATGAAGATAATGATAATGACGAAGATGATAATAATGATGATGATGATAATGAAGATTATGGAGATCATGATAAGGATGAAGATAATTATGATGATGATGATGATGATGTTGATGATGAAGATAATGATGATGATGAAGATGATAATTATGATGATGATGATGATGAAGATGAAAATTATGAAGATGATGATGATGTTAATGAAGATAATGATGATGATGATGATGACGATGATGATGATGATGATGATGATGATGATGATAATGATGATGGTGAAGATGATGATGATAATGGAGATGATAATGAAGATGATGATGATGAAGATGAAAATTATGAAGATGATGATGATGTTAATGAAGATAATGATGATGATGACGATGATGATGATGATGATGATGATGATAATGATGATGGTGAAGATGATGATGATAATGGAGATGATGATGATGATGAAGATGAAGATGATGATGATGATGATGAAGATAATGATGGTGATGATGTTGATGATGAGGATGATGATGATGATGAAGATAATGATGATGAAGATGTTGATGATGAAGATGATGAAGATGATGCTCAGTGATGTTGTGGTGTGTGTTTGTTTCAGTGCACTGTGAAGATGGAGGCAGGGAAGCTCATCTGTCAGACAGACAAGTTCTCACACATGCAGGAGATCAAAGGAGGAGAGATGGTCGAGGTGAGTATCACACACACACACACACTGCTCTCACTACACACACACTACACACGTTATAATGAGACACTGGTACTACTAGAAAACCTCTCAGCCAATCAGGTGGAGGGCTGAGTGGGGGGGGGGGGGTGGGGGGGTTGCGATGTGGTCCTGATGCTGCAGCAGATCACTGATCTCAGAGCTGGAATAATTAATCAGAGCTCAGAGCTCGTTAGCCAGATGCTATAAACACAGTGTTTTCATTCAGGAGGCTTTATAGAGTCTGAATGGACTCAGAGACGGTTCCGATCGCTCGGTTCTCTGCGTTCTAATGACTCTGCCAGACTCAATAAAGCAGATTTTATACGCCTAATACTCTCAGCCATCAAAATAAAACAGCATTAGAATTCAAACTGCTGGTTTAAACTCTCTGCAGCAGCTTTATTACTGATTACAGCAGCTTTCAGAACCACCTCAGACCCAAACACGCCTCCTACAGAGTTAAACACTAAACTAATCCAGATTTATTCACATTCATACAGCAGAACATCAGAAACTCCTACTGTAACACACTGATATTACACATATTCTCAACACCCAGTACTCAGTCATTATTCATATACTACACTTAACACAGTCAGTACTCAGTCAGTTCTTAGCCATTACTTATATACTCAGTACTCAATATGACTCATGTACTGAGTATTCAGTACTCAGTCAGTATTTATTGTACTTCTGATTCTCTTTCTCTCTCCTCGTCAGACCCTGACCGTAGGCGGGACCACCATGATCAGGAAGAGTAAGAAGATGTGAAGTCACTTGTTCAGCTGAAAGCGTCTGCAGCCTGAAACATCTCTGTAAATAAAAGTTGCCGTTTATCAAAATCATTGGTCTGTGTGTTTTTTGATCTATGATGGACAAGCTGACCGGTTATTCTCATTAGTTTATAGTTTAATAACATAAGTATAACTTACATATAAGATATTTCTTACATATTCTCTAGTTTTATTTAATGAATTACCCATACACAACATATCATTATTACTTTTTTATTTAATGCATTTCCCCCATAGCTTGCATGTCATAATTAATTATTATAATTAATTATTACCAGCTGAAATCACAGAAATCACAAGGTGCTCGTTGTATTTTTTATGACGTGGTCCCTTGAGCCCAACTTTCATAGCTAATTTGCAATTGCATACTAACATATTATTTAAGACACATTGGGTGTCACAAAACATTGTGTCATATATCATATCTAATTAGCTAGTGTAGAAAACCATTTTGCATTCCTAGGTGTCAAAGACAGATTACACTTAAAATAGATATCTTTAAAATAAAATAAGAAGATATTTTAACAATGCATCAATTTAGCTTGATTTGTATTTTTATTAGTTATTTAGTACTCTAAGCACCACTATTAGAGACTGTTTGTTTTTGTACTTTTGGTAAAGGTACATTGCTGGCATGTTAGCACGTTTTATATGGCTTAATTATTTATTTATTTTTAATTATATACTAATAATATTCATTGTTTAAGTGTTCAATTTAGATTTTCTTTCAGACAATTACACTATGTATATATGACGGGTTTGATGGTCTTTTGGGACTGCACTTGAGAATACTTACAGAAAATATTTTTTTCTTTAAATAACTAGAGTTTAAAAGCTTTAAATTATGTCTGCAGTACTGAAGCTTGATATTGATCAGTGCTGAGAAATTGAGTAACTTCAGTGTTCTAGTGCCCTCTAGTGGTTAAATATACTCTGAAGCGATTCTTTATTTGTTTTTGTATATTTGGCTTGATTAAAAAATATATATTTTTTAATTCTATATAAATTTTAAATTGTAGTACTTAGGACCATAATGTTGTTCCATCTGGTACTGCACCACCACTGTGAATATTTTTACACACTTTTTTGTTTTTATAGACAAAAATATATCGTTTTTAAAAATCCCCTTTTTACGTTTTAATATGCTCGTTTTCACACTATAAAACTACTAACAGTCAGATTAACGTCCCCACACATTTTTATGCTTTAAAATACTGTTTTTTTAGTATTTTAAAATAAGTGTTTTTTCAGGCTTAAAAACACTTGGAATTAGATAAAAGTGCCTACTATTTTTTTTTTTAATATAACCATTTAATTTTGTGATTATTGTGATTTAATACGTGTAATAGTTAGGATAAACGTTCACAATAGTTTTCCATGTTTTAATATGCTGTTTTTTAAGGTTAGATAAAAGTCCCCAATTTTTTATTGTTTAATATAAACGTTTTTTTATAGACAACAAAGTCCCCTCCCGTTAGATAAAAGTCCCCAAAAACTAAATAACAAAACAAAATATAAATAAAAATAATATTTTTGATGTGTTAATATGCTGTTTTAGGCTTATATAGTTAGATACAAAAATGTTAATAATATTTAACAATACTAGTTAAAAATCAAACTAGTTAAATTTGTTAAAAACAGATGAAATTAGATTTTTAACAGTCCCCTCTCGTTTATCATAACTCATTGTGATCTAATGTGGTTAGTAATTAGGATAAACGTCCACGTTCATTTTATTATGTTTTAATATGCTTTTTCAGATCAACAAATAAGATTAAACATATAATAAAAGTCCTCTCCGGTGCGCATGCGCGCTAGAGCCTTGACGACACGGCGCCAAATCGGCGGAAAAACCCGAAAGGCCGAAGCGGCTTCGCGCAAATATAAACACAATCGTAGAAATACTGAGATTAACTCGGGATTACTGAGTTATGGCGCGATATTTGAGACCCCCTAATACTTCTCTGTTCATCAGGAATATTTCAGATGAAAGCAGGTAGGTCTGCGCTGGATTTTACTGATAATTTTCTGTGTTTTTCCCCTTTTAACTATGCTAAGCTAATTTTACCTCAGGCTGCCGTTTAACTGAACGGGGTTTCTGAAAAATAGCTAAGCTAACGCTAGCGTTAACGTTTCTGTTTTAAAACGGATAAATGGATTAAAGAGTGGTATATTCTCTGTATTTCCCTGCTTTTATATTTATATATGTGGTTTTTAATATATAAACATTAATTTTAGTGTATTTGCTGCAAACCCTGCAGCGCTAATGACCAAATAAGGTAATGCTAACTCTGCTAGCTAAAAATACGACACGTAGGAAAGGTCACAGCGATTTTCATCCTTAAAATAACGTTTATTCCCTCTTTTAAATGTCTTAGTTAAATTACCCGACGTTAAATTGGTCTTTACAGTAAATTTAAACGTTTCTTAAATGTAATGTTCTCTATATTATGTTGGTTGAGCTGGGATTTTTACGTTCCACCTTAACGTTAAATGGCTATAGCAGCCTTATGCAGCTGCTGCACAATTTAAGGTGGAACAGATAAATTAATAAGAAGCTAAATCCTTGTCACCTGGCTGCACTGGAAATATAGCTCTGAGAAAATTAAAAGACCACTTTAGTTTCTAAATCAGTTTTTCTGATTTTGCTATTTATAGGTTTATGTTTGAGTAAAATTAACATTGTTGTTTTATTCTATAAACTACAGACAACATTTCTCCCAAATTCCTAATAAAAATATTGTTATTTAGAGCATTTATTTACAGAAAATGAGAAATGGCTGAAATAACAACAAAGATGCAGAGCTTTCAGACCTCAAATAATGCAAAGAAAACTCCATAGTTCATAATTATAAAGTTTTAAAAGTAAAAAAAAATCAATATTTGTTGGAATAACCCTGTTTTTTAATCACAGTTTTCATGCATCTTGGCATCATTTTCTCCTCCACCAGTCTTACACACTGCTTTTGAAATTCAAGCAGTTCAGTTTGGTTTAATGGCTTGTGATCATCTATCTTCCTCTTGATTATATTCCAGAGGTAAAATCAAAGAAACTCGTCATTTTAAGTGGTCTCATTTTTTTCCCAGAGCTGTATTTGTTATTAGTTTATAGGTATTTTTAAGCTTTCATTAATATCTGAAATGTAGCTAGCTAACTATTTTAATATTGAAATAATGATCAGAAATGTTATCAAATTATCTGCTTACTTTACGAAATTATGAAATGCATTAATTCCAGGTTCACCTTTTGGAATACAGTGCTATTGGGAATCATGAGACAAATAATGCTTAAAGAGACAAAAATCCTGCCTTAAGATTAAAAACGTAATAACCTAAATAATTTAGCTACTTATTTATTAACGTTTCTGGCAGTGTAATACAAATATTAATTGTTTAATGTAACATTTCTACCAGAAACTAGATCATACGTTACAAATGTACATTTATGCCAATGCCGATATACACATTTAAGAGTTACAGAGAGTATATAAAATAAAACAAGTAATGGCTTTCATCAATGAAGTAGCATGGTCAGTGTTGCAGTGTTGCCAGCATTGTTTGGACCTTTTCCTGCATACATTAAAAACATCAGCAAGAAACGGTTTGAAATGTCAGCTGAATGAGGCTAAAAAAAACTAATAAACTTTAACCTAAATGATTTACACATTTATTATTTTTTTCTGACAGTGTAATACAAGGTATTAATTGATTAATGTAATATTTCTACCTGTAACTAGATCAGCTTTGGATCTAGTCATTGTCATTGTGCATAGCCCAGGTGCTCATACTATAGGTCTGGTAATAAAGTTCAATTAGCAGCTGGCCAGAAGTGCAAAATCATAGCATTTTTTTTTTAATTATGTTATATGACAGCACAGTGCACATTACATAGAATTACATTATATTAATGCATACCCTTTTCAGTTTAGTTAACCTAATTATAGTTGTAAATAGTAAAATCGGTTAATTTCTACTACTTTTACATAACTTACTGTAACGATTAGGAATGCACCAATATGAGAATTGAAAAAAACACTTTCAGAAACCACAAAAAATAGCTTGTACCAAACCATAGATGTTTGTTTTCCCAAACTGCTGATGAGGCAAAAAGAAAACATAACCACAAGTATAAATTCTCAGGCAGCTCTTTCTCTTTGCATAATGCTACAGGAGCCATAATTTAAGTAATGTTTAATTAGTGTTTACATGTTTATCTGAGGTATTTTAAATGACGCTAACCCAGGTTGGAGATGTTCAGAGACCTAGTCTCTCGGTCAGACATGTCATGAGTGAACTATCATTTCATGGTGCTTTAGGCCAGAGGATTTGCGTCGTGAGTTTGGTCGTTATGGGCCTATTGTAGATGTCTACATTCCAGTTGACTTCTATTCTCGTCGACCAAGAGGATTTGCATACATTCAATATCCTTTGTACGCTAATGTAAGAAGAAGAGTAAGATGATGGTCACCTCCAAAAGACGGATGTACTCGAGTTAAAGGAGTGGTTCACGCAAAAATCTAATATACAGCGTTTCTCCAAACCGCAAAATAGTGTTAATTGGCCATTGATAAAGTTCGCTTCTTAAAATATTGGCTTGAATTAATAATGCTCTTGTTGCAAACTGTGAATGAAGGTAGTAGAAGGTAATAGACATTTTTTCCACGTTTCTTCAAATAAAGTTGATCAGCCAAGACAGACTTGCTTATTGGGTTTCTGGCATACTGTTGTCTATGAAAGCCAAAAAACACACCACATGACCCAGACTATGAAGGAACACATAAGGAATCATGTAGTGAAGTGTTAAACAAACCACATTTTGGTGGACAATATATCGTGCCAGAAATGATTGCCATAATCCATGTTATTGTCATTTTGAGACAATTTAATGCCTTTGATATAATGGTACTATTATAGCATAACAAAGCAATTATACTCTTTCAAAAACAACACAATTTAACTAATCATAGTTAAATGTTTTTTTTACCTACTGCAGTCCACACTGTCCACACATAGGGTCGCAGTTATTGAAGCATTGGTGTGGTATTGCATGACTGGCTAAGAACTTGTTACTGTTATATATGTGAACAAACATACAAATAAACACAATAGACGATATCACGATTATCAAATGTTATTGAAGTCATTAGGGGTGGGAATCTTTTACTATCTCACGATTCGATTCGATTCCGATTTTGGGGGCCACGATTCGATTCAAAATCGATTTTTGATTCAAAACGATTTGAATTATACAAATTTCTGCTTCTGGCTTATGAATCTTATTGAAAAAAGCCTCCATAATATACACTGGTCCTGGAGCAGGTAATGTGTTACAAAAACAATAAAATGTGCAGGAATGTGGGTCCTCAGTGACAGAGAAATCACTGGGATATCACAATGACGTTTGTCAATGAACAATAAATAAATAATAAATAACACTGCTTTATTACCAGGCTACTAGCGGTGGTGTGTAGGTGACGCTGATGTGATGATAGCATTGGAGCGCTAAAGTTCAGGAGCAGCTGCTGATTAACTAGTTAATTTAAGGTCGTTATATTTCTTCAGAAAGGGGGCAGGAGGTGGAGAAATTAATTCATATTGTCCATTCCTTAATTCCTCTGTGATGAGGAGCTGAAATTAGCTCTGATTAGCTTATTTTATTTTTCTGTTCCGCCTTAAATGCTGCAGCCCGCTGCCACCTGTTGCATTATTTAAGGTGGAACTGGAAAGTTAGCTAGTTAGCTAGCTAACAGTTACTGAAACTAACTACTAGCGATCTTTTTTATGCTTGTTATGAAGCATTCTGCCATAAAACATTAAAACTACACGTTAATCTAAGGTAATATAGTGCTTGTTCTGCCATCTTACCGGTAATTCTCATACACCTACGCTCTGTGTGGGTCTGGAAGATCTCTGTTTGAACAAGCCCTATCCTTTACCCGCCTTAGGGGTGATGGTACGTTTACACACTACGGCGGCGCAGCCAATCGCTTTCTCCGCCTCCCACTTGCCGCTTTGGGCAGTGGGAGGCGGAGCGAAAAACGCTTCGGTAGGGGTAGGGCCAAGGGAAGAAATGGGATTGGACCTTAGAATCGATTTTGGGACATTTTAAATCGATTCTGAATCGTAGTAAATGAGAATCAAGATTCTTATGTGAATCGATTTTTTGGCACACCTCTAGAAGTCATGTCCCTTTATTGTACGATTGGTCGATAATGTAATAAACGTGACAGACCTATTTAGGCGCTCTTATCTGGGGTGCTGTTAACTTGCGGTTTCTGAGGCTGGGGCAGTCCTGATGAGTGCCATTTTCATCATAACATAGCATCTACAAACAGTGCAGCAATGGATCTATTTTAACCTGTGGAGTTTTTATAACAAAACAGATAGTGCCAATATGAAGCGTTATAGCATGAACCTCGAATGTATTATTGCATAAGTAATTATGAACTCTTGATGAGTTCAGCACAACTGTTAACTGAAAGCCTGACTTCTAGGTGACTCCAAAAAAAATCCAGCCAATATATGCAAAACTGTCTAATCTAAACAAGAGGTGCTGCTTTAAAGAATCTAAAATATAAAATAAACCCATTCTGCTTTTTTAACCAAGTAATTCCTTATGTTTTTCATCATAGTTTAGATAACTGCACTACTAATCTACAATGCAGAACATTTTTTTTTCCAAGCCTCACACCCCAAGCATGTTTCGCCTAATTGATTGATTGACTTTTTGGTTTTGTCATGAAAGGAAAAAGAGGAAACTGTGTGAAGTGGGTTTTTTGCAGGATCCGCTCCTTTAAACGGGTTTTGATCATGACATTGTGAAATAATATCATTTGTCTGTGTTTTTTTTTGGGCGCTGTCTCCTAACTGCTATTTCTTCTGTTGTCTCAGAAAATGTAAAGACATACAGTTCTGGAGACCCTCCCTACAGAGAATATTTAAAAGTAAAGGCTGAAGTAGAGTAGATTGAAGCCAAAGGGACCGTAAGGATTCAGGCGGCAAGAAATAGAGGGGAGAGAGAAAGTTAAAGCTTGAAGATTCAAAGAGGGGACCAAAGTCAAGGCCACGGTATGTTCCAAACAGAGAGAGGAAAAGAGAAAAGATAATGAGGCAAAGACAAGCGGGAACCCCCCCCCCAAGCCCCTCTGGAAACGCTTAAAGAGAATAAAGCTCAAGGTCAAAGCTCAAGCATGTTAAAGGTAACCAGTATTAATTTTTGTATCCTACCTTTGCTGGAGTATCTGCATTCTTCCCTCTTTTTTGTTCATAATTTTAATAAAAGTCTTAAAGTTAGTTTTTGTAATCTCACAATTCTGTGTTAATGCCATTGTTGAATCGTTATTTCTACTCAGACTTGGTGATTCATGCTGATTTCCTAATTGTACATGCAGAAATTCCACCAATTAAGGTTAAAAAGAGGTTTTTAATTTTTAATTAGTATGAGTAATCCAGTAATGACGCCTCCCTTTTAAAAAAAAATCTTGATTTCTCCTGATGTTTCCACTTTGCTGTCTCTGCTGTGTTAAATTCTGTTGCACTGAATGAACCTGGTCCTGTCTGGTGAACGTTGGTGAACGTCAGTGAGGCTGTGGCAGTGTTTATTCACGTGTTTGTGAATGTTTGTGAATGTATAGTGTGTACTAGTGTGTGTTAAGATGCAAAACCTTAACAGCAGTAGCATGTTCGAGGATGTTCGAGACGCAGAGGACGCTCTACACAATCTGGACCGTAAATGGGTCTGCGGACGGCAGATTGAGATCCAGTTCGCACAAGGAGACAGGAAAAGTAAGTTTAACACACCTACAGTTGGCATTTTCAATATTTCTAAATGTTCAGAATTTGGTTTTAAGCTCCTTTTGGACCAGACCCAATTCAGGGGCTGCATCCTTCGAAGGCTTCTTTGAATGCAGCCAACAAATACGGGAACGAAGGATTCACCTGGTGTATCCTTCACAGCCCATGCTATCCCAAGATGCCTACTTATTCCAGCAAAGAAAATGGCGGTGTCAGCAGAGGAGTAGGCTGTATTATGTAGTGTGTATATGATTATTTTGGTAGTCGACTAATCTGATGATTATTTTTTTCAATTAGTCAATGATTAATTCTGCCATGTCCTCAATCTCTAAAAACGATAGAAACAGCTGAATATGAGATTTAAAAGGCATTTTAATGTCTGGATTTTGTTTAAACAAAGAAGGGTACTAATATTTTTGTATGTAATTAATGTATTTTCCGATATGTTTTGAAGGTAATAAATAAGCGTTTATCCTTTTTTTTTTTTTTTTTTTTTTTTTTACTTTTTTTTTACGGCCTTGTATTTGTTTATGTTCAGTTTCACCTGTTCACTTTTAAAACATTGAAGTAATTGCACAGTTAATTAACCTATACTTAATTAATTTGGTATTTTGTGGTCTCAAACTAAATGTGGAATCAAAATCTTTGGCTCCATCGTTTTTTCCGTTCTGCCCCGGTAGAGGCGAGTGGAATCTCAAACAGGACATATTCCGTAGGGTAGACTGTACCATTTCAGTACAGCTGGACACACCTTCATAGGCCACAGCCTTTGAAGGATGCAGCCCCTGAATTGTGACACACTTACAGTAAATAAAACTTGCTTCTAGTAGACTTCTGCCAGCAATGTTCTTTTGTAGAGCAGTTGCTTGAAAGGGGCCTTCAGTTGCTTAGAATTTACCCTGGGGTGCTTTGTGACCTCGCAGGCTATTACACGCCTTGCTGTTGGAGTGACCTTTGTTGGTCAACCACTTCTTCTTACTCCAGGGTAAAAATGGTTTTGAATTTATTCTATTTGTACACTGTAATCTGTCTGACTGTGGATTGGTGGATTCCAAACTCTTTAGACATTTGCTAACCTTTTCCAGCCAGATAAGCATCAACAACATAATAACAAGTAGAGCATTTATTGTACTCTTTCTCATACTCTTAAGCTCCAGGACAGATGAGGTCCAAAGAGAGGCGTTCCCCTCGCAGCTTCTCCAGATACGACGATTACGACCGCGACGGACGTCACCGACGCTCACGAAGCCGCAGCTACGACAGACGCCGGAGTCGTAGTCCGTCATACGAGCGGCGACCGCGACGCTCAGAGAGCCCCCGAGAGTGAGTGATCACATCTGCTACTTCTGTATTTTCTAAAACTTCCTTAATAATGGACTGGAATTTTTATTAATATCTTTATTTAAATGAACAGGTCTCGTAGACACAGGCGAAGCAGGAGTCACGAGAACGACAGGTGAGTAGAGGAAAAAATGTGCCACTTCAATACCTGGAGCCTCATTTAAAAAGAGTGTAAAAAACAGGCCTAAAATGCGATTGCGCAACATCTATCGCAAGAACTATGACTAAATATTTTACATACTGTACATTTTAGCAATGTTTAAAGCTTCTGTATTTCTTCAAAATTAGTTACATCTTCACACATTTTATTTTAGGGGTGTCCAAACTTGTTTTTGTTGGGAGCCAGAAGGAGAAATATATTTGAAGTCACGGGCCACAGACTCTGTAATAAAACAAATAATGAAATATACCACTTTAAACAATACTTTTTTCCTGATTACTTTCATTTACACATAATTTTACTTGACTATCTTTATCTTTGGCAGTGTTGTGTAAACTAAGATTTTTCAAATTGATGTTTCAATTCATGTCTCTCAATATTAAACTCCTTAATTACGGCAACTTTTAGACTCTTTGGCCCGTTTTTCTGCGCTAAAACTGCGCACTCTCTCCGCTTTTAGACTCTTTGCCCAGTTTTTCTGCGCTAGAAATGCGCACTCTCTCCGCTTTTAGACTCTTTAGCCCGTTTTTCTGCGCTAGAAATGCGCACTCTCTCCGCTTTTAGACTCTTTGGCCCGTTTTTCTGCACTAGAAATGCGCACTCTCTCCGCTTTTAGACTCTTTGGCCCGTTTTTCTGCGCTAGAAATGCGCACTCTCTCTGCTTTTAGACTCTTTGCCCAGTTTTTCTGCGCTAGAAATGCGCACTCTCTCCGCTTTTAGACTCTTTAGCCCGTTTTTCTGCGCTAGAAATGCACACTCTCTCCGCTTTTAGACTCTTTGGCCCGTTTTTCTGCACTAGAAATGCGCACTCTCTCCGCTTTTAGACTCTTTGGCCCGTTTTTCTGCGCTAGAAATGCGCACTCTCTCCGCTTTTAGACTCTTTGCCCAGTTTTTCTGCGCTAGAAATGCGCACTCTCTCCGCTTTTAGACTCTTTGCCCAGTTTTTCTGCGCTAGCAATGCGCACTCTCTCCGCTTTTAGACTCTTTGCCCAGTTTTTCTGCGCTAGCAATGCGCACTCTCTCCGCTTTTAGACTCTTTGGCCCGTTTCTGACACCTAGCGTTCAAACTTTGAATCTCACATTATAAAAACATGCTTAACAGCGGGCCAACTTTCATTCTATTTCTAAAATACCTCACGGGCCGCAAATGGCCCGCGGGCCGTAGTTTGGACACCCCTGTTTTAGTTCATAATGCATAAATCAAGATTAGGAACAGAATATTAAGGAGGATTAACCCTGAAAAATATGCCCAGGTGGAGCAGCCTTTTAATTTTAAGACGTTTTTTAACCCAAAAAGTTTGTGTCTCATGAAATTTTAATATTATGTAAGACCAATTAGTACTTTTGGCAGTGTGGGCAGTGTGCCAAATCCTGCTGGAAAATAAAATCTGCTTCACCATAAAAGTTGTTAGCAGAGCATGTAGATCAACACAAAGTAATACATTATAGTGAAGAAAATGGTTTTCAAAAATGTAATAAAATAAATAAAATAAGCAAATCTGTATCTCTCTTATTGTTTCTCTCCTATCTCTCTTTTTCTTGTATCTCTGTATCTGTATCTCTGTTACTCTTGTATCTCTCTGTATCTTTCACTCACTGTTTCCCTCGTATCTGTATCTCTCTCTCTCTCTCTTTCTTTATCTCTCTGTAGGTACAGGAATCCCCGGGATCACGGTCGGGGGCACCGCGGCGGTCCGTCTCGTAGCCGGTCCAGGTCCCGCTCCCCCGACTCCAGGTTCAAATCTAAAAGCCGTAAATCTCGCTCCCAGTCTCGGTCGCCCCGCCCCCCCGCCGAGGACCTGCCCCCTTCCATCAGCACCCGAGAGGAGCAGACCCACGCCCGCTCGCGCTCCTGCTCTCGCTCCGTCTCTCGCTCGCGGTCGCGCTCGCGCTCCTGGGCCGGGCGAAAATCCGGCGGCCACTAGGACTCTGAACAGCAGCGCCCCCTGCAGGTCACCCTGCCTCACAGAACGGTTGGGTTATTTACGGATTCGTCAAAGCTTTCTGGTGTATTGTTTATTTTTTGGGTTAAAATAACTCACGAACAGAAACAGGTTCAGTTACTTACTTACTTTTTTTTGTGTAAAATATACGTCTGAAGTACAGCCTTAGCTCTACTTTTTGTTATTACTTTATATTCAGGTTTTGTCGTTAAGGTTAATTAACATTTAAAATTCATATTCTCTTATTCAGACAGTCAGCAGTAGATAACGGACCAGAGGAAAAAGAAAACGTAAAATGTAGTTCAGTATTGTCTATTATAGACATTTTACATTGAGTTTTCATTCTTTTTTTTCCTTTCCTTTTTGTGGTTTG
Source organism: Astyanax mexicanus (assembly GCF_023375975.1). Taxonomy (NCBI): domain Eukaryota; kingdom Metazoa; phylum Chordata; class Actinopteri; order Characiformes; family Acestrorhamphidae; genus Astyanax; species Astyanax mexicanus. The sequence continues at coordinate 122,047,905 of NC_064408.1, forward strand.
GCAGAACAAAGGCTGCTGTTACAATTTTGAGTTTTGTAACCAAAAGATGTTAAAACTGCGTAAAACGTTTAACGTATTTATTTTTCCTTTGATCAACATAGAAGCTGCTTTTCTTTATTTTTATGTTTAAAAGCGAACGCTTTGGCCGAGAGCAGTATTTTTCCTTTTCATTTTGATTTTCTCTTCAGGAAATAAAATTTCCTTGAACCTCCAGCAGCAGCAGATGGTCAGAATTCAGACTTGAGTTGTCTTCCAGAAGATTCTGACTGTCCTCAGTTGTGTTTTTTTGGTGGAAACTAAAAAAAGGTTTTAGTTTCCTGGATTATGATTTTTGGAAATTGTTTGTGGATAAAAATGTACATTTTGTTTTCCAATGTTTGGAATCTGTCCCTGATTATTTGTTTGTTTTACAAGATGTTATTTTTTGAAGGCTTAAAATATAAAGGTTCACATTTTAAAAGTTGTTTCTTTCTATATTTTTAGTAATGAAACCAATCTTCCATCCTGTGCATTGCTATCTTACACCCTGCCAAGAGTATATTTTTACATAATCCTCCTGCCTCGTTTAAATAGCAACAGTGTTTCTGAATACACTGATGGGCGTGGTGGTTTGGAAATTAGGTCTGTTCAGGTAAATGTCTGGTGCTTTGCTATCTTGTCAACAGAAAACACAGGTGCAACACTGACTGAATAAAACCTAGTCAGACATTCTTTGTTACCTTGGCAGTGAATTGTCAACAGGTGAATCCCCAACACCAGTACCCTCCTGTTTGTTACTCACACATGAACATGCAGCAGTGCACAAACCCAACTTTTACATCAGCAATAAGCAGCGTGAATAAGCAGGTCAGTTTTCTCTGCTTTACAGGTCCAGGTTGCTGCGCCGTTAAAATAGCAATCAAGTCAGAGCTCACCTGGTTCTTAAAGGGAATAATAAGCAAGTGACATGCTGATTGGTTTATTTTACGTTACACCCTTTTCTTGTCGTTACGATAGCAAAGACACACTGACGCCCTTAATCAAGCAGCACGGTGCACAGCTCACCTATAGATAAAGCTGTGACATTCCAGTTTATAAGCACTGGTGCACACCATACTATTTTAGATTTGTCTCGAAAACATAGAAAAACGCTTTTTTTTTCATGATTCTACATAAAATCTAAGCATCAAATTTGACATGAAAAATCATTTGAACCTACATTACCAGAAAAGCACACCTGGAAATCCAAGATGGCGGACATTTCTCAAAACAGCCACCATATTAAATGTGAAATAAATAGCTTCTGTGATTAAATTTAATAGCTAGACATATTGGGATGATCTGCACATTACGCTATGTGTAATGTGGCATGAAAAATTAATAAATACTGAAAAATAATCCAATACACCAGATATATGCGCAGCTATACCATTATCCGTATTAATAATATTATCTTAGTCACATTTGTCAGCATGCAACTACTTCTGCAGCTTTTGAGATGATAGCAACATTTCAACTACATATTGTTTGCTTTGAAGGTGTAATGTGTTTCATCTACACCAGGGGTGTCCAAACTTTTTTTGTTGGGGGCCAGAAGGAGAAATATATTTGAAGTCCCGGGCCACACTCTGTAATAAAACAAATAATGAAATATACCACTTTAAATAATACATTTTTCCTTATTATTTCATTTACACACGATTTTACTTGACTTACTATCTTTATCTTTGACAGTGTTGTGTAAACTAAGATTTTTCAAATTGATGTTTCATTACATGATGTCTCTTAATATTAAACTCCTTAATTACGGCCACTTTTAGACTTAGGGGTGTCAACCCGCGGGCCGTAGTTGACACCCCTGATCTACACTCTAATCTCAGGACAGGCCCCCTGACCAGAAATTCCCTTCTATTTTGTCTTGCACTCATTTAATTTGTCGTTTTATTTTCATGCCTCATTTCTACTATTGACTCCCATTCGTTCTCCTCCATGAGAAATCCCAGTTTTCCTTTTGTCCGACAGCCAAGGCAGGACAGAGCCTGCACTCGTCTATTTCTCATTTATTCATCCTTCATTTTTCCCATTGAGTCCCTAAATTATAACACTGGGCCCTAAATTATAAACCCAAAACAGTTTCAAATTCAAAATCGTTGGCTTATATCTTTAGTATTGAATCTCCTATACTTTTAAACTATTGTTTAATATTTAGATGCCAATGATAATTAAAAATTGGTCAATCTACCATACTTAGGGAAAACGAACTCATAGAAAGGAAGCCATCTTGGAAAATTTTGTTTTTTGGAAAAACAGGTCTGAATGGTCTGAATTTGAGTGCAGACAGCCATAGCAACAGTATTGTGAATTGATGCAGTGGATTAAACTCAGACAAATCTGAATGATGTTGAATCAATAAATGAAATAAAGCCAAAATTAATAGTTTGCATCCAAGTTTATTTTGAAATTCCCTACTTCCCCCTATACAAGAAAAAAATGACTTTCCACAAAGGCAGCAGTGAACTCTCAGTCATAACTTTTATATTCAGGGTAACGGGGGGGGAAAACAATTCATAATCACAGTGAAACTCTTCTTTTTCTTTAAATACGTCTGCTGTCATCTTTGGCTGGGGTTCGGCGGACAGTTTGCTGCCGGCCGAAGTTTCCGAGGGAAGTCGCGGTCGGAGCCGACGGAGCCGAGGGCCCCGACTTCACTAAGCCAATGCAGGAATGTGTTAATTACTCAGGGAAAAAACGAAAATAAAAACGAAATAAGAACAAGCGGCGTCTGCGTTCACAACTCAGACCTGAAAAAACAAGAAAAAGGAAGGAGGGAAAAAAAGAAAGAAGAAGAAAGAAACCCTACCGCCAAGGACATGACAGCACTTCTCTTTTAAATTTCATAAAATTGTATAGACAAAAAATAAATCTACAAAAATGGAACTAGTAATATTACACAACGGGTAAACGTCTGCGCTCGTCCGCCTCTACACAAAACCGAAGTTCTTGGTCTTGATGGCTAGTAAAAGTTTCTGTTTGAGGATCTGTTTGGAGGAGTACAGCGGGACGTAGAGCCGGGAGATACAGGTGTTTGCCGTGGGCAGGTGCTGGTCGTCCGGCGGCCGGATGGTGATGGAGGGCATGGGCTGGAACCCCTCCTCGCTGGCGGGGAGAGACGGGCTGGACGTCCAGAAATACACCTGAAGCACAGATGAGGTTTTAGTTTATTAGGGTTTTGTATCACATCAGAACTATATTGGCTATAACATGTTTTGTAGCATCGATAATGTTCATAACTTCAGCATCACAGACTTAAACCAGTGTCTTTATACGAATATTCACATGAAAATGAAGTATTTTAGCTGGTGGAACCTTTTCAAACAGTTCTTTCATATATGTAACTAGTGCTGGGCGATATGGGAAAAATCATATATCACGATATGTAATTTTTTATATCAAGATAATGATATATATCACGATATATCACATTTAAGTATGTTTTCAGTTATTCTTCGAAAAATATATTACAAAATAATATCATTGCTTACTTTTTTCCAACTTCATTTCAAAGTGACATTAAACCAAACTTTCACAAATGAGAATTACTACCTTTTAGTGCTGCAGTATATATGTATCAAATGAAAACAAATGAGGTAGATGCAGTAGCTAATTTCTTTTCAAAAATATACAAGTATTTAAGTTATCAAAATAACTCAACATTTTTTAAAGTGTCCGTCAAATAACGTAAACCTCATTATGAAGCTTTTTTGTAAAGATTACTTTATTATCACTTATATAAACTGAGTTTATGCAAAGTGACCACGCCAATACATTTCATCGTAGCCTACTTTATATATTTGCATGAATAATTGATGAAATTACTGTAGAAACGATAGAGACGATAGAAGGTAAGGAGCACGATAGACACTTTTCTATCATCCTCACGATATTTATCCTCATATCGCACAACACTACCTGTTCCTTACAAGTATTGCTTAAAATGAGCTTTATTTAATGTGACTTATGTATAAAAATAGACGTTAATTGATTAATTAACGTTAATTTAAGTGCAAAATACACAGTAATAAAGAAATAAAAACATGGCATTTTTAAAAGTGTTTTCACTTCCACAGTGAGTATTTTTTTAGCCCCAAAGACAAATCACTGAAAGTCTTACCAGGTCCTGCCTCTCAGTCATGCTCATTTTCTCCACGATGGACCAGAACCAGCGCTTAAACTGCAGCAGCTTCTCAGCGTTCTCCCCTGCAGAACCACAAAACACACACAGCGTTAAAACACCAGAACATAAAACAAATTATACAGAAAAAACTACAAACACCATCATTTCACAGCTCAGTCTGCAGCAGAAGATCACTGTACAGACAGTTTCATACACGTTTTAACCTATACGTTTCCATGATGTTTTTCAGTTTTCATGACCATACGATTTTTAAAACATCAGCACAGACATGGACAATAAAACCAAGAATCAACTAAAACTACAATTAAAATTGATTGATTACTGAATTAAATCTGAGCTGATGTATTTATTTGTTCAAAACTTATTTTTTTCATCGATAAACTGAAACAAATATTTGTAGAGCAAATTTCCATGACTGTTCCAAAACTTTCCGGGTATTTTTATTTTTCCAAAATTATCCAGGCCTGGAAATTGCAATTTTCTGATTCCATGACTTTTCCAGGTTTTTCATTAACGTACAAATCCTGTAGAGATAAGGCTACTTTTTTTATTTTTCCATTTCAAATGTACCCTTATTTTTTTAGCTAGGATAATTGTCCCACTAATTCAGCTGCTACTAATCTGTATCTCCCCCTATTACTAGTGATGCCGCAACACCAGAAGGAGGGTGAAGACTAGCACATGCCTCCTCCGATACATGTGAAGTCAGACTCTGCCTTTATTTCAACTGCTTTTGAACGAGTAGCATCACAGCGCTAACACTCGGAGGAAAGCGCAGCGACTCAGTTTTGATACATCAGCTCACAGACGCAGCCTTGTGCTGATCCACATCACCCTAGAAGTGATGAGGAGAAAGAAAGAGCGCCATCTACTGTACCCACCCAGAGAGAGCAAGGCCAAGTGTGCTCTCTCAGGGCTCCGGCAGCTGATGGCAAGCTGCATGACTGGAATTCAAACCAGTAAATAATCAGCAATCTCGATGCTGATTATTATTTCTTTAATGAAAGTCTGAATCTGGAGGCTCGTACCGGACTCGTCGTTGAAGGAGGTGAAGCTGATGAGCATCTGGACGTTGACCTCCCCACAGCCGTTCACCAGCAGCCGGAAGTCCTCGGCCGTCAGGTCCTCCAGAGCGTTCTTTGGAAGCACGTCTAGGAGCCCCTTCCTCATAGCCTGAATAAAAAAAATAAATAAATAAAAAAAGTTATTGTTATAGCAGTCTACTTACTTTCGTTTAATTAAGAGAGCAGAGTCAGGCAACAATACGCTTTAATACACAGTGCTCTGTTGAACATTATGTACACTAGGGCTGAAACTAATTATTTATTTGGTAGTCGACTAATTTAATTTAACGATTATTAGTCGATTAGTCAGCGATTATTTCTGCTATGTGCTCCATTTCAGCTTGCTATAGGAACGGCTCCTGTTTCTAGCTTTTTTTTTTATCTTTGCTTCAAAATGATAGAAAGGACTGAACATAGAATTTAAATGCTGTTAAAAGTCCTGGACATTGTTCTTTAAGTGTGAAAAGTGCTGCTGTTTAGTGAGGAAGTGTGTAATGTGTTGTGTTTGGCACTTTTGGAGACGCAGGTTGAGGAGAGCGTAAATTGTGTAAGTACTTGGTCTAGGCCAACAAATTAACGATTAGCTGACAATGAACCTTTAGAGTAGACAAATTGTTTTAATCTACATTGCTGAATATTAATTGTTTTGTGCCATTTCTAGAGTGTAGGGAGCTATTTGGTTCTTGATATCCAAACACCTACTGAATACCGAAAGGTCTAAACAATTCTCTGCCTGTTTGTGATATTTTGCATTAAATGCCCTGGCGCACAAAAATGACAATAATTAAAAATTATTGGCAAACTGCTGCTCTGTCTCTCTCTCACTTTGTCCGTGGCTCTCTCACTTTGTCCGTGGCTCTCTCACTTTGTCCGTGGCTCTCTCACTTTGTCCGTGGCTCTCTCACTTTGTCCGTGGCTCTCTCACTTTGTCCGTCGCTCTCTCACTTTGTCCGTCGCTCTCTCACTTTGTCCGTCGCTCTGTCTCTCTCTCACTTTGTCCGTCGCTCTGTCTCTCTCTCACTTTGTCCGTCGCTCTGTCTCTCTCTCACTTTGTCCGTCGCTCTGTCTCTCTCTCACTTTGTCCGTCGCTCTGTCTCTCTCTCACTTTGTCCGTCGCTCTGTCGCTCTCTCACTTTGTCCGTCGCTCTGTCGCTCTCTCACTTTGTCCGTCGCTCTGTCGCTCTCTCACTTTGTCCGTCGCTCTGTCGCTCTCTCACTTTGTCCGTCGCTCTGTCGCTCTCTCACTTTGTCCGTCGCTCTGTCGCTCTCTCACTTTGTCTGTCGCTCTGTCTCTCTCTCACTTTGTCCGTCGCTCTGTCGCTCTCTCACTTTGTCCGTTGCTCTCTGACTTTGTCCGTCGCTGTCGCTCTCTCACTTTGTCCGCCGCTCTGTCTCTCTCTCACTTTGTCCGTCGCTCTGTCGCTCTCTCACTTTGTCCGTCGCTCTGTCTCTCTCTCACTTTGTCCGTCGCTCGGGCTCTTGCTTACTCGCTTTTTCTCTTGCTTTGCCACTCGCTTTGTCTCTCTCCCTCACTCACTCGCTTGGTCTCTCACACAGAGACAGTGAGCAAGAGAGAGAAACACTCACTCGCTTCGTCTCTCGCTCACTGGCTTTGTCTTTTGGTTTGTCTTCTTTGACTCTCGCTCATTCACTATCTCTCTCACCTCAGGTCTCCCATTCGTTTTGACTTTCGCTTTGTCTATCGCTCACTTGTTTTTTCTCTCGCTCACTCACTTGGTCTCTTCTTTTGTCTCTCACTCGCTCGCTTTGTCTTTTGGTTTATCTTTCACTTTGACTCTCGCTCATTCACTTCATCTCTATCAACTCAGTCACCCACTGGTTTGGACTTTTGCTTTGTTTTACTCGCTCACTCGCTTTGTCTCTCGCTCACTCTGTTGCTCCTTGTCTCTCACTCACTCGCTTTGTCTTTACGGTCACTCTCGCTCACTCACTGTGTCTCTCTTTGTTTCTCTCTCACCTCAGTTACCCACTGTTACGCTTTGACTTTCGCTTAGACCCTCACTCACTCGCTTTGTCTCTCCTTTTGTCTCGCGCTCACTTGCTTTGCCTCTGGCTCACTCGCTTTGAATCACGCTTTGTCTTTTGATTTGTCTTTCACTTTGTCCCTCGCTTTAAATCTCTCTCCCTCATTTTGTCCCTTGCTCACTCATACACAAAAAAAGGTAACTGAAAAAGTTTGGGTAATCGTTTGGGTATCGACACTAAATTTAAAGTATCGGTTTGGAAAAATTTAAATCGATACCCAGAACTAACAGGACATGTTTTTAAATGTATTACAGTACAGTACAGGCTAAGCTACCACACCTCTATTCACGTAATACCTATTAATGTTTATTAGTCATTATTAAACTCTTATTATTGAAACTCGTATGAAGCAATAAACCAGGATCTGTAAAGAAAGCATAAATCAAGTCTAAATTCAAAGATTACTTACATGTAGAGGCTGTTCAGCTACAACCAGCATCCTGTGCTCAGCGTACTTCCTCACGTACTCGTACACGTTCTGAGGAGTCACCGGCATGTTCGCTCCGCCCGTCAGGAGCTCCACCTGATCACAAACAACAGGAACATAATACACCTCAGCTTTCTATAATGTTGCAGTGATTTTAGGCGAACAAACCAAACAAATAGGTCATAACTACTGAAAATATCAAGATGAATGTAGAACAATGTGTACCTCCTGAAAACACTCCAAGCTAATAAAATAATTCATAATTCATGGAAGAATATGGGATACTGATTTTTCGGTTTTCATTGGCTGTAAACCGTAATCATCATAATCAATAAAATAAATGTTTAAAATAGATCACTGTGCTTAAAACAATTATTACTTCACATTTTAAATTGAATTACTGAAATAAAGTAAGTACTGAAATCTTTTAATGATTCTTATTTTTAAGATGCAGTAGTATATTGCGATATAAACTGTGGCCAAATCATCCAGTCCAAGGCCATTACATGGTAGCAAAGTGCACAATTTGTAAATATATCAAACCAAAACTGTAAATTTTACCTTAACACACTGCACATCATGAAATATTAAGCAAAAAAATAGGTAGCAGTGAGATTTTTTTTCTAATGAATGGCTCAGAATTGATCTTAGTGTTTAAGAATGCTGTTTTCCATCCATTACAGATACAAGGTTTTGATTCAGAAGTAGGTAAGGTTAAGGTCCGCTACCTGTCCAGATCCTTCCTCTTTACAGAGATCGATAGCGAAGGCCAGATCCATCGCCGCGAACACAGCCTCAGCCTCGCCCGTCTGCGAGTGACGAATCAGCTGCCGTAAACTCTCGTACATCACCGGGTCGAAGAAGGCGAAGTCGTGCCAGTTCACCTGTTTTACACAAAGAACACACACATCAGTACACAACCCAACACACACACAGGCTACACCTGCTTTTTATAATTACCATATTTTTCCGATTATAAAGCGCACTTTCAATAAACGTCTATTTTCTGGTCTATTTTCATACATAAAGCGCACTGGATTATAAGGCTCATTATGCGACACTAGTAAGGAACAGGGGTATCGCCATGTTTTCCTTCTAATACATTTTTTATTTAATTCTTCTCATGAAAAGAGGTGAGTAAAGCACTTCAGTTTGTTTACAGTAAGCTTCCAATATTTTCAACAGCAAAATTAGTTAGCAGTGCTTAGCGCTAGTAAATGCTGCCCGATAGCGCTACACTGAGAAACCCTGAGTGTTCCAGTCATGGGTGATATTAGCTAGTGTTTCATCCCATGTAGTTTGTTTTAACACGCAGACTACAGTCTGATATACTCACTTCTCAAAGGCAAAAGAGCTAGCGCTTTGCATGGTTAGCGGCTAATGCTAATGCTAATACTGCTCCAGTCTGGGTGCTGGAGAACTAAACTGAAACTCCTGTGTAACTCTGTACTTCAGCAGAGTGACTTTACTGCTCCTTAATACCTGACTGATTCATACACCAGGAGCACCGGATTATAAGGAGAACTGATGATTTTTGGGAAAATTAAACGATTTTAAGTGCAGCTTATAATGCGAATTATGAATAGTGAATTACCATGTTCAACACTCACCTTCCTACCGAGCAACACCTTGATGACGTGTCTGTTGAGGGTGATTGGGCAGAGCTCGTTCTGCAGGAGACACAGCCCCAGTATTCTACAGAGAGAACACAGTAAATTCACTTCTGTTACTAAACAGTTCATAAACTCAAAAAAACACATCAATTCATAAATCAGTTAATCATGAAACACAAACATTTTATACACAATACACTATATGTAATCAAACTGTAAATACAGTATCTCACAAACGTAAGTAAATTGAGTTATTGATCCCAGAGGGGAAATTAATGGGGCAACACTGAAGATACGACACTTTGTGTAGAGTGTAGAGCTTGTATAAGTTTGTACATTTGCTGCTCCCTCGAAATAACTAAACAGACAGCCATTTCAGACATACGAGTGCTGCCAACATTGTTGCAGAGGTTGAGTTTGAATTGAAGAAGCGGGCGGTCAGCCTGCAGTGCTCAGACCATATGCTGTATACTGCATCAAAACTACCTGCATGGCATTGTAATAGAAGGTAGCCTCTTCTGAAGCTGACGCACAAGAAAGCCTGCCAACAGTTTACTGAATACAAGCAAACCAAGAGCACAGATAACATGAAAAAAAAAAAAAAAAACCCAAACACACCTAGATGAAGCTGAGAGTATGGGTGCTGGACTGTCAAAGCATGTATCCAGACCTTAACCACATTAAGCCTCTTTGGGGCATCCTTCAGCAATTTAACACATATTAGCACATTACCATGTAAATTTTACTGTCTATTTAAAAATTAGATTTTATAAAGGCATTTTGTACTATAACCGTTACTGGCAGTTTTTTTTTCAAAGACATACATTTTTTTTAAATGACATTTCCTGTAATTCTTTAAACATACCATTATAATGTAAATGGCACATTTACTGTATATATTCTGTACTAGTTCACGCAGGTTACGCACCTGCCGATGTTTCTGAAGCAGTTGAGTCTGGCCTCGGTGTTCTTGCCGGGCCGGGGGGAGTAGAAGCCCCTCTTTCCGGGCTGGTAGAAGAGAGGAGCGTTATCGTCTCCATCGTCCGGATCATCCAGCTCCATATCCACCACGCTGCGGGTGGAGCCGTGCCTCTTCCTGTTCTCCTGCTGCAGGAGCACACGACATACAGTTAATAACACTATTTATATACAGAATATAGAACCAATCAGAACTTCACGCTTTAAAGCCTCAGTACTGTACCTGTGCTTTCTCTGGAGTGTCGAGGAGACCGAGGTCCAGTATACTGTCTGCACCATTTTCCCTACAGACAAATAATAAAAACAGTAAGACTGTATGAAAGAGAGTGCCAATAAATGTTTTTTGGTTTTGCATATATATGAGTCTTGCTCATGTCCACAGATAATTACTTAAATAATCTAATATAATATGATTATATCATATTATCAGGTTATTATATTCTAAATACTGGATTAAAAAAAAGTAATCTAGATAGTTAAATACATTAAGTTCATAACCAATATATTAATACTTTATACAGAACAACTGAAAAGACAAAATAAGATAAGTATCCAGAAAGATCTGCCCTTTCTATTGTTTTTCTGACGTGTTTTTTTTTTTAAAAGTATTTAACGAAGGTATCACAGGTAGTTGCTAAGGTGTTGCTATGGTATTTCAGTTAGTAGCGAAGGTATCCCAGGTGGCTGATAATTTGTTGCTATGGTATTTTAGCCAAGTTATCCCAGGCGATTGCTAAAGTGTTGCTATAGTATTTCAGGTGGTAGTGAACATATCCCAGGTGGTTGCTAATGTGTTGCTACGGTATTTCATTTGTTTTTCCAGGTGGCTACTAATAATGTGTTGCTATGGTATTTCAGGTGGTTGCTTAGGAGTTGCTATTTCAGTTGGTAGCGAAGGTATCCAAGGCAATTGCTAAGGTGTGGCCATGATATTTCAGTTGGTAGCAAAGGTATCCCAGGCGGTTGCTAATGTGTTTTTATTGATTCCGTTGGTAGAGAAGGCATCCCAGGTTGCTGTGGTATTTCAGGTATTTAGATAATTATTACCCAATTAATAACATGAATAAACTCCTTTATAAACTCTTTTTAAAGAGACTTAATTTAAAGTGGTACCAATCATACAAATGTGTCTATAAACTGCTGCACTTCACCAGAACAGTCATTTTTACATTTATAAAAAAAAAGTCATTTATCTTTATTAAACAGAATTAAAGTCGTAGAGTTGAGTCGTACCTTCCGTGTGTGATGAGGAGCTCCATGGCCTCCTCCACTCGAGCTCTGAGCGAGTCCTCGCTGGCCAACAGCAGCAGCAGCTGAGCTGGAGAAAGCTCCAGCAGCATCCCAGTGATCTTACTGGCAAACGCCTGCAGATCACAGACCAGTTTAATACACCAGAACTGTGCTCAGAATAACATTTAAATACAACACCCTCAAATCTGTGAAAATATCCTTAAAAACCTCAAACTGTTATTAAATGACAAGTGAATTTATTCCAACACAATATAAAGCGCCCCCCATTTCATATTTCAGTATCCTAATTGGCTGCTATCATGTTGCTATAGTATTTCAGGTGGTAGCGAAGGTATTCCAGGTGGCTACTAATGTGTTGCTATGGTATTTTAGGTGGTTTGCTAATGTTATTTCAGGTGGTAGCAAAGGCATCTCTGGCGACTGCTAATGTGTTGCTAAGGTATTTCAGGTGGTTGCTAATGTGTTGCTAAGGTATTTCAGGTGGTTGCTAATGTGTTGCTGTGCTTTTCCAGGTGGTAGCGAAAGTTATCCCAGGTGTCTGCTAATGTGTTGCTATGGTATTTCAGGCGGTTGCTAATGTGTTGTTGTGCTTTTCGAGGTGGTGGCGAAAGTTATCCCAGGTGTCTGCTAATGTGTTGCTATTGTATTTCATTTGGTTGCTAATGTGTTTCTACGGTATTTTAGATGGTAGCAAAGGGATACCAGGTGGTTGCTAATGTATTTCAGGTGGTATTTCAGGTGTATTTAGGGATGTAGCTATGGTATTTCAGGTGGCTGGAATGATATTTCAGGTGGCTGGTAATGTGTTGCTACCTGAGTAATGAATGGGAATACTTTTCGCGCCTTTGGTAATGACAGAAAATAGCATTTCTTACACTAGTAAATAAAATAATAAAAATGAAAGAAAAAAAAAAAAAAAAAAAGAGTCAGTTTGGGAGTTCTTACCGGCTGCATGGCATGAACCCGTGGGTACAGGCGCTCTCCTAAAGCCTGTCTGTGAGCAGGTAGAGGATCCGGCTCGTCGCTCGGATTCCCTTCAGACGCTGGTCTGAACGGCCGGGTGTCGATGGACAGCTGCCTTCTGGAATCCCTGCAGCAGAAAACACAGAAAAAAAAATATCAAATAAAGCCTAGTTTAACACTGATTTCAGTTTCCCAACTAGAGCTGCAAAAAGCACATTCTATAAATAAAGCTATCAATCACAATTTAACACAAATTAGGATGTTTTTACACCATCACTTTTTTTTTCTTATTAAAACAGACACCTGGGTTCAGACCAAAACAACCATACCAAGACCTGCAAGAGTAGTCCAGTTAGTTTGTGGTAAAAACGTGATCAGAGCTTGATTTGACCTGACTACCAAATATACTCCACAGGTTTGAGCCAAACAGCTGTTCAGGTGCAGTTTAACCTGGTTTATTACACAGATAATTACTAAAGCTATTAACTACACAGACAGAACCTTCTTCTTGTATTTACTTTTTTCCACCCTAAACAGCTCTGACCAATCAGCAGAACCAATGTGCTCAAGTGACATGTGACAATTCGTCATCAGGTGTAATTAATTAAAGGTGTATAATGAGATTTACACTTCCTATAAAGACCACTGGGGTTCAGTTTCTAAAAAAAAATAAGCTCAGTAATGGGACCTGAGTGTGTGATAATGGCAGTTACGCTGTAAAAGGTTGGTTTGGGACTGTTCAGTCTCACCTGTCCCGGTCCCGTCTGGACCCCGCCCTCAGACCCCCGCTCCTCCTCTCACGTTCTCGGTCTCGGTTCCTCAGACGCTGCATCAGATCTACAAACACATACAAACGTTCTACTTTTAACCCAATCACAGGGTTTTCCATGGTAATGATGATATCACAATAGAGACAGAACGAGATAGAGGCAGAGAGAGGAAAAAGCCAGAGAGAGAGGGAGAGAGAGGGAGAGAGAGAGAGAGAGAGAGAGAGAGAGAGAGAGAAAGAGCGCAAGAGACAAAGACAGCGAGAGAGCAAGAGACAGCGTGAGAACCAGAGAGCGAGAAAGCGACAGAGACAGTGAGACAGAGCGAGAGAGCAACAACACAGTGAGACAGAGCAAGAGAGAGAGCGAAAAGAGACAGTGAGACAGAGCGTGAGACAGAGCAAAACAGAGAGAAAGTGCGAGAGAGAGAGAGCAAGAGACAGAGACAGAAAGTGCGAGAGAGAGAGAGAGAGAGAGAGCAAGAGACAGTGAGCCAGAGCATGAGAGAGAGCGAGAGAGAGCGTGAGAGCAAAACAGAGAGACAGTAAGCCAGAGCGCGACATCGTGAGAGGCAGATGAGCCAGACACAGCAAGAGAGAGAGAACGAGAGAGAGATACAGCGCGAGAGCACTCACTGCTGGCCTGCATGCCCTTGCTGACGCTCTGCACGCAGTCGAGGTTGGGCAGTTTGTCGTTGGACAGGAAGGCCTGGGCGATGGCGGTGTAGAAGCTGCGAGCCACGCCGCTGCCCTCCCCCGGCTCGTCCTTGAACGTGACCTTGACGCGGTGCACGGCCATGGGCGTGGTGGCGCAGCGCCGGCCGAAGTGCGTGTTCAGCTGCCTCATGGTCTGCTGGATCAGCTGGTCCCGGTCCCGGTCCACCTCCAGAGCCAGATCCCGGGACTGCAGGTTCCTCAGCTTCTCCATCTCCCTGCGGAACTTCGACTCCTTCACCTCGAACCCGCCCAGCTCCGTCAGAATCTGCGGGCGGAGGAACGGTTTAGCCTGGTTATACGAGGTGCACCACAAACCCACTATTTATTTTAACTTAAATAAATAAAGCGCCATCTGGGTGGGATTAGTTTCTCAGGGGGTTCTGGGGTAATTTTCTCTTTTATGGGGGGGTTTAATCCTCTGTGATTTTATTCCCGCCCAGAACAACCATTTACGTGTTTTTCTCAGCAGTCCTCTGAGAAAAAACTGCAGACTGAATTATCTACTGTTTTCCTCTGAACTCCGTTGTCCTCCGGTTATTTTAGTCCTGTCCAGACTCACATCACTGAGTTTCATCTCCTCGAGTTTAATAAAACAGCTATTTGTCCACTGCTGCGCACCGTAATTACACTTTAGGTGCGCATTTCCATGGAGATCCATGTTAAAAACACAACAGCGAGTGGAAATGGAGGAGCTACTGAATTCTGTAGCTACTGAAGCTACTGTCATGTGACTGAGAAAGCCTAAAAACTCACTGGTCCTCCTGTTTTTTTCAATTGCAAAAGACTAATCCCATCTGAATAGAGCTTAAGATAAACATTTTCCAGTATCCATACATTCATACTGAGATTTAAAAAAAAAAGGAATCAACTTATAATAACTTATAATAATAATAATAACAGAGTTTAGTCTGTTGCCATTGGAGGCTTCTTTTCTATTTGCATCCTGGGTATATCCCCCAGTTTCAGACAGTCACTTTCAGTGTGTAGTCCTTCCCCTAGACTCCCTTAGGTAAACTTGTAGATCATATATTATGATAATCTAACTGATCTCGATATTTTCTTAGACTAATAAACTCTAAAGGCACAGGAAACCCCAGCAGCTGCATTTCCCCACCTCCCAATGTAAAATGATTCCTTTCAGAATGAGGTTCAACACTGGAGTTTAATGCTGTGTTACTCACAGATCCAGGTTCAGCTCCTACATCCTCCATGAAGACTCGTCCAAACAGCTCGAGGGAGAGACGCCACCGGCCCAACAGCATATCATGAGAAATCACCATACCCATGAAGCTGCAGTGAGGACTGACAGAAACAAACACACACCAGAATAAAGCATTAGAATTGGAACCAGAACAATAACTGTACTGAGGAGACAGCTGATTAAAACCCTAGTCTGCAACAGTGAAGGCAACTTTTTAAACTCACTACACAGTTTAATAACATTAACAAAAAAGTGTAGATTTTTTTTTTGTACGAATCAATGTTTCTTAATGTAACACATTATCAAATGTAACTAGACTTGCAGTGCTGATTCGTGAATGGTTTGTTGCTAAGTGGTTGCTGTGGTGTCTGTGGCAGTTTCTAAGGTGTTGCTAAAGTGTTGCTAAGCGGTTTATAGGTAGTTACTAATGTGTTGCAATGGTGTCTGTGGCAGTTACTAATGTGTTGCTAAGTGGTTGCTAGTTAGTTGCTAAAGTGTTAATAAGCGGTTGACAGGTGGTTGCTAAGGTGTTGCTAAGCTGGTTGCTACAGCGTTGCTATGGTGTCTGTGGCAGTTGCTAAGGTGTTGCAAAGGTATTGTTATGGTGTTGCTAAGGTGTTGCTAAGGTATCTGTGGTGGTTGCTATGGTGTTGCTAAGCGGTTTATAGGTGGTTGCTAAATGTAATAACTTAAAACAGGTAAAACAACAATATGCAGATGTATAGAATTAGGGCTGTCCCTAGTGGATGATTACAGGATAATAACTGCTTAATAAATATGATGATTAAAAAAATATATTAAAATCACCAGTGCATGTATGTAAAAATGCTTCACAGAAAGCAGCAATACGACATTAACTCTTACATAAACGTGGGCAGCGGTGGGCCGTCACTCTCCGTCAGACCGATCTCTGCCAGCAGGCTGCTCTTTAATTGGGCGGCCAGGTCGTGGGGGGAGGGGCCAGGTTTAGAGGTGTCCATTTCCTGCGCTGATGTCGGCTGATCTTCACTGCCCCTCTGCCGAGACTCCATACTCATAACGTTCTTCATATTAGCGGAGTACGACATCTTCGTGGGCAGAATCTGAGAAGACATTAATTAATTCATTAAGACATTAAAGATCAACTTCTCCTCAATAAAATGTCCACAGTACAGCTCATTTTCATTTCTACGTTATGTAAAGGCAAAAAAAAAAACATTATATCACATCACAAAAGCATTTGAACATTAAATTCTTCCCAAAATCCTTATTAATTATCTTTAAGACCATTTTATGCAACCAATATGAAGAAAACACAGTACAGCATAACACTATATTATGATATACTATACCATATACTATCACAAGCTATATACAGCTCTGGAAAAAAAAAAAGAAACCACTGAAAAAAGATGAGTTTCTTTGATTTTACCAAATAGAAAACCTCTGGAATATAATCAAGAGGAAGATGGATGCTCACAAGCCATCAAACCAAACTGAACTGCTTGAATTTTTGCACCAGGAGTGTAAAGCATAAAGTTATCCAAAAGCAGTGTGTAAGACTGGTGGAGGAGAACATGATGCCAAGATGCATGAAAAAAACTGTGATTAAAAACCACCAGGGTTATTCCACCAAATATTGATTTCTGAACTCTTAAAACGTTATGAATATGAACTTGTTTTGTTGTTTTTATAGAATAAAACAACAATGTTCATTTTACATAAACCTATAAATAGTAAAATCAGAGAAACTGATTCAGAAACTGAAGTAATCCCTTCATTTTTCCCAGAGCTGTATTTTAATTGCTCCCACGGCTTCAGACTTTCTCATAAAATTGCAGTTACAAAATGACTTTGAGGACGTTAAATATGAATTAAATTCATACATATTAATGGACTCTTATTGCTTTTAAAACATAATAGTAATGTTTGCACATTCATCTCCCAGAACTGGGGACCCTGCAAGCATGAATGACCTAGCCTGTGGGGTTGTTTGAACTATAAAGAACGATAATGAAAAAATGTAATAAAATAAAAAGCTTTTCTGGTGAGCTTTTGTTTACATTCCTGCCCTGTCTGTCTCTCTGTCTCTCGGGCTCCCTATCTCCTTATAATTGCGTTTTTTTCCCTGAGGAGCAATGGGTTTATTTATTTTCCTTTCTTCCTGGGTTTACCTGCTTGTGTGCGTGTACCTGTAAGCAATTCATGTCCACGGTAAGGTCAGACAGGCCTTTGCTGGCCATGTAGGAGGAAGAGTAGAGTCCTTGGCTGGGTCTCCCGAACAGATCCTCCTTCCTCGCATTCGGCTTTAAAACAAACAAAAGAACAGATCAATTAACCAGAGCTTCCCTCAATAAACCATCTTATAACCAGATAAATCTGGGGTGTCCAGCTGTGGTCTGAGAGCGCTGTAGACCAGCACGGTTTGGAGAAAAAGGTAATAAATCCACAGAGAAAGAGTTCTCTCACCTGCAGCAGGTGAGGCTGGTCAGCCAGCGGGATGGCCTCGGCGACAGGGACTTCAAAGGGATTGGGAGGGATGCACCCGAGGAAGGTCATGGAGTCGGATCGGCGGAAGAACGGGTGGTGCTGTCCGGTTTCCGAGGAAACAGACTCCTCCTCTTTATCCTGGAGGGTGGAGCCTAAATAGAAACAAGCTATCTTTACTCACATGAACTTTTTTTTTTAATTTGTACAGATTCTAACAAATTACCTAATTCATTAAAAAAAGTATTTAAGGCAAAAAAAAGGCAAAATCTGAGTAACTCACTCTGATTGGTGTCCTCGTCGTTCTCATGCTCAGAGTCCTCGTTGTCCAAACCAAGTTCCAACAACTCACGGTTCCTACAATTAAAAAAAATAATAAACATTAAGTATGATCTAAAGGCAGGGCTAGGAAATACAACAATACAACTGTTGCTGAAATGTAATTTAAAGTTAATGTAAAATAAAAGAAGGAGTTTCTATTGATTATTAATTCAGATTTGCACAGTATTAATCAGAGCAGCTATACGGCTCAGATAATCAGAAAAATGGAAAATGGACGAAAACAGAGATCACTAAAACACATTTAAAATTAGCTAATACCTATAAATTACACATTTATTTTCATCCCTCTCTCAAACTTTTATTTCAAAAATATTTAAATTCATTTATTTAACTTTTTTAATGAACAGAATAGTAAGACAATTAAAATTAGTGTTTTTTTTTGTCCGGTGTAAAACTCTAGAGTACTCCAATTGTAATTCAAATGCTAAAAATCAGTTCATCTTCTATTTTAATACTTTTTCCTAATTTAAATGTACATCACCACTGCTTTTATATTAATGCCAATAAAGACCCAACTTATAATAAAGACTTCAAATACTGTAATTACGCTTGTGTCATATAGACCTAAAGGCTACACAGAGCACAGAAACCCCAGTTGACTGTTTCTAACCTCTTGCGGTCTATCTGGGTGGTGTCCAGGGTGGTCTGCAGGTTCATGGCCTTGATCCAGTAGATGAGGGCCTGGAAGACGTAGGCCACGTGCTTGAGGGAGCAGACGTCCAGCACGGGCAGGACGTCAGAGTGCTCGTCGTTATGGGAACGCATCAGAGACAGAGCGTAGTTCAGGAAGTCCCCGCGAGCCGACATCATACCCTGACGAGCGGTCAGCAGCGTCGCTGCACGCCTGAAACACCAACATTAAAACAGGTAAACATTAATAGTCAAGCTAAAACAAGCATTTAAACTGGTCTTCAGTTGTTTTTGCAGCAATGCTAACTGTTTCCCAGCTGGATTACTTCCTGACTGTTTATAACAGACTGTAGCCACAGTGCTGTGTGAAGACTCTTCTGTTTTTAGAGTTTAAAAAAAAAAAAAAAAAACCTAATGTTAGAGGAGTCATTGTTGGGTATAAATTATATTTTCACCTATATTCCAAAAACACATTTTTAACCACTAATAGCGGAGTTAAAACAAGTAAGCAATGCTACAGGTCTCTACTAGGCTGGAGAGGTTTAGCTCCAATGCTAACCATTTTTCTGAGCTGGATTACTCGCTGATGGTTGATGACAGACTGTAGCCACAAAGCTTTGTGAAGACTGAACTGAAACAAGAACTCTGTTCTTTTTTATAGTTACACATATTTTTGGCTTGAGTTTTCGTTTGAATCTAGTAAAGTGCCACCACTGCTGAAAAAAATCCTAATGTTAGAGGAGTCATTGTTTGGTAGAAATCAGATTTACACCTTTTTTAACCACTAATAGCGAATTATAAACAAGTAAGCAATGCTGCAGGTCTATACTTGGCTGGAGTGGTTTAGCTGCAAAGCTAACCGCTTTTCTGAGCTGGATTACTTGCTGATGGTTGATGACAGAC
The DNA here is from genome assembly GCF_023375975.1 of Astyanax mexicanus. NCBI lineage: Eukaryota > Metazoa > Chordata > Actinopteri > Characiformes > Acestrorhamphidae > Astyanax > Astyanax mexicanus. The sequence continues at coordinate 122,067,446 of NC_064408.1, forward strand.
TGTAGGCACAGTACCATGTACAAATTTTACTAAAACAGGTACTTTTTTTTCTCTTTTTAGTGTTAAAAAAACATTTTTGGCTTGAGTATTGTGTCTTGGAATTTAGTAAAGTGCCATCACTGCCAAAAAAAAATCTAATGTTAGAGGAGTCATTGTTGGGAATAAATCTGATTTTCACCTTTATGCCAAAAGCACACTTTCAGCCACTAAGAGTTAAAACAAGCCGCAATGTTATCCATTTCTCCGAGCTGGATTACTCGCTGATGGTTGCTGACAGACTGAGCTGAAACAAGGATTTTAAAAAGAGAAAGGTGGGCTTTTGTGTTAAAAAAACATTTTGGCTTCTGTTTTGTGTCTTGAAATGTAGAAATGTATAAATCAGATTTTCACCTTCATGTAAAAAGCACATTTTTAGTCACTAATAGTGGAGTTAAAAGAAGTAAGCAATGCTGCAGGTAGGATAGCTGCAATGCTAAATGTTTTTCTGAGCTGGATTACTCACTGATGGTTGATGACAGACTGTAGCCTCAGTGCTTTGTGAAGACTGAGCTTAAACAGGGACTTTAAAAAGCCCTTTTTGTCTTTTTAGTGAAATCTAGTAAATTGCCACCACAGCTGAAATAAATCTTAAGGTTAGAGGAGTCAGTCATTGCTGTGCATACGTTATTTAGCCTCTATACTTTCATGCCAAAAGTGCTTTTTTAGACATTTTTTACATGAATATTTTCGGTTGTTACATACTTTCCGTTGCCAAATATTCAATGCATCCCCAATATAGAGAGCAGTTAAAACTCTACTTTAAAGGTATCTGACCTGCGTCCCTCCAGGGTCCGGAGGCTGGCCTCCTCGCGGGCGGTCATGCGCTCTCTGCGGCCGGCGTGCTGAGACGCGTGCAGAGGGTGGCTGGGGTGACCTGGATCTCCAGCAGAGCTCAGAGCAGAACCGTAACGCAGCTGAGCTTCAGTCGAGTCCATGATCGACACCATCCAGTTCCAGGTGGGGATCAGTTTCTCCTCCACAAAGTTCTGCAAAGAGAAAACCATACAGCTTACAATACTAAACCCAAATAAACTACCTGTACCTATATCTACCTGTAATTAACTCTATATAACATTAGAATACTAAACCCAAATAAACATTAATAAAGTCAGTGATCAGTGAGAGTGTCTACCTGTAACTAACTGTATCTAACATTAGAATACTAAACTCAAATGAACAATAATAAAGTCAGTGATCAGTGAGAGTATCTACCTGTAATTAACTATGTAAAATTAAAAATACTTAACTCAAATAAACCTAGTTAGTAGTTAGTTAAAGCTATATAGAGTTAGAGTTAATTACAGGTAGACACTCACCAACCATGACATTTTGGTTCAGCAGTCTAATGTTAGAGGTCTGCTATTTTGTCTACCTGTAATAAACTCTATACAACATTAGAATACTAAACCCAAATAAACAAAGTCAGTGATCAGTGAGTGTCTACCTATAACTCTATATAACATTAGAATGCTAAACAAAAACATTGATTTTATTACTGGTAGACACTCATATTAAAGGTTTATTGGTTTTTTTGTAACTGTATATAGAATTAATTACAGGTAGAGATACTCAACGACCACAGACTAGGTTTATTCTAATGTTATATAGAGTTAATTACAGGTTGACATTTTAGAATGAACCCAAATACAGCTCTGTTAGTGTGTCTACCTGTAATGAAGTGTATATAACGTTAGAAGGGCGTGCGCTGGGACTGACCTGCAGGTTGACTGCGTCCTGGTAGGTGAGTTTGACGGCAGCAGGGTACTGGGAGTACACCAGGTGGTTGTATTTGGGGATGAGGCTCATGAGGTCAGAGATCTGGCGGATGACGATGCTGTAGGCTCGGGCCAGGCTGCTGGCGGAGGTCAGGTAGCTGCTGGAGTTGCTGGCCTCCAGGGCTGCGGCTGCGGCGGCTGCGCTGGTGCTGATGGCGCTGCTGCGGCGCAGGTTGGACGGGTCGATGTAGATCAGCCCTGTGGAGCTCGCTGAGGCGGGGAGGAGAATAAGAATTAAAAATGTTTGTTTGTTTTGCTTGGTGGATAATATGGGGTTATTATGTGGTTGCTATGCTAGTTCATGAGGTATACACATGGCGATGGTAGGTGGTTGCTATAGTATAAATAATGGGGTTATAATAGCTTTTTATGTGTTTGCTAAGCAATCTCAGGTGGTTGCTATGGTGTAGCTAGCTGGTTGCTATTGTGTTGCTATGTGTGTTTTAGGTCATTGCTTGGGATTGGTCAGCAGACACCTGGCATACCACCTATGTTGATGCCAAGTGGTTTCTAGGTGGCTGCAAGGCCGTTGCTGGGTGGTAGTTGTTGTGATTCTTGGGGGTAGATATGGTATCCCAAGTGTTTGCTATTAAATCCCTAGTGGTGTTGCTAGGGTGTTGCTAGGGTGTTGCTAGGGTGTTGCTAGGGTGTTGCTAGGGTGTTGCTAGGGTGTTGCTAGGGTGTTGCTATGTGCTTTGTAGGTGGCTCTTATGGTTTTCCAAGTTTTAACACCATAGAATCCATTGCATGAGATTGCATGGCAGTTAGCTGGTTTCTAGGTGGTTGCTAAGGTGTTGTTAAACATTGTGCTTTGTGCTATGGTGCTTTTTTTTAGGTGGCTGTTATGGTATTCCAGGTGCTTACACTATAGAATCCATTGCATGTGATTGCATGGCAACTAGCTGGTTTGTGCTGCCAACTAGTGTGTGTAAAGTTGCTAGGCTGTTGCTAGGTGGATATTGTGGTGTTTCTAAGCGGTTGCTGCATGATGTTTACTACAATGCTTGAATCATGTCACGGTGTTGTGTGTTGGGTATCTACCTGCTGGCGTGGAGGAGCTGGCAGGAGCGCCCCCTGCTGATCGCTGGCTGGGGGTGGTCCGCACCGCCCACTGCATGGATCGGGGGGCCTGGGCGGCGCTGTTAGCGTGAGCCGAGCCGGTGGTCCGCTCCAGGGGCTCGTCCAGCAGGTACGTCTCCTGATCGGCGTCGTCGCTCTGGCTGCTGCTGCTGTCCGAGTCGCTGGAGTCGTTAGACTGAGAGTCGTCCTCCGAGAAGAAAGCAGGAACGCTGCTCGCACCTTCAGAGTGCAGAGAGGGTCAGAGGTCAGGCTTAAAACAAACATGGTGTCATTTATTTTATCAGTCAGGTATTAAGGAGCAATAAAGTCTATAAACTCTGCTGAAGTACAGAGTTATACAGGAGTTTCAGTTTAGTTCTCCAGCACCCAGACTGGAGAAGTATTAGCATTAGCCATTTGCCATTCAGAGGTGAGTATTAACAGCCTGTAGCCTGCTGCTAACTCCTGCTAGCACTGCTAGAGCAGCATTAGCTTTAGCCACAAACCACAAAAGTGCTAGCTTTTTCACTGTTTAGAGGTGAGTATTAACAGCCTGTAGCCTTCTGCTTACACCAGCTAACACTGCTGGAGCAGCATTAGTATTAGCCAAAAACCACGCTAAGCGCTAGCTCTTTCATCGTTCAGAGGTGAGTTAACAGCCTGTAGCCTTCTGCTTACACCAGCTAACACTGCTGGAACAACATTAGCATTAGCCACTAACCGTGCTAAACAGTAGCTCTTTCACCCTTTATAGGTAAGTGTTATTGGCCTGTAGGCTTCTGCTAACCCTGGCTAGCACTGCTGGAACAGCATTAGGCGCTAACTGTGTGAAGCGCTAGCTCTTTCGCATTTTAGAGGTGAATATTTTCGGCCTGTAGCCTGCCGCCACCCAGCGGTGAAATCTGCTGAATTAGAACGAAAAAAAGAAAAAGGGTAACACCCCTGTTCCTTACTAGAGTTGCATAAACGTGCACTATAATCCGGTGCGCCTTATAGAGCGAAAAATACATAGTGCATATTTATTTAAACTTCATTTTTTTTAAACTACCTGGATGATGATCAATCTGACTCAGGAAAATTATTGCTAGTTGAACCTAACAGAAGGGTTAAATACTACTACTAGTAATAATAATAATAATAATAATAATAATAATAATAATAATAACAATAATAATCCCCAAATCATTACAACACTACCTGCTTCAGACCCAGCTGTTGCGGCTGTAACGACGCTGCGGCGGCCGCTGGCGTTGTCCTGGTTGCTGTGGTTGCTCTCGCTGTCACTCTCCGTCTCTGCAGCAGCCAACAGATCCAGCTCCATGTCACTTCCTGTAGGAAGAAAACAAGTTTAAACAATGTGATTCATTTGGAAAAATCAGTAACCCATTAAAACAGATTCTAATCTCTGTCTAAAACCAAAGAATTCAGCTCTTTACCGTCCTCATCGTGCTCATCATGCTGCCCCTCTGCTTCCGCAGTCTCCTCCCCCTGCTCCTCCTGATCATCATGATGATCCTCCTCACCTGCAACTCCCTCCACCACCTCCACCTGCAGACACATTATATAATCCACCAATTCATTAACAATGCTGTGCTGGAGTTACTTTGTGTTCATGTTAACTTTATAATTGTGTTTTTTCTAACCTCCTCAACATCAGCAGATACAATGTCATCCTGCTCCTCGTCTCGTCCGCGGGCTGTCTGTGATTGGCTGCTGCGCCGTGGCTGAGGATTCCTGATGATGTAGGAGGAGGCAGACTGACCAGAACTGGGGGCACAAGTAATATACAGGTCAGAACACAACCTCAACACGTCACTTCATACAATAAAACATAAAAAAAGAGCCAAGCTAGCTCGTCAGCTAAACAGCTTACAGCTCTGTTTACAGAAGTAGTTAGCATTAGCTATCCTGTGTAAGAAACTGTAGGTTTAAATTGGATCTCCGGTTGATTCTGCGTATTACAGAGACCTTAAATAAATACACTAGGGAAGCACAGTTTGAAAAGGTAGCACAACTCGACAGAACACCGGTCGCATTGGATTTTATGATATAGAGCGAACTCTGGGGCTTCGACGTGGTAAAACTACCCAAGCCCCAAATCACCAAGTCTCAGTCTGAAATTCAAGGGTTAACTTTATCGAGCACATAGTGCTGCATCTTTATAACTGCTGTATACAGCCGTTATACAGAAAACCTGTCCTTTGAGTTTTAAAGCTGTAAATTTTACTGTGGGGGGAGACAGGTAGGCGTTCTCTGCTGCGGTGCGGTTCTGAGGCCAATCAGAAGCGATATATTTGCATGTATGAATATTCATAAGCCAGAGGCCAAAACCTGTCTTTCTTTAGAGACCTCTAATTTAGTGAATTAAAGCAGGGCTATACAGAAACACCAGAGCATTTTTCCCCACTCATTCTAGATACCACAACTAGACATTTTAAAATTAATTCATAAAACGATGGAATGAGACCTTTAAGTAAAGGTACTAAAGTATTTAACATTATGCTTTTGTAGTCTATTGTAAAATGTAATACTAAAGTACCAAGTTTGCACTCTGTAAAAGGGCCTGCAAATGCCTGATCCAGGAGAGCGAAGATCAGGGCTCCTGGTCCAGGGTTAGTCTGGGGTTTAACACTCACTTATTTGTTTGTTTCTTTATTTTCAGTTTGAGTTAGTGGTGTTTGTTAGTTTGGGGTTTAACTTTCACTTATTTGGTTCTGTATTTTCAGTTTGAGTTAGTGGTGTTTGTTAGTTTTTGGTTTAACACTCACTTGCTGGACTGGTCGGGCGAGGGTCGCGGGGGCAGCGGCTCCACAGAGAACAGCTCCTCGCTGCCCTGAACGGCGTCGATGCTGGTGCTGGCCAGAGTGAACGGAGCCGTGGGCCTGGCGATGCCCATCCGCACCGGTACAATCAGAGACTCGGCCACGTTACACAGCTCCTCCACCGCGTACGGCAGCAGAGCCTGGAACACCCGCCGACACTTCCCTATGGGCTGAGGGATGAAGTTACTGCAGGAGAGAGAGAGAGAACTCAGATTAACATAACATCTGGAGAAGGACGAAGACCTTTGTGCTGATTTCAAAGACATTATGAATTCCTATTAATTGCAGTCGAACATGCAATATTTTATAATATTGTAAGAAAAAGGCTTAATTACTGTCTAAAGATAGTCTTATTTTCTAATGTTGCCATTTAAAACACTTAAGATCAATCTTCACTCTTTCACAGATTTTTCTCATGATTTTTCCATGCTTTCAAGGCAAATTTTCATGACCATACGATCTTTAAAACATCAGTACAGAGAATAAAAGCAAAAATAAATTAAAACTATAATTAAAAGTGATATAAAATACTAGTTCTAAAATGATTCTGATAAAATGTTGACACACAATCTTTAATAATTAAATGTGCGTCTGATCCTGGGAGCTCCATTGTTTAGGGCTAAATTACTGAATTTAACTCTAAGCTGATGTATTTATTAGCTTAAAATAGATTTTCTCCATCGATAAACATAATAAAGCAAAACTTTCTAGGTATTATTTTTCCAAAACTTATTCAGGCCTAAAAAAAATTGCCATTTACAAATTCCTTGACTTTTCCAGGTTTTTCATAACTAACTTTAGCATTTTACTAAGTTAAGTAAACAAAACTGGCGCTGGATGTTAAGGAGGATGTTTCCAGGAGGGAAATTTGTGTAGATTTTTTGGGTAAAATTTATTTACAGTAAGATTTGATTCCCCAGATATCCAGAAATTAGCATTAGCGGCTAACCACTATCACTACAGGCATTACTACTTCTAACAAACTGAATGATAGAATTCACGCCTAAGACGCACTGGATTTTGGGAAAATTAAAGGATTTTAAGTGCAGCATATAGCGTTAAAAATAAGATACTAAAATATAAATATCTAGTAGAAATTACTAATAATAAGAAAGCAGAAAGCTACTAAAGCAAAAATCACATTCTTACTTTTTCTTCTTGGACGAGGCCATCTCCACACTGAGGATGACGAAGACTCTGGCGACGGAGCGCAGGAACCTGCGGGTCACGCAGATCGCCTCTTCCCTTCGGCCTGGAGTGTATTTATTCTGCAGCTCCTTCACCAGCGTCCCCAGCAGAGTGTCTATAAACTGAACACCACCAAAAACACACCAGTATTACAGTCAGAACACAACAGGGTTCATACAAGTTTTAACCAATGCATTTCCATGATTTTTCTATGCCCTCAAGACACATTTTTATGACCATACGATTCCTAAAACATCAGTGCAGACATGGGCAATAAAACCAAAATTCAACTAAGACTATAATTTAAACTGATTAATATATTAGATCTAAAATTAATCTGATAAAAACTTTGCCACAATTTGTAATAAAATGTGTGTCAGATCCTGAGAGCTCTATTGTGTAGAGGCTAAATTACTGAATTAACTCTGAGCTGATTTATTTGTTAGCTCAAAACAGATTTTCTCCATTAATGAACGGAAACACAATGATTTGTAATGATTTTGGAAATTGCTATTTTCAAATTCCATGATTTTTTCAATTTTTTTCATGACTGCACGCTCTCTAACACAAGCTGGGTACACTACTAAAGCATATAGATCTCATCTGCATTCCTATTCTAAATCAGCTTGTCTGGGTCATACTAGATTTTACTAGACTTTAAAACATGTTTTCTTCTGCCTCATCTTCCTCATCATATATTTTCCTGCTATAAAACTTCTAGATATTGTTTTACATTTGAATTTTTAACGCCTTTTTACGTTTACTTTCATATGCGACCAATTAAAGCGTATTGCTGCTAAATGGGAACGACTCTGAATAAGACTAAAAGTAAGAATCTGTATGAACAACTGTATATTTAAAGCAGTTTTCTGCGGGACTCACAGTGATGTCTGGAGCACACTTGACGATGAGGCAGTGTGTGAAGCAGTCCAGCCTGATGGTGCCGCTCTGCTGGTTCAGGTACATCTGCTCCTCCGGCAGGAGGTGAGCGATCCGGCTGCTCGCACTCAGCCTAAAAAAAAACACACACCCTCATTTATAAACCAATAAACTAATGCAGAAGAGGTGTACAAGCTCTGTAATACACTGCCTGATCAAAAACTGATAAACTACTGCATGGGTGATTATTACATTTTAGCAACAACAAGAGTTATTTAACCCTAACTGATGCAGGGAGTAGCTTCTCATTTCTTAAACAACCATGTGGAAAGATCCATCCTGTGGTCTGAATATAAACCAAACCATCGCACAACATTAAAACGTTCCAGAAGAGCCACTCACGGGTCTTTGTTCTCCTGCGAGCCGAACATGATCATGCACTTCAGGGCGTTCCAGTCCTGCAGCACTCGCTCCAGAGCCAGCTGAGCAAACCGCGGGGGCTCCAGGTCATGATCCGGCATGTCCGAGTCTGAGAGAGAGAGAGAGACAGATTACTGATTGTAGATGCTTTACTTTAACATAAGTTGTAAAATCAGCTACCTGACAGTCTTGTGATTTATTGATACATTTTAAAGCGGACTGTAGGTATAGATCCCTTCCTCAGACAAAGTCTGCTAGACAATCCTGCTGTGTACTGTCTGAGGTTCCCAACCACAATAACTGAAACGGCCAATGTCTCTTAACTGATCTAGTGGGTGGGGCTCTAGTATGGGTTGGCAGGTGAGGGGTGGAGCCAGGGTACTTTTTTTTCTTTTTTCTTTTTTTTCTCAATAAGGGAGGAGCATCCAATTAGCTCATAAAAGCAAACATGCCATATGGACGTCAAACTCTTTCAGCTTTTTTTGGTGTTTATAGTGTTTATAGAAGTAGTCAAGACCCAAGAAGTAATACAAAAGCATGCAAAACGTGAGCTTTACATAATATGCATCCACTTTAAGAGTGTTTAGTGTTTAACCCCTCTATCGATTCTCAGTTTTTAATTCATCATAGCTCAGTCTGAATAATGAAGATTCTCTACCTTCTGCATTGGCTGCCTTGCGGTTCCGGTCTTCTCTGATACGAGGAGGCCGATACTGACAGTGCTCCACGCTCTGCCTCGCCACCGTCTGCACCAGAAACAGCAGGATGTGCTCACCCCTGTGAAGAAGGGAGGAAAAGAGAGAGAGAGAGGAGGTGACTTTCTGACCTAGTGTTGCACAGTGTACCAATAGTAGAAACATCTCAATACTTCAGTATTAAAAATTGTACAAAACCCCTTTTATTTAGTGCTGGTATTTTAAATCAATCATTCTACTCTGTATACCCCCCCCCCCCCCCCCCCCTTAATCACTAGTGATGCACCAACACCAGGAGGGTGAAGACTAGCACATGCCTCTTCCGATACTTGATGCAGCATTACCGAGTAGCATCACAGCGCTAACGCTAGGAGGAAAGAGCAGCGACTCTGTTCTGATACATCAGCTCACAGACGCAGCCTTGTGCTCATCACCCTAGAAGTGATGAGGGGAAAGAGCACCATCTACTGTACCCAAACAGAGAGATTGTGGAAAACACTCAATAATAAAAATCTCTCCTTCAAAGCTTCTTTCACAGTAGCATTCTGTGACTGGTTTACTGCTTAATTGCTTCTTATAATCCGGTGCTCCTTATGTATGAATTCTATCAGTCAGGTATTAAGGAGCAGTAAAGTCACTCTGCTGAAGTACAGAGTTATACAGGAGTTTCAGTTTAGTTCTCCAGCACCCAGACTGGAGCAGCATTAGCATTATTCCCTAACCAAGCTAAGCGCTAGCTCTTTCACCATTCAGAGATGAGTGTTATCTGCCTGTAGTCTGCTGTAAACCCTGGCTACCAATAGCCTCTAGCCACGCTAGGCGCTAGCTCTTTCGCTGTTCTGAGGAGAGTAAATCTGACTTTAGCCTGCTGCTAACCCCAGCTAGCACTGCTGGAGCAGCATTAGCATTAGCCACTAACCGCACTTTCACACCAACTCTTTCACTGTTCAGAGGTGAGTATATCGGACTGTAGTCTGCGTGTTTACTGTGTTAAAACAAGCAACATGGGACAAACTGCTAGCTAATATCACCCTGGCTTATCAGAACACTCAGGGTTTCTCAGTGTAGCGCTGCCAGGCAGCTAGCACTAGCATTATTAATGGTAATGCTGCTGCACCCAGCCTAAGTAGAAAACTGGAAATCTAAGCTTACTGTAAATAAACAGAAGCGCTTTACACACCCAAATAAACAGTTTTCAGGAGAGAAATCTGTGTAGGTTAAAATCCAGCACTCATTTAACTTTAAGATAAAAGTAATGACACCCCTGTTCATTACTAGTGTCACATACTGCACCTTATAATACAAGGAATCTTATAGTGCAGAAAATATTTAGTTTAGTGTTTAGTGGTTTAGTGTTTAGTGCCTCTTTAGGAGGTTTTAAGTTGTTCTTCATGCAGCTGGAGGTTGAGTGAGGGCAGGAGCTCACCTGCTGTTTGGGCTGGTGACCAGGTTGGTGGTGGTCAGCAGTCTGTAGAGCAGGTCCAGACGGGCTGCCTTCTGTCCGGCGATCAGAGTTTTACACTTGCATTTCTCCCAGCAGTCGCAGTACGCGGTGGGAGACGTCCTCTTCAGCCTGAATCAAACACAGAAAGACTGAGCTTCAGATCTCTGCTATAATAAAACACACCGTTTCCTGTTTTCTGGATTCGGTCACACTGAATCCATCAGAATCTTCACTCACTTGCAGTCGTGGCCTTTGTGGCAAACCCTGGCACACTCCGTACAGCAGCACAGAGACTCCAGCAGACCACACGTCCTGCACTCAAAGATATCCTACACACACAGAAATATATTATTAATCTACTGTATTTCACATTAATCCAACAAAACTTTTACCACAACAAACATCCACTTAAAGATCACACTTTATTTAATATAGTGCTGGGCGGTATGACCAAAAATGTATATCTCAGAATTTTACAGTATTTTATATGTGTGTATATATATATATATATATATATATATATATATATATATATATATATATATATTTTTTTTTTTTTTTTTTTTTTTTTTTTTTTTTTGCATGACTGGGCCTTAAAATAGCTTTGTGAGTTACTGTACTGTTAGGAGTGCATACAATATAAACACTAAGGCTTTAAACTAAGGCTTTAAATTTAGGCTTTTATTACTATTGGGTTTACTTTGTCCCACAAAATATATGAAAAATATACAAAATATATGAAGAAATAAGACTTAATTATCAGGAAAACAGTTAAAGAACGTAAATGGCTTCCTTTACAATACTAAGTATTTTAAATAGTTCCACTATTTACACTATAAAATGTAAGTATTCAAAAGAGATCATTTTTAAAAACTATTGACCAAATAAGACAAGTTTAAAATCACTCAATTTTATTTCTTAATTTTTTTTTTATTTTCTTAAAAGCCAACAAATAAATTTGTACAATTTACAATGCAAAATATTCTTGAAGCCATTAGAGGCATTACAGTATTATAATCAGTCACAGGTCACTCTTCTTTCTCCAGTAATAAATACATTCAGTTCAGTGTGAATTAAAATCCTATTTAAAATATTTCAAGCTACAGTATTTATTATATATGTAAAAGGGCTATAGTTACTGCTCTTGAAGTTTATTTGCACCTCGTATCCAGAGTTTTAGGGAGTTTTATCTCTTGTGCTGAATAAATTATTCTGTATGCAGGACTGATTCTGGGCTCATCTAGGGGACGAGAGGAATTTTTCTCCGAGATGTGGATTGATTGCGTGATTCCGCTTGTCTCTTTTCTGAGTGAATTATTGCTGTTTGATGTTTTTCTATTTTACTCAGATAAAAACACTCATACAATGAGGAACAGCAGCAGGAGCTCCTCAGATAAAGCTACTAAGCAGATATTATACTATGCTGGGCTGGCACACACACTTCCTCCAGGACTCAAGCAGCACTGATCACACTTGTGTGATTTTGGAAATATAGACTTATTACACTAGTAATGTAATTTTTACTTTAAACAGAATTAAAATATCCCGTTGTGGTGTTCTGACCTGGTTGATGTGCTCAGCTCCGGTCCAGGTGAAGCTGCAGGTGTCGTTACAGCAGAGAACGTAGAGCGGAGAGTCGTCAGGGTTGGTTCCAGCCGGACAGATCATCTCCATAAACACAGAGTTCACATCCTCCTTCTCACCAATCCCAGGCTCTCCTGCACAACCAGATTAACAATTATACACTGTGATTAATACTGGACCAAGAACAAGAGACAGAACAAGCAGAACAAAATAACAGGAAAAACAGGAAGATCAAGAAGCAAAATACAAGTAGAAGTAGAAACAAAAGAAACAAACAGAAGAAGCAGAAGATCGAGAAACAAAACTAGAACAAGTAGAAATACAAAGTAAAAAATTAACTAGATAAATTAGAAGTAAAACAACAAGAACAAAAAGGTAGAAGAACCAAAAAAGAGGTAGAAGAAGAAATAGAGAAACCACAAGATGAAGTAGAATAAAAGTTAGAACAAAACCAAATAGAACTAAAAAGTAAAAAAATAAAAGACCAATAAGCAAAGCAAAAAGATAAAGTAGGACAAGAGGTAGAATAACCAGAACAAATGGAAGAAGCAGATCAAGAAGCAACACAGAAAGCAGAATAAGCAGAACAAGAACAAAAAGGTAGAAGAACCAGAACATGAAGTAGAACAGAAAGCAGAGTAACCATAAGATGAAGTAGAATAAGAGGTAGAACAACCAGAACAAATAGAAGCAGAAGATCAAAAAGCAAAACAACTAGAACAAGATGTAGAAATTCATACAGAAAAAGAACTAGATGATACAGAAGAATACCAATAAATAGAAAAAGAAGATAAAGTTAATGAATTAGAGAAACAAGAAGTAGAAATACAAGTAGAAAAAAAACCAATAAGAAGAACAACAAGAAAAAAGGGGAAGAAACAGAAGATGAAGTAAAGAAACCAAACCAAAAACAAAAGATAAAAGAAGAATTAGAGAAACCATAAGATGAAGTAAGAAAAACGTAGAAGAAGAAAAAAACAAACAACTAGAAGAAGCAGATCAAGAAGAAACAAAACTAGAACTAGTAGAAGAAATAAGTAGAAAACGTAGAACATCAAAAAGTAGAACAATAAGATCAAGAAGGTAAAAGAAACAAAAGAAGATGACCAAAAAGTAGAGTAATCATAAAAGGAAGAATAAGTAAAAGAACAAATAGAAAATACAAACAATTAAGAAGTAGTAGAAGGACCCGAAAATCCAACAGTAGAAGAACCAAAAGTTTAAAATGTAGAAGAAGAACCAGAAGTAAAAGAAGAAATACAAGAACAAGAATCAGTAGAACCAGAAGTAGAAGTAGAACAACAAGAAGTATAAAATGCATATGGGCAAGTTTTGGAACCCTGAAGATCAAAAAGAAGAGGAACAAGAAGAAAATATTTAACAAACTCTATATTTTTATAGAATAGAATTTTATAAATGAACTCACCCTTGGCTATTTTCTGAGCTGCTTCCAGGACAGTGATGGCTGCTGGGTACGCTCGTCCACTCACAGCCAGCATAAACGGAGTCATTCCCCGAGCATCCCTAACACACAACAACACACACAGTTACAACCACAGCCAGCAGGCACTACAGCACACCAACAACACACTACAGGTGCTGGTCAACGAATTAGAATAATTTGAAATGGTGCTATCATGAAATTCTTTGAATGCATTTTTTGTGTAGAAAGCAAATCAGGTGTTCACCGCACCTGTCCTACTCATTAGACTAATCACAGAACTTGTTACCTGGAAAAAAATGTGCTCAGCTGAGCTTTCCAAAAGGCCCATTTAGGCCATTTAACTGTGACACTGTTGTTTTATTGAATTAGAATAATGGAGAAACCGTTTCACTGAATTAGAATAATTTTTATTATAATTACAATCATCACTTTCTCAGTATTTTGTGGCTGCCCCCTTGGCTTGTATGACTGCCTGAAGTCTCCGCGGCATCGATTTTGTCCAGCTTGTCGCAAGTTTCCGCACTCACAGCTTCCCAGGCAGTGGCGATGTTCTGCTTCAGTTGGTCCAGCGTAGTAGGCTTTCTGTCGCGAATTTTCCGCTTGACGATGGCCCAAAGGTTTTCAATGACGTTGAGGTCAGGCGAGTTGGCCGGCCATGCCAAAACTTCAAGCTGTTTTTTAGTGAACCAATCTTTGGTCGACTTTGCCGCATGAGCCGGTGCAAGATCCTGTTGAAATATGAAGTCTTCTTCGCCGAACTGTTCCTCAACAGTCGGAATCAGGAACGTTTCCAGAACATCTTGATATACGGCAGCATTGACAGTCTTCTTGAGGAAGCAGAGTTTCCCTACACCTCGAGCGGACATGCATCCCCAGACCATAACGCTCTGGGGAAACTTGACGGATCTTTTCACGCACTCGTGGTTGTAGGTTTCGCCACCACGACGCCAGACACGAGGACCTTGGTCACCGAAGGAGATGCAGAAGCGTGATTCGTCACTGAAGACCACTTTCTGCCAGTCTTCAGCAGTCCACTCGCCGTGTTCTTTGGCCCACTTCAGCCGTTTCTCCATTTGTTTCTTGTTCAGCATCGGTTTTACTGCTGGAACGCGAGATTTGAAGCCGAGTTCGCGCAGACGACGGTAAGTGGTTGATCTGGAGAAGCCAGCGCTGGTCTGCTTGTTCCACAAGTCGGTGAGCTCGGAAGTGGACTTGCGATCTTGTGAACCGGTTGCTGACTGCGATCTTTCTCAGCTGCTTGTTGACGCGAGCAGAAGTTTTTCGGACGCCGGAACAGTTGGTGCGCTTGCTGCAGTTTTTCTTGAGAGCTTTGCAGACGGAAGACTGGCTGATGCCGAGCTGCTCAGCAATTTTAGTTTGGGTCAAGCCTTGTTGGCGAAGGGCTTGAATTTGAGCCACTATTCCGGTTGAGAGGTCGCGCTGCTTACCCATGATTGATTTTACAACTTAGAAATTCTACTCAACCCTGACTTTATACTGCACAGTGAACACTCTTCGCAGAAAACAAAAATTCGAGCATTTATTCTAATTCAATGAAATGGTTTCTCCATTATTCTAATTCAATAAAACAACAGTGTCACAGTTAAATGGCCTAAATGGGCCTTTTGGAAAGCTCAGCTGAGCTAATTTTTTTCCAGGTAACGAGTTCTGTGATTAGTCTAACGAGTAGGACAGGTGCGGTGAACACCTGATTTGCTTTCTGCACAAAAAATGCATTCAAAGAATTTCATGATTGCACTATTTCAAATTATTCTAATTCGTTGACCAGCACCTGTATATACACCAGGGGTCTGCAATAGACGTGAAACATCTGGCCCGTAAGGTTGGTTAAATTATTTTTTATTCCTTTCTTGTTGGGTTTATCTGCTTTGAGATCAACTGTTCTGCTGTAATTGGGTTCAACAACCCTCTGGGCTGGAGAGCTACTAGTCTGTAGCACTCTATTCCATTATACTTCATTTTACAAAACAGATTTTTTTTTTTGTGGCCATGTAATGGCTTGGAAAATATCTTAATTGCCAAACTTAATTGCCGACCCCTGATTTACACACACAAAGACTAGTGTAGAACACAGTGGAAGACAGAAGAGATAAATCGCACTTCTCCATATGGAAATTTAATCTATGAGTCTGCGTTTGGAGGTTGCCAGAAACAGCTCCATTCAAACCTCCCATCACCAAACACTGCAGCAATGCAGGTCAGCTGATGGATAATTTTGGTCATATAGTGTATATTAGTAATGCATGTAGTTCATATAGATTTTGTTAAAAGCTCTACATACTTAGCAGAGAGCAGTTCTCGTAGGTGAGGTCTCAGGACCACACTGTCGCACATCAGCTTCAGGATAAGGTGAGCGTTGGCCTTGCGGTCTTTACTCTCCACTACAGACGGCTCTGAAGAAGGTCCTGTAATTAAAAAAAAAAAGACAGTGTTATAAAATCCCATTAATGTATAAATTAATTTGATTGGATGACTGTGAACCAAGGTTGACATGTTTGTAATGCATTGTATTCTGTACATTTAGTCTGGTTGGTTTCGGTTTCACACTGCAGTTTAGTTCCTTTTATTTATGTTTATAAATAAAGGTTACCATATTTATTACCATAACTATAAACTAGTAAGAAAAAGGGTGTCATCATGTTTTCCTTCTAATTCAGCAGGTGAAGCTAGTAAAGCTAAGCTATATTGTAAAGTTAAACGAGTGCTGGATGTTAATCTACACATATTTCTCTCCTGAAAACTGTTTATTTGGGTGAGCAAAGCGCTTCAGTTTATTAACAGTAAGCTTAGATTTACAGATTTCCACTAAGGCTGGGTGCAGCAGCATTAGCAGCTAACCGCTAGAGCTAGTAAAATGCCGCCTGACAGCGCTACACTGAGGAACCCTGAGTGTTCCAGTAAACCAAGGTGATATTAGCTAACGGTCCATCCCACGTAGCTTGTTTCAACACAGTAAACGCACAGACTAATACTTGCCTTTGAACGAAAAAAAAAAAAAAAAAAAAAGAGCTAGCACTAAGCGCAGGTTAACGGCTAATGCTAATACTGCTCCAGTCTGGGTGCTGGAGAACTAAACTGAAACTCCTGTATAACTCTGTACTTCAGCAGAGTGACTTTACTGCTCCTTAATACCTGACTGATAGAATTCTTACATAAGGAGCACCGGATTATAAGAAGCTCTGATGATTTATGGGAAATTTAAAGGATTTTATGTGCATCTTACAGTGTGAAAAAAACAGGGTAATCTACAGTTACAGTAGATACAGAATCACCAGCATCGTAATCTGCTGAACCCATACAAGAGAAGTCAGATTTCAGCACAACTCATTCTTTTTCTTCTTCTATTGTTTACTGAGTAACAACAGCTTGTCTCAACTGCTAAACTTCTTAGAAACTTGTCAGGTATGCAGTTAAAGTGTGATACAGATAAGTAAATTAAACAGAACTAAGCAGCGTGAACCGATACGGATCAGTCTGTCTCACCGGGGATGGTGGAGGTGCTGGGTCCTTGGCTGGGGCCGGTGGAAGCTGTGGTAAGGGAACCGACTGCAGGGGCCAAGATGAAATCAATGTCACCATCTAGCAGAGAAGACGTTTATGTAGGAGGTTAGGGGCTACACCCAGGCATGCAATGGTCTGGTGCAGGTTAAGAGAAGTGGTGACTGACCCAAAAAAAAAGGAAATCTGGTGTGATTGCTCTGGTGGTTAGGTGTAAATATAAATATAAACTATTCCTAATTTCTTTAATATTTGGAGGAAACTTCAGCATTACTTGAAGATTACTGCATTTATCCATCACGCTGTAAGGAATTAGTCCTAAAAATGTATATTTAATTAAATTATCTATACACTTAATCTATAGACCTAAAATCAGTTCTTCTATCCACCTTATTCTAGGGGGAGGTGACCAGGTTTGTTTAGCTCTAAGAAATTTCAGAACAAAACAAGCATAGATCATAAACAGTAATAATAAACAGAGAAATAGTAGTATAATATACTCAGTTAGCTCATCTCTCTCACGCTTGCTCCATCTGCCTGTCTCTCTCGCGCTCACTATGTCTGCTTGTCTCTCTCGCACTTGCTCCATCTGCCTGTCTCTCTCGAGCTCTCTCGCTCCGTCCATCTCTCTCGCGCTCACTGTCTGTCTGCTTGTCTCTCTCGCGCTTGCTCCATCTGCCTGTCTCTCTCGCGCTCACTATCTGTCTGCTTGTCTCTCTCACGCTTGCTCCATCTGCCTGTCTCTCTCGCACTCACTATCTGTCTGCTTGTCTCTCTCGCACTTGCTCCATCTGCCTGTCTCTCTCGAGCTCCCTCGCTCCGCCTGTCTCCCTCGCGCTCACTGTCTGTCTGCTTGTCTCTCTCGCGCTTGCTCCATCTGCCTGTCTCTCTCGAGCTCACTCGCTCCGTCTGTCTCTCTCGCACTCACTTGCTGTGTCTCCCTCTCTCGCTGTCTTCCTGTCACTCTCGCGCTCACTGTCTGTCTGCTTGTTTCTCTCGCGCTCGCTCCATCTGTCTGTCTCTCTCGAGCTCACTTGCTGTGTCTCCCTCTCTCGCTTGCCCTGTCTGCATGTCCCTCTCAAGCTCCATCGCTCTGCCTGTCTCTCTCTCTGTTTTCCTGTCGCTCTCGCGCTTGCACTGTCTGCATGTCTCTCTCGTGCTCACTGTCTGTATGTCTTTCTCACGCTCAGTCTGTATGTCTATCTCTTGCATTCGCTGTCTGTCTGTATCTCGCACGCTCTGTCTGCCCATCTCTCACGCGATGTGTCAGCCTGTCTCTCTGTTGCTCTGTCTCTCTCGCGCTCTGTCTGCCAGTCTCTTTGCGCTCTGTCTGTCTGCTCGTCTGTCTCGCACTTGCCCCGTCTGCCTGTCTCTCTCAAGCTCCATCGCTCTGCCTGTCTCTCTCTCTCAGTTTTCCTGTCGCTCTCGCGCTTGCACTGTCTGCATGTCTCTCTCGTGCTCACTGTCTGTATGTCTTTCTCACACTCAGTCTGTCTGTCTATCTCTTGCATTCGCTGTCTGTCTGCATCTCGCGCTCTGTCAGCCTGTCTCTCTCGTGCAGTGTCAGCCTGTCTCTTGGTTGCTTTGTCTCTTTCAGGCTTAGTCTGTCTGCCTGTCTCTCTTAAGCTCTGTCCGTCTGCCTGTCTCTCTTACACTTACTCTGTCTATATGTCCGTCTCTCTTGTGCTCCCTGTATGCTTGTCTCTCTCGCGCTCGCACTGTCTGCCGGTCTCCCTTGCGCTCGCACTGTCTGTCTCTCTCGCTCTCTTTCCATCTATGTCTCCCTTGAGCTTGCCCTGTCTGTCTCACACACTCACTCTGTCTGCCCGTCCCTCTCGCACCTAAACCACACTACACTATTAATTTTAAAATTACTTTTTCAGACTGCATTCACTTTAAATATAAACAACATTAAATCCTTTAATATGAACTAACTGGATGCATGCAGTAGAAGTGAACTCTTTAAAGTGGGTGTGGCAGAATAAGGTGGATAGCATCACTTAAAGAAAGAAAACTTTATTTTTAAGGTGGGGTGATGGGAGGGGAACGTGGAACATGATGTGAATGGTTAATAGTTTTGTGCTCCACCACCGAGTGCACAGTGATGTCATCAATCAAATAACTAGACATTTTAGAGGCAGCAAATCAAGGCTCATGAGCAAATGCATTAAATATGTATTAAACTCTATATGCTATAGTCTCACACATACCAGGATCCATAGGCGGGGGGTCCGGGACCCAGCTGGGTGGTGCTATAGGTGGGGACACCGGGTCCTGGTGGTCGGCGGAGGAGGGGCCAGACTCGTGACGGCCCAATCCGGCAGCTCGGAGGGATCGTCTCATCATCTCTCGGAGACGGAGACTAAACAAACACCAAACACTAAAGATTAGAGCACTGGTAGACCTTCAAATGTGAGGAGGTACTTACTATACACACTCACACTAGACCAGGCTGCCAGGCATGATGCATGAAGCTACACAAAAGCTTGCTGTCGCTCAATTTAGATTCAATTAGAGCTTCAAATGGAACATTGTTTTATTCTATAAACTACAGATGACATTTCTCCCAAATTCCAAATAAAAATATTGTCATTTAGAGCATTGAATAGCAAAAAATGAGAAATGGCTAAAATAACAAAAAAGATGTAGCGCTTTCAGACCTCAAATAATGCAAAAAAGTTCATATTCATAAAGTTTTAAGAGTTCAGAAATCAACATTTGGTGGAATAACCCTGGTGGTTTTTAATCACAGTTTTCATACATCTTGGCATCATGTTCTCCTCCTCCACCAGTCTTACACACTGCTTTTGGATAACTTCATGCTGCCTTACTCCTGGTGCAAAAGTTCAAGCAGTTCAGTTTGGTTTGATGGCTTGTGATCATCCATCTTCCTCTTGATTATATTCCAGAGATTTTCAATTTGGTAAAATCAAAGAAACTCATCATTTTAAGTGCTCTCTTATTATCTAGAGTTGTATGTCTTAACCATTCTGTTATGTTACAGGTCAATTTGACTCATTGTGAAGTTTGAATATCTAGGAAAAATAGTTTAAAATAGTACAAAGTTTTTTTTTAGTCTTCGTCTGCTTGCCTTAATTAGTGTTTTCAACATATAATATGAAAATGGTTCATCTCACATATTTGCAACCCATACCCTGCAAAAACTAAACAAAATTGCAATGTTATGTTTCAATGTAACGTAAAACTATTGTTTTATATGTTGGTCTTTTAAAAGTAACGAAATAATGAAATATAAAAAAAAAAAAAAAAGTTGGAACGTTTTTTTTTTTGTTTTTTTTTTTATGAAAAATGAAAAATGAATAAATTATCCTATTTAAACCATTACCTGTTGGAGGTAAGGAACACCATTGCACTAAATACTGATAGAATAATTAGTAATGGAGGTAATAACAAATTATTCACACTGCTTGTCAGGATTTTTTGGGGTTTCAGTCATCTTTTGTATAATTAAACAAACATGCACCGGTTCAAATTAACCCTGAAACACCATTACTGTTCCTGAAAAATTAACATAATAGGAGGGATAATACTTTAGACTGGCTATTTTTAATAGATCTGGCAACCCTGTTCTCAGTGAAGGTATCTGGTGGAGCTGCTGCTCTCGGTTATTCTTTATCACTCAGATACACAGTAAGTACAGCTGTCTGTTGTCTTGTCTCATATCTGGTGTGTTTACGAGTTGGAAACACAGAAAGCAAGCGGAAAGTCTGACAACTCTGACAGTTAAATTTTGTGTCAAAAACTTTTTATAGTCAATATGATCATTGCAGCCCTAGTTGAAAACACAGTAGGGTTTTTAATCCACAACATCTACACAAATGCAGTGATGCAAGCAGCTGTGCACCAGCTGTAGGAGTAAAGTGATTTACGTACCCGCGACTGCTGGACGATCCGGTCCTGTTTCCAGAGCTGTTGCTGGACACCACAGAGATAGCATTAGCGATGGCTTCTACTGCAGAAAGACGCTCCGCGAAAGTGTTCCTCTCCGAGCGCTCAGCTTCTGCAACAAAACACACACGATAAACAATATAATCCACGCTTATAAAGATATTAAATACCCTAAATCTGCAGTACAGCAGGTTCTCCTCGGAGCAGTGATCAGACCTTCCTCCTCCTTGGTCTCCTTGTTGCTGACGGGGAAGCAGACGGAGACGCAGGCGTGGAGGAGGTTCCGGTTCCCATCACAGCGGTGACCCAGCAGAGCGTCCAGAGCGTGGGGGTTCTGCTCCAGCAGCACGGCCTGCTCCAGACTCACCAGATACTGCCGGCACGCCTCGTAATCACACCGCAACACGTGCTGCATGAGAGTCTGCTTCTAAAACACACAAACACACACAGAAAATACATTTAACAAGACAATACAATCAGCGTTAAAGATCACCTAACCATAAATATATACACTGTACCGTATTTTTCACACTATAAGGAGCACCGGAATATAAGGCGCATTATGCAACACGAGTAAGGAACAGGGGTGTCGCCATGTTTTCCTTCAAATTTAGCAGGTCTCACCACTAGGTGGTAGTAGTGGGGTATCTTAACTAATTAAGTAAAGCTAAGCTAAGTAAACAAAACTGTAATTCTTTATATATAAAAAAAAAAAGCTTAATTTCTCCAGCACTAAGGTTGAAACATTATCAACAGCCTTAGCAGCTAACCGCTAGCACTTAGCGGAGTTAGCCGGTAATGCTAACGCTGCTCCAGCAGTGCTAGCTGGGGTTAGCAGCAGGCCGATAATACTCACCTTTGAACAGAGAAAGAGCTAGCACTTAGCACAGTTAGTGGTTAATGCTAATCCTGCTTCAGCAGTGCTAGACAGGTTTAGCATCAGGCTACAGTCCGATATACTCATCTCAGAACAACGAAAGAGTTGTTAACTGGTATTGCTAATGCTGCTTCAGCAGTGCTAGCCAGGGTTATCAGCAGGCTACAGTCTGATATACTTGCCTCTGAACAGTGAAAGTGTCAGTGCTTAACATGGTTAGCGGCTAATGCTAATACTGCTCCAGTCTGGGTGCTGGAGAACTAAACTGAAACTCCTGTATAACTCTGTACTTCAGCAGAGTGACTTTACTGCTCCTTAATACCTGACTGATAAAATTCATACATAAGGAGCACCGGATTATAAGCAGAACTGATGATTTTTGGGAAAATTTAAGGATTTTAAGTGCAGCTTATAGTGCTAAAAATTCAGTACAATAATATTAATGAAGAGATATTATTAAACAGATAATCTGTGCGTACCTCTACAGCCATTATAATGATAGCAGCTTTCTTCTTGATAGTGGAGTTGCTGGGCAGGTTGGCGAGGGAGTGAACTCCCATGCCCAGGCTGGCGATGGGCGGCAGATCCAGCCAATCAGGATCTCGAATTCCACCCATGCAGTCTTTGGCCATTGGGTAAATTGTGCCGTTTCCATCCCGCAGGATGATGGGGCTTTCCTGTGAACGAGAAGAGAGAAAAGTAAAAAAAAAAAAAAAAAAAAAATTACAATACAGACAGTAGCCCTCTAACCAATCACAGCACTGCTTTTTACCGTGTGCTAATTTGTGATTATCGATGGTTAATTTTTGGCTGTACAGTGGGACACTCGTACACAAATGACCCAAAGACCCCAAAGTATTCAAAAAGTGGACAAAATTTTAAATAAACTTTAAGAGGACAGCCTGAAAGGACTGTCCATGCACACTGCATTATCTGTAGTGCTCACTTCACTCCAAAATATTATGACAACTATGGGGTGTGGAAAGCCAGTGTTTTGCCGAATTCAGCACCCCCGCCAGGAAAAGCACCCCATCTCGGGTTATTGATTAGTGAATTTTGACATTCAGGTTTATTTGGTCACAATAAACAAACTAAAATCAGCAGATTGTCTCAGCTCTCGATTTAAGCAACAAAACGCGTGCTCCCGAGAGGGGGTGGGTGCTTTTCCTGGCGGGGGTGCGAAATTCGGCACAACACCGAACTCGAACGATGATTAGATCTTAAAACTGGGGCTTTTCCAACAATATAAGCACGTAAAGAAGTTGATGAAAGGTAATTAAGAGCCTATGTGGTCATGGAAGTAAACAGAGTAAGTGCAGTTACTTTATCCATTTCCGCTAGCATTAATTAGCCTGCTAGTTTTTAATATGGCTAACTATTTACACTGTGCTCAGAGTCGTCCTCCCATGCAGTTCGAAAAGCGGACTTGAAAATTTTGGTGGCTTCTAGGCTAAAACAAGTTCAGGTAGTTGGAGTTTTTACAAATTCGACTTTCACAATCTAAACTATACTAGCTAGCGGGTGTCTTGAGTGGCTCACTGCGAAGTTTCTAATCTTCGTTATTTCCTAACGTTAGTTGGCTAACATAGGTTAACATAGGTTAGCTAACTAGATGTCTGGCTAGTTCAACTAGATATGTTTAGGCTCTTTGTTTTGCGTGTGGTTTGACTAAAAAGTCAGGAACAAATAATATAGTCATCTATTTTGTGACTTTTTGTCACATTATTTAAGCTTCTAACAAGAAATCAGGACACCCTACTGCTAGACATGCACTCTCAAAACAGAGGGGTATGGCTAAGTGGTGGAATTGGATTGGCCCCAAGAATCCAACCAGAGTATAACACTCAATACTTCTATTTTAAGTTAAGTATATATTTAATTAATTTAAAAAACATGCATTGTTTTAAAATAATGAATCTAAACTGCTGTGAGGTCTGAGATGAAGGAGCAGTTCTTCAGTTCTTACCTGGCCAGCGGTGAAGATGGCCACGTTACGCTCGCTCTGGCCCAGAAAGGCCAGGTTACTCGTGGGGAAGTGATTCTCCTGCTCGGCTTTACCAGTAGCCAAGTCAAAGATACAGTACCTAACCCAGCTACCTGTTTTCAGTACAGCATGAACTCCTGCAGAGACACAACAGCACAGGATACAGCCATTAATTCTCCAATTAAAACTACATAAAACTGTTTTTAAAAGCACAGAAAACAAAATACAGCATGTACAAATACAGCTCGAAATAATTATCATATTTTTGGGACCATAAAGACGCACCACTCCACTGAAGTACAGAGTTATACAGGGAGTTTCAGTTTAGTTCTCCAACACAGAGACTGCAGCACTGTTAGCATTAGCCGCTAACTACGCTAAGCACTAGGTCTTTTCACCATGGTCTGCGTGTTAAAACAAGCTACATGGGACAAACCGCTAACAAATATTACCCTGCCTTATCGAAACACTCAGGCTTCCTCAGTGTAGCGCTATCAGGTGGCATTTACTAGTACTCATCACTCCAGCACTAATGCTCCAGCCTTAGTGCTGGAGACTTTTTTTTAAGGGAATCTAAGCTTACTGTAAACAAATGGAAGACTTAGTTAAGTACCCACCACCACCAGCCAGCAGCGACATCTGCTGAATTAGAAGGAAAACGTGACACCCCTGTTCTTTACTAGTGTCGCATAATGTGCCTTATCTATGCAAACAGACCAGAAAATAGACATTCACTGATCGTGCGCCTTATAATCTGATGTACCTCATAGTGGGAGAAAAACACAATAAGCTTACATTTCCAAGTAGGACTTAAATGCCACCTGACAGCGCTACACTGAGGAACCCTGTAGTGTTCTGGTATGCCAGGGTGATATTAGCTAGTGGTTCGTCCCACATACCTTGTTTTAAAACAGTAAATACGCAAACTACAGTCTGATATACTCACCTCTGGACGATGAAAGAGCTAGTGCTTAGCCTGGTTAGCGGCTAATGCTAATACTGCTGCACCCAGCCTTAGTACTGAAGAAACTTCACTAAAAACTCACATATAAAAACGCTGTACTTCAGCAGAGTTGCTTTACTGCTTCTTAATACCTGGCTGGTAAAATACATACAAAAGCAGCACTGACGATTTTTGGTAAAATTTAGGGATTTTAAGTGTGCCTTATAGTCCGAAAAATACAGTAGATATTTAAACGGGTTTAAAACAAGAATAAAACTAACGTAAAGACAATTGTAAAGTTTGCATAACTAAATATGTATTTATAAATATGTTAATTATTTCCCTTTTACTTTATATAATTGCATTCCTGTTGCACATTTTATACCATTTCTAGATCAAAAAAGAAACTAACATCCTAAATAACTGGAATTCTCTGGTATGTTTCTTAAAAACAGTTTTAATGTTTTGAGATTGGACGTACCTTTGGAGTCAACGTTCACAGCTAAAATTTCAGCTTTCTCTGGTATACAAAGTTTTTTAGGTGTGCGCTGAAAACAGTCTGGAACTTTAGGAGTTCCACCAGTTTTAACAACCTGTGAGGAGGAAACAAAGAACAGCCTGTAAGTGAGAGAATACAGCAATACAACACCACAACAACAACTGTATCTGCCTACAGATAGACTCTACAGACTCTAACTCTAAGTTCACACAGCAGGTAAATGTGGCCAAAATCCTATTGTTTTTTTTTACATCATATGTGACGCTACAAGGAAAGCAAAAAACACACATTGAATCTGATATTTTCAGATTCTTATTTGGGTCACTTCATTATGTGGTATTGAAATCCTGATACATACAGGTGAACCTCAAAAAAAAGAATATCATTCTTTCACATTAAATGATTTAATTTTTATAAAAAAAAGTTAAATATGTTAAATATTAAATACAGGGCTCTACACTGATTTTTTGCGCTGGTAGCGTAGAAGACTTTTATTATGACACATAGTATAGAGAAACGGCTAACCGGTGACGCTAACTGTATTTCTGAGCTGAATTAATCAGTGTTTTTTGATGACCGATTGATTTCTTAGTGCTGGTTAGACAGTGGTTTGATATTGGATATGGATTGTGGCTGTAGTTTACAATTAGTTAGTCATTTATTATATTCACAATGCCGAAATTCAGCTGTCGGCCCGATGCTAGCTAGGCTAACAGACTGCAGATGTTAATAGAGATGCTAATGGCTAAATGGCGATGCTATCCGTATTTCCGAGCTGAATTAAT
The DNA here is from genome assembly GCF_023375975.1 of Astyanax mexicanus. Lineage (NCBI taxonomy): Eukaryota > Metazoa > Chordata > Actinopteri > Characiformes > Acestrorhamphidae > Astyanax > Astyanax mexicanus. Next base: position 122,093,311 of record NC_064408.1, read on the forward strand.
CACTGTTTTTAACAGCAGATGTGTGTGTTTGAGCTGGTTAGTTTTTATAGATCCTGTGGGTTTTATAGGATATGTGGATTATGACTGTAGTTTACAGCAAAATGCAGCTGTCGGTGCTAATGCTAGCTAGGCTAACAGACTGCAGATGTTAACAGAGATGCTAATGGATAACTAGCGATGTTAACTGTATCTCTAAACTAAATTAATCTCTGTTTTTAATAACAGATGTGTGTTTTTGTGCTTATTTAGGCCTGATCTAAGCTCTAACTCTAATCAAATCGTGTTCTGAGAGGTACAGTGATACTGAGGGACTGTATGTGCAGGTGTGTACACAGGTGTGTGTGTGTGTTTACCTGTAGTTCATCTATTCTGAGGAGTCTGCAGTCCTGCAGTAGTGAGGACGGGTCAGAGTCAGTGGGAGCTGCACTCTGGCTGCTCACGCTGCTCGACGTCCCTGGAAATTTCACAGCAACATATGCACCATCGACTTTTAGCACCTTAGAGTTCAAAAGAGAGATTCGTTGCAAACGTGGCGTCATAGCGAACAGTCGACACACAAACAAGGAGACAAAACAAACACACATACATATATACATATACACAGAAATTAAAACATTTACCAAAGGAAAAAAAACTGTAAAAATTATAAAATATTAGATTAACAATAAGAAAATCAAAGTTTAATTTAATAATAGTCATATAAAAAAGCCTGGGCACAGGGTGGCACATTTTGTCACTTTACAAGCATAAAGTTAAATGTATTTTATAGAGATTATAAGTGATTAACCAACACAAAGTATTAGGGGTGGGCAATATTATATCATAGAAAATATATCGTGACACAGAAATATCGTGATATTAAAAATCCATATCGTGATAATAGGGCTGTTCTGTCCTAAAAGTAGTCTAATATTTACTGTGAAGCTTTAGGTGTATTTATTGTAGAATTGTTTTAGTTTGCAGTTTATATGCATGCACTAAATATTCTGCAATATTATTTGCTGCATTATATTATTTTATGCTATATTATTTATTTTGCCACGTTATGATTGTTATACTCTTATACTATATTTCTGAAATGAATTAATACCCAGAAATATTGTGATGTTACTTTAGAGCCATATCGACCACCCCTACAAAGTAGCACATCATTGTGAAGTGAAATAAAAACGATACATTGATTAAAAAACGTTATAAATTTTAAAAAAAATTCAATTGAAATCTGTGACGTGCAAAAGTATTCAGCCCCCTTTACTCTGAACCCCTGAACTAAATAAAATCCAGTGCAGGCAACTGCCTTCAGAAGTCACTGAATAAGTTAATAGAGGCCTGCAGCTGTGTGTAATTTTGTCTCAGTGTAAACAAACATTATCAGCTGTTCTGGGAAGGCCTCAGTGATGTGTTAGAGAACACTTCACAATTATGCAATGCTTTGTGTTGGTTTACCACTTAAAATTTCAGGTTCAAGGGGTATGAATACTTTTGCAAGCCACTGTACATGGGATTTTTTTTTTCTTTTTAGTGCAATGAAATATTTGTGCAACTGGATTAAATAGTATTTCGTTTCCAAAGATTTTAATTCACAAATTCGACAACAACTATAAACTAAACTACCCATAAGGACCAATTGGACAGTTGAACACGTATCATTTTATACATGTTTATATCATATAATTGCTAATATTATAATATTATATAAAGTATCTTCTTCTAAATTGTCCAAAAAAAAAAAAAAAAATTGTTTTAGTATTTTAGTACCATTTTGGCTAAAGTTTGGACAAATCTCTTATAGTTCAATGTATTTTTTCTTTTTATGAGTTTTTTTGTTTTAACTTAAATTTTTAAGTTAAATTACATGTAATTTTCCCCAGGTGCCCAAGCTTCTGTATACGACTGTACTACAAGCAAAAAAATAAAATAAAGAGTAAAAAAAAAAAAAAGATTAAAAACAGTTTAAAAAAAAAAAGATTATTAAAATCCCTGGCTGTTGGTGTTTGGATTCTCCACAGCTGCAGGTTGGTCTATAGTCCTGCTGGTGCACCTACCTTCCCCACAGGGACATTTTTAACATCCTCCACGAACACGACCTCTCGCAGAGGCCACTGCTCCTCGTTCACTTTCTCCTCCTCTTTAGGCGCCGGAGTGGAGCGCCTCCGCTCTGCAGCACAGCGAACAGCACGTTAAATACTATACATATCACACAACAGCATAGAAAACAGCTCTATTCGTACAGGATTAGCTTTACCTGGAGACATAGAGTAGTTTCCCTACAGGAAACATGTAAAATATGTAACTAATTTGCACTTGAAGATGGCTGTAACTACTCGATTTATACACTGCTGTAATCTCTAAAACTACGATGAAAACAAACCTAACCAAGTAATAGGGTAGGGATGAGTAATAATGCCCCAAGATAATACCACAATTTTCAGGGTACATTTGCAATACTATTCTCAGCAATATTATAAAATCTTAAAAGTATTTCTCATTGATTTAAATACAGCTTAAGCAAAATAACATTTAAAGCGCTAAAGTTGGGGAAACGGAGCCAAATGCAGTCCACAGAATTTAATTGGCCCTCTGCATTATTTTGAAAAACATGTTCGAAAAACAAATCATCATCATGTTTTAGAAGGGGCGTAACAAAGCAATTTGCATCGTATAAACATTTAATTCCATGTTCTGTTCACGAAATGTTATGCAGTTGAATTGCATGAATACCAGAGGTTGCAATCCTGCTATTACAGCAGGCCAAAGAGCCAGTGGGCGTAAGCAAAAGGGACACAGGATACATGTTCATGAAGTTGTTTGCACAAATTACCCATACAGTGACCTCACCAGATCTATTCTTACTGGTTTCGGTCTCTTTCAGAATGAGACGTTTAAGGGCTCTGCCACTTTTACGCAAAAACAAACTGTTGCTGGCCACTCCAGAGCATGCTAACTTGTGCTAAATTGCTAAACACAACAAGCTACATATCAATTTACATCTCCCTCATCTGCTGACTTGCCACAGACAAGCAGGTATAGATCCCTCACTCAGATGAAGTCTACTAGCTAATTCTGCTAATTCTGTTTTCAACCAAAATAAACAGAATAGAGGATGGATGGACCAAAAAGAAACTGAGATGGATTTTTTTTTTTTTTTTTTTTTTTTTTTGAGCTTTTGGTCTTGACTGTCTCTATAAAAGGTGCAGAATGGAAATACAAAAGCACACAAAAAGTGAGTTTTGCCTAATATTAATATTAATTTTTAAAGCTTCACGGTTGGATGGAAATAAAGAAATAAAAAATAGCATGTCCACCTCTCCCTCATAAAACTAATACAGTCCTAATAGGATTAACGAGAGGTTTATTATAACCAAACTTGGAGATTTGGAAGGAAGACTCAACTTAATCAATTTCCTATAAACCTGGTGTAGAAACGAACAAACCCTCAGAAAAAGAAATCACACTTACCTTGGAAAACACTGAGGCAGACTGAATTACTAATCAAAACCTGAGCTATTCTTATCCTGTCTTCAGTCACACTGGTTAATAAAGTCACGTATAAAAGAGAGTGAAGCGTAAAAAACTGGCACAGATATAATTGGTGTGAAATTAAAGGCATGTGGAGTAGAGCCAGGGTCAGTGTTAGTAGGGCAGGATACATCTCAGAGTCCTACAGGGACCTGTGTTCAATTTACCCTGCCTATAGATACTGAATTACACTGTTAAATTAAATCATTTTTAAGAAAAATAGTCTTCATGCAGAAACATGGTTTTTTTAAACCATGTTAACACTTTAAAGTATTAATTTAATACGTCCGATAAGGCTGGGGTAATGATCTGGACATTTGAAGGGGATTTAAATCCCACATTTAGCGTTTTTTATCGTTTTGAAGCTAAGATAGCAGAAATAATCGTTGATTAAATCAACTATTGACATCTTTTTGGGTTAAAAGCCATAAAATCTGAAGTGGGAGGTATTATTGTCAGCAGTGCTGAAAAAAATAAGATCTATGAGGGGTATATAAGAGTTAAAGGTAACTTTGGCAGTGGTATAAAAAATCATTTTGGGCTCCCCTGATAGTTTTTAGACGATTTTCCTTTATAAATCATTGGTTTTGATCAGCAAATATTTCAGTTAAATATATCTTATATCAGAAGAACACAGTGATATTTGAGAAGTGAAATGAAGTTTATAAGATTTACAGAAAGTGTGCAAATAATAATTATTTAAACTAAATTACTATTACCCAGGTGCATAAATTTGGGCACTCTTGTAATTTTCTTGATTTAAAAAAAATGCTTTAGCACAAATTTTTAGAACACAAACTAGTTTGGTATAAGTTCATTGACCCTTGACCTCTACCTACACAGGTAAATCCTAAGAATTATGAGAAAGGGTTAAGGAAGCCAATTGCAAGTTTTGCTCCTCTTTTCTCATCTTCTCTGAAGAGCGACAACATGGGAGCCTTAAAACAAAACTCTAATTAAAACAAATTAGCTGAAAAAAAAGATTGTTCAACATCATGGTTTAGAAGAAGGATTTTAGAGATCTCAGCTATCAGTTTCCACTGTAAAGAACATAGTGAGGAAATGGAAGAACCACAGACACAGTTGAGAAAAATCTCAGATAAGCAGAGAAAAAGGATGGTGAGAACAGTCATAGTCAACAGACCACAGACCTCCAAACCAGCTCCAAACACCTACATCATTTTACTGCAGATGGAGTCAATGTGCATCGTTCACAACTCACTAATCTGTGCACTTTACACAAGGAGAGGCTGTATGAGAGAGTAATTAATGCAGAAAAAGCTTTTTCTGCACACACAGACTCTTATTAGAAGCTATAGGAAGCGTTTAGAGGCTGTTATTTCTGCAAAAAGAGGATCTACTAAATACTGTAATTTTTCTGCCTAATTTAGTTTGTTAAAGAACTATTGCACACTTTCTGTAAATCCTATAAACTTCATTTCACTTCTCAATATATATCACAGCTAGACCCTGTATTAGACACTCTACAGCAGCACACAGGGGCAGCATTAGCATTGCTGTAGTAGACAGAGAGGACACCGAAAACGCAGTACGTACTGTAGGGCAGTGAGGCACTGCTGGCAATAGAGGAGGTATCGCTGCATGTGGAGGCAGGTGAAGGGGGCGGGCCCATCTCAGTTTTAACTAGTTCAGGTTTGCTCTCAGTCCTGTAAACAGAAACACAAACAAGGGGGATTAAGATGCATAAACAAAAACGAATAAATACATTTTAAATGAAAAGAATAATCTATTCTGGCTAAAAATTAACTATTAAAATGAACCTTTAACCTTTTATTAACTTTTTTGTATTGTGGATGTGTGTGCATGTTGGTATATGTTCTGTTAGACATTAAAGGAGCTGTATACGATTTCAAGCGACAAAACATTGTTGAATAATTCAATAATGTATAAATAAAATCATTTATGATTTTTTTATTTTTAGTTTTTTTTTTTTACCCAGAATGTGGTCTGTTTATGTTGCAAAAAAATATATTTTAAAAGAAGAGTGTAAATATTAAGACAAACGTCTCGCCCAATGTCCAAATCAAGAGGGGTGTGTTCGTTTTTTTTGTTGTTAAACAAAAAGTAACTCTCCAAAATCATACACAGCATCTTTAAACCCTTTATTTAAAAAAGCACCTTTAAACTCTTCAAAAATAATTTACAGCACCTTTAATCCCTTCAAAATCCCACACAGCACCTTTAAACCCTTCAAAAATAATTTAAAAGCACCTTCAATCCATTCAAAATCATATACAACACCTTTAAATCCTTAAAGAAACATTTACAGCACCTTTAATCCCTTTAAAATGCCATGCAGCACTATTAAACCCTTCACAAATCATATACAGCCCCTTTAAACCCTTCAAAAAATCCTTTACAGCACCTTTAAAACCTCTACAATCACACACAGCATCTTTAAACCCCTTACACTCTTCCTGAAAGTACTGAAACTAAATGAGCATATTCTTTAGAGAGCACGTAGATTTAGCTTACTTGATCTCCTGGGCCTTAGTGCTCTTCTCCATGCTCTTCAGGCTCTCCGGAGAACGCAGCTGGAACCGGCAGCTGTCGTTCATGTTCCACACAGACTCCAGTAGAACACCCACTTTGGGGACTCCGGCACTGACCGAGAAGGCCACAGCGCCGGCGTGGTACAGAGGGTTATTCCTCAAACACACCTACAGCATTAACAGGAGCGAAAACACGTCACATGTTAATTGAAAGACGTGATAGGACATGTCCCAATTTCCATCTCAACCTTAAACACATTATTTGGCAACGTCATTGAAGTATACACTTCATATAAGACATTGGTATAATTGGGACAGACACCACAGTATCTGTTCAGCAAATCAGTTCGCGAAACTTTTCACTGTCATAATTCACTAACCTCTTTTTTTCACCTAGCTATTTAGGATTAGTAGGAACTAACAAGTATAAAAAGTCACTTTGTCTTTTGCAAAAATACAATACAATGTCAACATATGGGGTCAGTCATTTATGTTAACATTTAAATCTATACTTGCGATTTGCGATCAGAAGAACCCAATTAGTCCAAAAACTACATTTTTAGCTTTCTACAGTAAGCACAAAATAGATTCAGATGTAAAACTGGATGGAAACGTTTATCTGGCTCATGTTTCTGTCTGAACTGGCTGTAGAAACTTTTGACTGGGATTCCCACCATCTGATTCACAATCAGTTGAGTGCAATGTTGTCATGTGACCTCTAGATCATGCAGGCAATGTCTCCATATGAGGTCAAAGGGCCAAGGCTTAAATATCATGATGCAGAGAAGCAGAAATATAATGTCTGCATATGAAGAAGCAGCATTTCAACAGGATAAGAATGATGAGGTTGGTTGGTTGGTTGGTTGAGTTTAACGCCACATCAGCTCGTCAGCTATTTCGTGGCAGGATAGGTATTGTTTTTTCACAAGGTTCTATGATCTCGTCCTTAGATGTGGACTCTTAGGTTGGTAACAGTTAAAAAGGTCAGTACTTTGTTTGCATTGTCTTTGTTGAAAATGTCCACTAGTGTATCTGACAGGCAGATTTTTTGTTTTGTAGATAAGTATTTTGGGCATTCGGTAAATATATGTTTTATAGTAATAGTTCGTTGGCACACATCACAATGTGGGGGTCTTTCGCCCTTCAGTAAAAAGGAGTGCGTCAGTCTGGTGTGGCCAATGCGGCATCTTGAGTAAATGACTTGATCCCATCTATTGTCTACATACGTGTTGGTGACATGATCAATTTTGGGATTGAGCTCGTATAAGAATGATGAGAAATACGTGAATCGATTTGTTGCTTGTGTCTAAACCTCAACTACACAGAAAACGACTGGTCACTCTGTCGCGTGAATATTGTAGTTTTTACCTGAGTGCCCACTGTGATGTTGGGGATGGAGGCGATTCCTGCGCTGGACTTTGGCTTCTTGTTCTTGGCTCTGGCCTTTTCAAGCATTTTTTTCCGTTGACTAAAAGGCACGACGCCCCTGTACATAATAAAAAAAACGTTAATATACACATATATATAGAAACTTAAAGTAAAGATGGAAAAACTAAATTAGAAATAAGAGAAAAAAATGTAAAGTAGGAAAGAACAAGCAGTTTCTAGGCTGTTGCTAAGTGGTTGCTCTGGGACTCCATGGTGGTAGATGCTATGGTGATAATTGCTATATAGTGTCACCGCACACGTGAAAGCCCCCCAAGCGCAAGAGTAATATACGCACCACCAGTAGAGGCTGCTGTCGAGCTGGGCGCAGGTGTAGAGAGAGCAGCAGTGCAGGGAGACGATCCGTTCCCCCTGAAGCTCCGGAAACGTCTGAGCACCGTGCTCCAGTTTACACGCCACCGAACTCAGCGTTTCATCCACCCACGTCGCCACCTACAACACACACACACACACACACACACACACACACACAGGTCAGATTCCCTATATAATTAGAAGAGATGGTAGATAAGCAAAAGTGCTTGTTTTTAGCTGAAAATCAATAATTTAGACTTTATATGGATAAGAATTTAACTATAAGGTGCACTGGATAATAAAGCACATTAGTAAGGAACAAGGGGTGTAACCATGTTTTCCTTCTAATTCAGCAGGACTCTGCTGGGGGGTGGTAGGGGGTTAACAAAGTTAAGTAAAAGAGTGCTGGATGATAATCTACACAGACTTCTCTCCTGAAAACTGATTATTTGGGTGATTAAAGAGCTTTCTTTAATATACAGTAAGATTAGATTTACAGATCTCCACTAAGGCTGGGTGCAGCAGCATTAGCATTAGCAGCCATATAGACGTAACTATAGCCACTAGCGCACTAACTGCCCGACAGTGCTACTCTGAGGATCCCTGAGTGTGCCGGGTAATCCAGGTGATATTAGCTAGCGGTTCATCCCATGTAGCTTGTTTTAACACGCTAAAAACTACAAGGACTACAGTCCAAAGAGATAGCACTAAGTGGATAATGCTAATATTGCTCCAGTCTGGGTGCTGGAGAACTAAACTGAAACTCCTGTATAACTCTGTACTTCAGCAGAGTGACTTTACTACTCCTTAATACCTGACTGATAGAATTCATACATAAGGAACAACAGATTATAAGAAGCTCTGATCATTTTTGGGAAAATTAAAGGGCTTTAAGTGTGAAAAATACAGTAAATGTGCCCAAAATGACCAACTTCAGCTCTTTATAGCAGCACTACAGAAGAGGCAGACTGACCTTGTTGGTCTCAGTAGCCACAGTGGCCCGAATACTGTTGGCAGACAACAGGGTGATCTTCTCGTTGGCCAAGCCAAGGAAGGACACGCGAGGGTGGTGGATGGAAGGATTCTGAGGAAATAGGACATGTGCGTTAGTTCCCATAGCAACAAATTAGCCATATAAACGCTATCTTTAGCAGGAGAAGTGCATGTATAGTCACGGTCATGCAAAAAACAGCTAAGTTACAGAGTAAACCAACAAAAAATGTTTATATACAGTACCATATTGTAGATCAATACTAAACTTATCCAAACTATGAAGAAAAAACAGAATATGTTTTATATTTTAGATCTTTCCAGGTAGCTTCTTTTGCTTAGATTAGACAGTTTCGAACATCTCTGCTGGATTTTCTCAGTCAGCTTCATGAGTTAGTCACCTGGAATTCAGGCTAATTTCAGTTAACAGCTGTGCTGAACTCATCAAGAGTTAATTACTTGAATTTCTTGTCTCTTAATAAAGTGTTTGAGAGCATCAGTTGTAAAGTAGTGAAGAGGTAGAGTTACAGGTATACAGTGAATAGTGAATATTTGAGTAATATCCTAATGCTCCAGATTATGAGAAGCAAAAACTACTCAACTAAATAAAGAAAAAAATGTCAGTCAATCAGAAACATTTCAAGAACCATAAAAAAAAAAACATCAAAAGCTTAATGATGAAACTGGCACTCATCAGGACCTTTTCTCTTTTCTTTTATTCAGATTTTATAAATATGAGTGTAATAACTTCTCAACTAAGTAAAGAAAAAACGATGCAACGATGAAACCCACTGGAAAGACCATCAAAAACATCAACAAGATGAAACTGGCACTCATCAGGACCGGATCAGGAAAGGAAGAGCAGGAGTTTCCAGATAAGAGCGTCTAAATGCTTCTTCACAGAGTAGTTTAGATTGTTTATCACTTTTTAAGTTACTACATGATTCCTTGTGTTCCTTAATAGACTGGATTACTTCATTATTCATTTACTATGTAAAAAAAAAAAAAATACTGAATGAGACGGTGTATCCAAACTTTTGACTGGTACTGTATGTAAAGAACTAGTACATTAACACATTAACATGACATTTTTTGCTACTTCTGGTGTAACCCGATGCCGTGGTGAACAGATTCATAGTGAGATTCTTACTTGTGCGTTTCTGTACGGTTCTGGTTCGCTCCACTTCCACTGGTAGAGTTCACCCTTAGAGCTGATCGCCACAAGCTCTGAAAACATGGCTGCGATGCTGACGAACCTAGTTCCATCCTTTAGGAGCATACAGAAAAAGGAATAAGCAACAAAAGAGGAGTATATAAAAAAAAAAAACTATTAACAGGCACAAAATAAATGTATTTTGGTTTTTCATTACTATGAGGAATATAATTAACATTTCATTTTGTTTGGTGTCGGCCAAAAATTTGGCCATAATATACATCAGCTTCTTGATTGTAACCAAAAATTGTCAAGACCAACAAATTTAATTTAAATTCAAAAATTTTAATAAACCTATGATAAAAAATTTAAATGTATCTCAATTTTATATGTTAAATGATGATTCAGTGGAGCAATAAATCTTAGCAATCTAAAATATATTGCATACATAAATACAAATTTACATTTCCAACATAAATTATTTTCTGCATTTCAAACCATTCAGAAGATTTTATTTCTCAAAGCATTAATGTGTTCTTAATTATTAAAAGAATTATTCAGATTAAGGTCATAATGCATGTAGCAAAACTAAAAACCATCTTCAAAACAGTGCATTATGATGAATACACCCTTAATGATTTAAGAAGGTAAATAAAAAAAAAAATACGTTTGCACAAAAAAGGTATCTTTATACATTTTTCTTAAGAACACCACTGCTAAGGTAAACTTTTGACTAAAGTGGCACCGCTGAGGTAAACGTATGACTAAAATAACACAGGAAAATACATGACTAAAATAAAACTTCTGAACTACCGTAAATGTGTAATTAGAATGGTACAAATGTGTTATATTTATGACTAAAATTGCACTTACTGGGTATGACCGTACAAACGCATTTCTTTATTTCAAACCATTTAGGTCAGTATATTTCTCAAAGCATTCAAGTACTCTTAATTATTAAAAGATTAATTCAGAATAATTACTTTGCAAATAGAGGTCATAAAGTATGTAGCTAAAGCACCACCCCTTCAAAACAATACTTTATGATTAATCAAAGGATTATTGCATTCAAAATTACATAAGGAGCTAAATATATGACTAATTATAAGGATACCTTATTGTTCTGTTTAAGAGTAACACTTCTGAGGTAAATCTAGGACTAAATTAGCATTACTGATGTAAATTTCTGATTAGAATAGCACTATTAAGATAAATTAGTGACTAAAGTGGCACCGATTAGGTAAATGTACAACTAAAACAGCACTACTGAGTAAAATCTATGACTAGAATAGCACTATGCCACTGCTGAGGTACATTTATGTTTAGAATAGCACCACTGAGGTGAACCCATAATTAGAACAGCACTACTAAGGTAAAGGTAAAAATAAAATAAAACAGCATGAATGAGCTAAGCTTATGATTAAAATAGCACTGCTAAGGCTAGGTATGTCTAAAACAGCACTACGGAGGTAAATATGATTGAAATGGCAGTGCAATAGTAGAATAACTAATGAGGTAAATGTATGTTTAGAATAGCACAAATGAGGTAAATATATGACTAATAGCACTACTGAGGTAACCTTTTGGTTAGAGTAATACTTCTGAGGCAATTCTGTGACTAGGATTGCACTACTGAGATAGATTTATGACTAAACTTGCAGTTCTGGGGTAAATGTTCGATTACAGTACCCGATTTGTGCAAATTTAGTCATAAACGAACCACAATTGTGAAATGTTCCAGAAACTTTCCAGAAGATTTTATTTTTCAAAGCATTAAATGTACTTTTACTCGTATGATAAATCTATTTGGACTGTGATTTAATCTAACACACATAGGTACACAGCCAACACCACCCACAAAACGATGCATTGTGATAAATAAAAGCATTATTCCGTACACAATTCTATAAGGAGGTAAATATATGACTGATCATAAGGATACCGAGGTAAATTTCTGATTAGAATAGCACTATTGAGGTAAATATGTGACTAAAGTGGCACTGCTTATACAAATGTGTAACTAAAGCATTTTTACACCCTTAACATTTTCATAATTAGACAGAAATTTGCATAAATCCCTGAAAAACTCCCCACCTTATCGGGCCACCACTGCAGCTCCTCCCCCAGAGAGACGGGGCTCTGCAGGGGGACGCTCTTCTTGTCCACGCTGGGCTCTCCCTCCCGGCTGGTGGAGCCTCGCTCGGCGTCGAAGGAGGCGCCGTCCAGCCACCTCCTCTCGCGCAGCCTCAGCACGGACTCACGCTCGCGCAGCAGCTCGGAGTCACGCTCTAAAGGCAGAAGGAGAACTGGTATGCAATAGGGTCACACCAGTGGGATACACGTAAGCCACTCTCTGGGAAAGACCCTCGGAATGAGTCAGATTCATAACTAAACCAATCATCACAATTAATAATCTGATTAATATCTACAGAAGACACGTAATAAAAATCAGAAGTACTCAAAAAATAGTCACTTCACACTTCCGTTTTTTACAGGGAACCTCAAAAACAGCCAGTTCAGGCAGCTAGGGGTAATTTATTATAGAAAATATACTAATATAATGGTATAAAAGACCGTGGTTAACAGTCTCGGCTGCAGGGGATCGTATTAAAGTGGGAGGTGGGGGATCTGATCTGATTGGCTGGGATCGTGGCTGTGCAGTGAAGGCTAGTGGGGGTGTTTTTAGACTGGCTGCAGGGTCTCGGACCCACCGCACTGAACCACAGCAGTACAGCAGGGCCTTTCTCAGAGGGCTCATTATGGGGGGAAATGTCTGTGACCATGCAGCAGGGTGGGGGACAAACACACACACACACATATATATACACACACACAACCATGAATTACCAACATCAAGACATGGAGGGTATTTTACAAAGCAAGATCACAAAGCCACAAAGTTGATTCTGTACAATAGGTACCACTACTGAAGTAAATATAGTCTTAGAATAGGACTACGGAGGTAAATGTATGAATAAAATGCCTGTACTAAGGTAAAAACCATGACTAGAACAGCACAACAGAGGCAAATGTATGGTTAGAATAAAACTTCTAAAGTAAATGTGTGACTAGAAAAGAACTACTGAGGTAAACCTATAATTAAACTAGCACTACTAACGTAAAAGTTAATGTGTGACTACAAAAGAACTATGCAGGTAAACCTATGATTAGACCATCACTCCTTAGACAAATCTGACTAGACAAACTATGATTAAACTAGCACTACTAAAGTAAATGTGTGACTAAAAGTGCATGGCTGAGGTAAATTCAATATTCGAATAGCACTTGCAAGGTACATTTTTGGCAGTCATCTGTAGTTTTATAACTGATTAGAATAGCATTACTGAGGTAAACTCATGATTTGAATAGTACTGCTGAGGTAAATTCAAGATTAGAACAGCACTGCTAGGGTAAATAAAATAGCATGACTGAGTACCACTTCTGAGGTAAATTACTAAAATAGCACTAATGTACATGCGTTAGTAGAATAACTACTGAGGTAAATTTGTTTCGAATTGCATTACTGCGGTAAATATGACTAAAATAGTATACTGATACTCTTCTGAGGTAAGTCTGTGACCAGAACAGCACTACTGAGGTAAATGTCTGATTAGAATAGCACTATTAAGGTAAAATTATGACCAGAATAGCACTTGTTGGGTAGTGCAATTCTTAAGTGGCACTGCTTAGGTAAATGTTCAACTAAAACAGCACTGCTGAGGAAAATATGTGATTAGAATAGCACTGCTAAGGTAAATGCATGACGAAAATACTACTACTGGTGGAAATTTCAGAGCTCTGTTCACCAGAGGAAGCTGTTAATATAATTTTATTTGACCAATAATTTTTAATTTAGTCACATCAATCAACTTTAGATTTCTACTGGACCCTGTTAACTTTTGAACTGAAGTAATCTTGCTGTAAAATAACCCTCCTTTCACATATTTCAAGCTCATTTTCATGAAGGTTTCTAACTTATTCAAACGAATATTTGGCTTTTTCTCTTTACGAGCAAGTTATACCACAAATACAGAAACAGACAGGATGCTGGAGAAGGTCCTGCATTTGGAAATCAGCAGTTTATACTGACTTCATGAGGAAGAAGCAGCAAAACGACCCATTAAACAGGACTTTCTCCAGCTTTTACTGGCTTACAGGCACAACCAGGGACCACCACCAACGTTTAGGCACGTATCCACCTAAAGCTATTCTATAAATTTTATCCATCATGGGCTTCACATCTTTCATTTGATTAACATAGCAGTCGCCCAAATAGACCGTGTGTAAAAGTACCCTGGTTGTAGCCGTTAGCCATTAGCACACCCATGCTTTTGTCCATTACCTCTTGAGGAGCCGAGGCGAGACAGGGACGAGCGACGGAAGGAGGGGTAGCCGAAGTAGCTGATGTCCTCTGAGAACATGGCATCGGCGTCGATGATGACGCTGGGGTGTGCAGAGTGGATGTCTGCGTCCAACAAAGACATCAGGTCTTCTGTAGAGGAAACACATGAATTAAGATTCTCAGATACATAAGCAATATCTCCCTCTTGTAAAGAACGTTTAGCCTGCTAAACGTGAGCGAGCGAGTTTGGAAATAGTCTTCATTTAAAATCAAAAACAACAAAAAGTGGGCGACGTTTCTCACAATATAGTCTTCACTGATGAGGCTTGCCTAAAATAACACTGCTGTGGTACATTTAAGATTAAAATAACACTTCTGAGGCAAATCTGTGACTAAGACAGCACTACTAAGCGAAAATTATGACTAGAATCACGACTAGAAACACGACATGTGTTACTAAGTAAAATTTATGACTAGTGCTTTTAGTCGCACATTTACCCCAGTAGTTATATTATACTCAGGTAAATACATGATTAAAATAGAACTGCTGAGGTAAATTCACAACTAAAATTACACTGTGGAGGTAAACTTATGCTTAAAATAAAACTTCTGAGGAAAAAAATAAATAAACATGTGACTAAGACAACACTACCTCAGTAGTAGTATTCTAGTTAGGAATTTCACTTAGTAAAGGTGTTACTAGAATATCACTACTCAGAAATAAACGTATGGCTAAAACAGAACTCCTGAGGTAAACGTAGGACTAAAATAGATCTGCTGTAATCATGAGGCAAACTTATGATTAAAACACTTCTGAGAAAAATACATAGCACTACTAGATTTATGTCTAGATTAGCACAAACATAGTAAACGTGACTAAAACAGCACTGCTGAGGTATATTTATGTTATGCAAATTAGCCAATCCACACTAAAACAAAAATGTACAGCTTTTATATGTCAGTGCACAGTATCTTGTTCCCCCCATTCAACCACAAGCTTCAAAGCATAAAAGAATGGTGAAATGTGGATAAAAGTAAGGAGCAGGGCAGGATGGAGAAAGCTGTGTGGGAAGCACCTCCTGGTAAGTAAGACTCGCTGGCTGTGTCGTCTCCGTCGTCTCCGTCCTCGTCGTCACGGCTCAGCAGGTTGTTCACGGCCAGGTTCACATCCAGGTTTGTGCGCTGGAGTTCTCGGATGATCACACTCCTGGACTTTCCCTGGAGAACCACTTGAGCCTGAGTGAGCCGATAAAATCAGAGTCAGAACAGTTTCTACACACAGTAATCCTGCAACTGTGACTTGAGTCCAAACAGCTAAAGTATGGGTACGTGTGTGTGTGTGCTGCTGCCCATCTACAGGTGTCTGTCTGTCTGTCTGCATATCTGTGTCTACCTCTGCCTGTTTGCCTCTCTTCGCCTGGATATCTGCCTGTCTCTCTGTCTGCCACTGCCTGTCTGCATCTGCATCTGTCCTTCTGTCTGTGCTCATGTCTGTGTCTGTCTGTCTCGCTCTCCTTTAGGCTGTCTCGCCCCCTCTCTCTGGCTGTCTAGCTTTTCATCTGGCAGTCTAGCCCCCTCTCTCTCTGGCTGTCTAGCTCTCGGTCTGGCTGTCTCACCCTCCATCTAGCTGTCTCACTCCCTTTCTCTCACTGCCTCACTCTCGGTCTAGCTGTCTCGCCCTCTCTCTGGCTGTCTTGTGCTCCATCTAGCGGTCTCACCCAATCTCTCTGGATGTCTGTGCCCACATTCTCTGGCTGTCCAGCTCTCTGTCTTGCAGTCTCATTCCCATTTATCTGGCTGTCTAACCCCCTCTTTCTCTGGCCATCTTGTCCCCTTTCTCTGGTTGCCTCACTCTCCGTCTAGCTGTCTCACCCCCTCTCTCTGGCTGTCTCGCTCACCATCTCCTTTCTTTGGCCGTCTCACCTATCTCTCTGGCTGTCTATCTTTCAATATAGCTGTCTCGCACTACATCTAGCTGTCTTACCCACTCTCTCTGGCTGTCTAACTCTCCAATTTGGCTGTCTCGCACTCTGCCTGGCTGTCTCCTCCCCTCTCTCTCTGTCTGTCTCACTCCCCGCCCCCTTCTCTAGCTGTCTCGCACCCTCTCTTGTCCCCTTCTCTCTGGCTGTTTCCCTCTCCATCAGGCAGTCTACTTCCCTCTCTCCGTCTCGCTCACTCTCTGTCTTGCTGTCTCACCCCCGCCCCCTTCTCTTGCTGTCCCACCCCCTCTCTCTGGCTGTCTAGCTCTCCGTCTGGCTGTCTAGCTCCCTTTCTTTTGATGCCTCACCACCTCTCTCAGGCTGTCTTGCTCTTAGTCTAGCTGTCTCGCTCTCTCTCTCTCTCTGGCGGTCTTGATTTCATGTTTGTCAGAGTGCAGTGCAGTATTTTAATGTTTTTACAGAACTCAGGTCTTGAGTCATTAACAGCAGCAGATCAGCAGGTAAAGCAGGGGGTACAGGTGTGGGGGGTATACAGGTGTGGGGGGTACCTGAGAGATGAGCTCCTCGGGGATGACGGATGCGGGGATGACCGGTTGCGGTTGGCTGCCCAGCAGGCCGGATCCCCGGTCTCTGCCAGTGCGGATGACGCGGGTCTGCCTGCGGGAGTCCCGGGCCGCGGTGCTGGAGCGTCCTGACGAGCCTCCGCCCCCTCCCCCACCTCCTCCGCTCCCGCCTCCTCCTCCACTGCCTCCACCTGTTCCTCCACCTCCACTCCCCCCTCCTCCACCACTGCCTCCTCCACTCACTCCTGAACTCCAGCGGCTCCTGAGGAGATAAACACAGACAGGAGGACACAGTTAGAGACTGTGATCCATACCGGAAACGACACTCCCGTCCTAAACGCTCCAAAATTACTTCTTTGCATAAAGGTATGTATACATTTAAACACAGATTTAATTTATAAAGTGCTCATTTTAATATAGATAATAAACAAGTAAATATTCACACTAAATTTGCTGAGACTGGATGCCCAAACAACCTTTCGAGATCAATATATCTGCGTCTCACTCTGTGGGTCTGTCTGTCTGTCTGTCTCCAACTCGGTCTGCATGTCTCTCTTTTACTTGTCTGTCTCTTTCTCCTGCTCTCTCACTCTGTTTGTGAATCTCTCTCACTCAGTCTGTCTGTCTGTCTCACTCCATCTTTTTCTCTCTCTCACTTTGTCTGTCTGTTTGCCTCCCTGTCTGACTGCCTTTCAGTCTCACTGTGTGTCTCTCCTTCCCTCTCTGTCCGTCTGTCAGTCTCTCCCTCCATCTGTCTCTTAGTCGGTCCATCTCACTCTGTGTCTCTCTTTCTCTGACACACTGCCTCTCTCTCCTTCCATCCCTGTCTATCTGTCATCTATCTTCATGTCTGTTGTCAGTCTCTCCCTCCGTCTGCCTCTCACTCTGTCTCTCTTCCAGTCTCTCTCCCTCTCTTCCTCTTTATATTTGTCTGTTTCTCCCTCCCCTTGTCTCCCTCTCTTTCTCTCCAATTGTGTCTCCCCTTTTATCTATTCATCTGTCTCTCCCTCTATGTATCCTACTGTCGCTCCCTGACCCTGTCTCTCCCTCCTTCTGACTGTCTGTCTCTCAGTATGTCCGTCTCCCCATCTGTATCTCTCTCCTTCTCTCACTCCTTCCCTTACTCCTCCTGTCTCTCTCCCTCCATCTGCCTGTCTCTACCTTTGTCTGTGTCTCTCACTCTGTCTCTCTTCTTCCCTTCCTCTTTATATCTGTCTGTTTCTCCCTCCCCCTCTCCCTCTCCAACTGTGTCTCCCTCCCCCTTTATCTATCAGTCTTTCTCTCCCTCTATCTTTCCGTCTGTCGCTTCCTCACCCAGTCTCTTCCCCTCCGTCTGCCTGTCTGTATCTCTCACTGTCTCTATCTTTCACTGTTTATCTCTTCTCCCCTTCCTCTTCATATCTGTGTTTCTCCCTCCCCCGTGTCCCTCTCTCTCTCCAACTATGTCTGACTGCCCCTTTATCTATCCATCTGTCTGTCTGTCTTTCCCTCTATCTATCCGTCTGTCTCACTCTATCGGACTGTCACTTCCTCACCCAGTCTCTCACTTAGTCATAATTCAGCACTTTACTGAACTTATATTACTCCTGCTGCACCTTTCTCCCATTTTTCCAACTCTTTAAAACCCTGTATATATGTTATATTAAACGGTGGGAAATATAATTAGCTGGGCTTTGGTAGAGAATTATAGAAACAGGAAAAGTTTGGCACGGCTGAATCATACCCTGTCTCACTACTAGAGGATACGATCCCCCTGCCAATAACTTACCCAAGGGTGTTGCCTGCCAGTCGGCCCAAAGTGTCAGAACCAGACAGGAACCAGGGCGGATCACTAGTCCTACCTGGCCTGGAGGTCCTTCCTGTCCCTGAGCCACTGCTCAACTTTGAACTGGAAACAAAAAACCGGAGATTACAGTTACACACCTATAGTCCCAGCATGGGACTACTGAGTAGAGCCTGGAGATCCAGGCACAGAAGCCAATTGGGCCATTAAATTTCTCTCTGTCTGAAATAGCGGGTGGAATTATGGTTATTAAGGGGCTGTCTAGCTTGGCAAATGGCAACACCCTTGGATAAAAAACTAACAGTAAACATATAAAACCATTTCCATTCATAAAGGCTGCTGCTTTGGTCCCCTTCCCTTCAATTATGTGTGTTTATAATGGTTGTTTAAATGTGTACATGTGTATTCTTAATTTTTCCTCCCCAATGGATTCAATAAGGGCATTTCACCTTGAAAAATGTCAATTTAATAGGAGCTGTTTCCTAAACTGGCTTGGGATTAATACAGGAGAGTTTAACAAATAAAAACTGCTAAAGTACAACCAACAAAACAAGCTTTACAACTTTAAACTACATCTTTAAACAATACCTCTTTCTACACAAGTTAGAATAGGTCTATGGAAATCACCCTCACATAAAGAGATCTCCCAGCTCTATTCTTACCAGTTTCTGTTTCTTTTAAAATGGGCTATTTAAGGGTTCTGTCACCACCTTTATGCAAATAAGCTGTTGCTGGCCACGCCCATGTGTGCGTTGAGCATTTACAACACGTTAGTGTTTGCTTGCGCTAAATGACAATACACAAACAAGCTACTTCAAAATATTTAAAAGTTACATCTCCTTGTTGTGACTTTCCACAGACCTTAGGTACAGATCCCCCCTCAAACAAAGTCTGCTGGCTAATCCTGCTGTGTACAATCTGGGGTTCTTAAACAAAATAACCAAAATGGACAATATTTCTTTAACTGATCTAGTGGGTGGGGCTCTGATGGGGGTTAACAGGTAAAGGGTGGGGCTAGGGTGGTTTTATGCAGATTTCTTATTGTGACACTCTTCCAGCTGACTCACAGCGTGTTTATAGGGGCAGTCGAGATCCCAGTCCCAAATACAAAATAATGCAAAAAATTAGTTTTGCATATTGTGTCCCCTTTAGATTATGCACAGACTAAACATTAATTAGTGAAGCCCTAATTTTCTAACTTTGTAAAACAAAATGAACTAATTAACAGAGATAAGTGTACAAAATTCCTATTCGTCACTAAAATCGAAACCTTGGTGTACTTACTACACTGAGGCAGTGACTGGAGGACATAACCTACTCACACACATGCACTATATGGCTGATGTGTGATTATATTTCTGGGAAAAAAAAAAGGAGATTTTGCCTTTTATACAAGCTGGATAATTGTCCGACAATTGTTTGTTACACTATGCATTTCATATATCTCTGAAGGTTGCTCTGATCCTGAGCTATAAAGCCTAGAATATAGTGGGTTAGCCGCTATGCTAAAAGCCACAGTTGCTGGCCTCAGGAGGATTGGAGAGGGTTAGCAATCCCCCATGCTAATAGTTTTTTTCTGAGCTGGATTACTCGCTGGTAGTTGATAGCAGATGGCTGGATGGCAGCACATTTATCAATCACATGGACTAGCCTCTTTGTCGATTCCCGATCCAGCCAATTAGATTGGTGCATCCCTTTTAAAGACTGAAGTGTATTAAATACACTTTAAAAATGATAAACTGCACCTCATACATGCCTCTAAACCCTTGAAACAGTTGGGTTAATGTAGAATTAACATGTTAACAAGAAGCTGAATACACACATTTTAGCATTATGCTCAGAAGGTCCATCAGTACACTGCTAAATAAACCGAGATGGAATAGCTACAGCAAAATCCCACAAAGCCTCTGAGCCATTAGGCTCTAAAACAGACTCGTTTGCTGTAGAAAATTCAGCTTATTTCATCACATCTCTCAGCAAAGCACACGCTCTGCAGGAATAACACCGCTAGCATTTTTCTGCCATTTTTCATCTTCTCACGAACGGTGAGCAGAGTTAATTTGAAATAAAGTGGGGGCAGAAAGCAGCGCACGGTATAAATAAATAGAGATGGGCTTTCTAAATGCAGCACGAGAAAAAAAAAAAAACACGACAAGACAAGACAAGACAGAAGAGCTAGAGACAGCATATCTGTGTGAGGAGAACCGGCCAAAATCAGGATGAATCTGATCCAATCCTGGAACTAATCCATCCTGAAACGGAGCTCTGACTGATGTCAGTGTCGTGCAGATGTTAGAGGAGCTTCAGGTCTAAGCTGGGTTTTGTTCTTAGAGAAATAAACAGGGGTTTTAAAAACGATTATATACAAAAGTTGATGCAAAACCCTGGATACATTTTCATCCCAAATGTCTCAGGATCCTCAGAACTAGGAGGATGTTAATGAGTCAAACTACAAAGTAATGATTATTTATTAGAATTAGAATAGCACTACTGAGGTAAGTTGTACAATAAAATAGCACTGTTCAGTGGGATTTATTATTAGAATGACCATACTAAAGGGACAATTTATAAGAACAGCAGTACGGAGGTAAATTCTTAATTGTAGTAGCACTACTAAGGTAAATGCACTGCTGAAGTAATTTTTCAATAGGAACAGCACTACTGAGGGAAATTTTCAATTTCAATAGACATACTAAGGTAAATGCATGAACTTCTGAAGTACTTTTTTAAATAAACAGCACTACTGTGGTAAAAATGTGATTAGAGCTTCACTGCTCAGGTATTTTTTTGATTAGAATAGCATAACTTGAGTCAATTCCTGAGAAAAAATTAAATGATGAGGTAACTTGTCAAGTGTAATAGCACAACTAAAGTTAATGTATGATTTAAAAAAAAATCGACCTACTAAGGTGCTTTTTCATTTAGAACAGCACTTACAGACAGGACTTACGAATCAAAAAATACTGCTGAGGTACATTTACCATTTGAAGAGAAATACTGAGGTAAATTTACTATAAGAAAAGCACTACTGAGGTAAAATTGTGATTAGAACATAATTTTCCAATCAGAATAGCATTACTGAGGTAAATTCTTGACCAGAATTGCACTGATGAAGTAAATGTATGACAAAAGGTCAATGCTGAGGTAAATGTACAATTAAAATAGCACTGCTTAGGTGGATTTTTTATTGGAACAATACTGCTGAGGTACATTTTCGATTAGAAGAGCAATAATTATATTAGAACAGCACTGCTAATGGAAACTTTCCATCAAAATAGCAATGATGAGGTGGATAGTGTTGAAAGAAAACATTGATATATTGAAGTATAGCGATATGTTACTATGTTTTTTCTAAAATCTGACTTTAAAAGATAGAATACCAATAAAAAGATACAATAAATAGAATATTAAAATAGTAAACTGCTTCTGTATTATAATACATATCATATTGCAGATCCTCTGCCATTGCACAGCCCTACTGATGCAGATAACAGGAAAAAAAAAACTGTTTTATTGGCCTATAGAACACAATCACTCTGTGAGGATGCTAGCTGGGTTTCTTTCTGTATATTAGAACAGAATTTAAGTAGGGATAAAAGTAAAAATGTGTCAGTAGTGTACGATCTCTACTTAAGTAATGCAATTTCTTGGATTGAATCTAATAGATAAACAAATAAAAAGTTTATTCTACATGCAAAAATGCAGCCATCGGCACCTCGCCTCACCAAATCAGCCCAAATAACACTAAAACTCTCCTTTTCCTTCATTCATATGAAAATAAATATGGTTAAAATCTCACCCATCATTTCCATCCGGCTTCCCCAACTCCAATCGATCCGGCTGGACAGCAAAGCTTATCCTGCAGATCCGTCCGTCCTGAAACAGAGGGCGGGGTCAAATCCACACATTTCAAAGCCAATTTAGCCAATCAAAAGTGGGCAGTGAAGGCTGGTTTTAAATCATACCTCTAGCAGAAACCCAGCATGGTTTGGTCCAACCACACACTGCTTTAGTGTGGCCTGCTCCAACAAGTTTAGCTGTGGATGACTGAAATACAGAGAGGACGATATTAAAGACTGCATTAAACATTAAGAGATAAAAAAAAAAAAACACTGGCAAAAGGAAGGAAGCATGATGATGCATTCGTTAGTACTTAATGTAAATGAGAAATAACCAATAATAAACTGGTGATCATTTCCTGTTACCAAAACGGACCCTAACCTTGTTTGCAATAAACTTTATAGGAATAAACTACTTCTAATTCATTGAATAAAAGTTACATGTTTAAAACAAAAATAATAATTAGAAGCCAAAGAACACGTCTTGATATATATGGAGGGCGTTGTATATTAAGAATTCCAATGCTGAATTAAATGTATGATTAAAATAGCACTGCTGAGGTGGATTTTAATTGGAAAAATGACAGCAGAGGTACATTTTCGATTAGAAGAGCAATACTGAGGTAAATGTATACATTAAACGATAAACACCACTGACAAAAGGAAGAAAGCATCATGATGCCATTGTTAGTACTCAATGTAAATGAGAAATAATTAAATGATAAACTGGTGTAAATATCATTTTTTGTTACTAAATTGAACCCCAACCATCTTATATTCAATAAGCTTTTTTTTGTTGTTGAAATAAAGTTGAAATAAATAAATACATTTATTTAAAGTCAAAGAACACTTCTTAATAATTATGGAGGGCACTGTACATTATCAGAATAGCACTACTGAGGTAAAATTTTGATTAGAACATCACTGTTGAGGTCAATTTCCAATGAGAACAGCTTTACTGAGGTAAATTCCTCACCAAAACTGCACATATAAGGTAAATCTATGAGAAAAATTACAATGCTGAATTAAATTTACGATTAAAATAGCACTGCTGAGGTGGATTTATGATTGGAACAACACTGCCGGGGTACATTTTCGATTAGAAGAGCAATGCTGAGGTAAATGTATACATTAAACGATAAACACCACTGACAAAAGGAAGGAAGCATGATGATGCATTCGTTAGTACTCAACGTAAATAAAACAATTTTTTTTTTTGATAAACTAGTGTAAGGATCATTTCCTGTTACTGAATTGAACCCAAACCTTGTTTGCAAAAAGCTTATCTTTTTTAAAAGTTAAAAAAATAAATAAGTAAATTTATTAAAAGTCAAAGAACACTTCTTAATAATTATGGAGGGCGCTGTACATTACCAGAACAGCACTACTGAGGTAAAATTGTGATTAGAACATCACTGTTGAGGTCAATTTCCAATTAGAACAGCTTTACTGAGGTAAATTCCTGACCAAAATTATACTAATGAGGTAAATCTGACAAAAATTGAAATGCAAAAAGAAATGTATGATTAAAATAGCACTGCTGTGGTGGATTTATGATTGGAACAATACTGCAAAGGTACATTTTCGATTAGAAGAGCAATACTGAGGTAAAATATATACATATATATAAATAAATGTTATAATATTATATATATATACATATATATTAGAAGTCAAAAAACACTTCTTAACCAGGGGAGACAATTATTATGGAGGGCTCTGTTTATCATCAGAATAGAACCACTGAGGTAAAATTGTGATTAAAACAGCATTACTGAGGTAAATTCCTGACCAAAATTACACTGATGAAGTAAATCTGACAAAACTGCAATGCTGTATTAAATGTATGATTAAAATAGCACTGCTCAGGTGGATTTATGATTGGAACAATACTGCAGCGGTACATTTTCAATTAGAAGAGCAATACTGAGCTAAATATATGCATTAACTGAACCACTACTGACAAGAGGAAGGAAGTATTTTGATGCAGTCATTAGCACTCAATGTAAATGAGAAATAATTAATGAAACCAGTGTAAAGAACATTTCCTCAGACCAAAACATACCTTACTTCCTTGTTAGTAATCAGCTAAATGAGAATGCACTACTTTAAATTCACTAAATAAAAGCTAAAAATGTGAAAAAAAAAACCCTTTACAAGTTACATTTTTAATTTATAATATAATATGCAGACACAACTTGACCTCAATATTGCCCACTGTTCACTTCTTTAAAGTGAAGTACATTTATTTCTATTACCGTATTTTTCGGGCTATAAGGCGCACTTAAAATACTTATTTTTTCCCAAAAATCGTCATTGCGCCTTATAATGCAGTGCGCCTTGTGTATGGATTTTGCTTGTGTTTACTGACCTCGATTTTTATGTGGTACACGGCGCTCTGTTGTGCAGAATTCCTCACCCACGCCAGAAAAAGATCCCCCTCTTGGGCTAGCGCGCGGTTACCTTTGACTGCCGTACTGCCTCTCGGCTGTGGCTCAGGGTAGCTAGTTTCCACTGTAGCTCCGTGGCCAGAACAAGGTGCCGGTAAACTTTCCTTTCCACCCGTTCTGGGGTAATAGCACAAATCGTTTCTTTTTAGCGCCCACTTCTAAGTAAAGTTAACCTCTTAACACGCGCTGGCCCACCGGCGGGCCAGAAATATTTAATATTTCATAACTGGCTGTGTTTCTGAATAGTTATGAACAGTTACAGGTTCAATATAGACATCCAATATACAATTTTAAAGCTTAGAATCTCTGCTTTTGAGCTATTTAGCCTATTTAGCGGAATATCCTTTCAGAAAATAAACATTTAGGGCGAAATATGCCTTGGTTATGATTTTAATAATTCATAACTCTCATATTTGCGTTTATCGTTCGTCCATATTTCATCGAATGCGGTCATGTCATACACCATTCGAACCGTCTGGCTCTCCGGATTCCAGAACTGTGCTTTTACTGTAGGATGTATGTTTCATGAATTAGAGCTGCGTCAGAGCGCATGTTTCCAGTAATAAAAGGCTCTCCTTTTGTCCGGGGTTAACCTCCGGTCACTGCCGCCACCCCCCGAACACACACCCGCGCTCAGCCACAGGTCCTACCTTCAAAACGCGTCCAGACTAAAGAGAATCCATCAATCCAGTCTCCTGTAATCCACAGTTATATCCAAACAGCGCTGGAAATCACTTCATCCAGAAATGAAACTTATCCAATCTTTATCTCTGTTTTAAAACCGTTTTATTCACCGAATTCGGCACAACACGCTATTATAGTCAGAAGCCTCGCGGAGTAATGCGGTACTTGCTGTGCTTCAAGTAGTATTATGGTCTGTCGGAGCGTTGCGGCTACCGTTGTCAGGAGCCTCGCGGAGTAATACGTACTTGCTGTGCTTCAACATAATATTATGGTCTGTCGGAGCGTTGCGGCTACCGTTGTCAGGAGCGTCGCGGAGTAATACGTACTTGCTGTGCTTCAACATAATATTATGGTCTGTCGGAGCGTTGCGGCTACCGTTGTCAGGAGCCTCGCGGAGTAATACGTACTTGCTGTGCTTCAACATAATATTATGGTCTGTCGGAGCGTTGCGGCTACCGTTGTCAGGAGCGTCGCGGAGTAATACGTACTTGCTGTGCTTCAACATAATATTATGGTCTGTCGGAGCGTTGCGGCTACCGTTGTCAGGAGCCTCGCGGAGTAATACGTACTTGCTGTGCTTCAACATAATATTATGGTCTGTCGGAGCGTTGCGGCTACCGTTGTCAGGAGCGTCGCGGAGTAATACGTACTTGCTGTGCTTCAACTAGGGCTGGGGCGGTATTGATTTTTTATAACCGCGGTAAAAAACTAACGCATCACCGCGATATTGCGGTTAACCGCGAGACCCCAAACCCCCCCATCCCCCCCCCCCCCCCAAAAAAAAAAAAAACACCGCAAATTTATTGGTAACAAATCTTTATTCTTCAAACCATACAGCCTACATACAACTTCTACATAAACCATAAATACAGCATAACAAGTGAACATATGCTGCCTGTATAATTCGTCATTGTACAGCTAACCTGTCTTTTTCCGTGCAGACTTTTTGAAGGAGGAGCTTGTCCGCCTCCCCCTTCTCCATCCATAGATCTATTTTAGGGCTGGCCCGAATAGCGGTTTTGAGCTCAGGATATTCGGCAGTAATTGGTAGCGAATATTCTAATATTCGTTTAAAAAAAAAAGACGAATTAATCCACAGCAAAATTTTCCACTGACCCCCGGCCCCGAAAAAAATATATTTCTCACCCCTTTCCTCGGGCCGTTCGGGCTCAAGGCTCAAGAAGTCTGTGATAGGCGTCTGTTTTTTTTTTATTCACACTCTTCTTATTTCTCATTAAATATCTACTAGATACAGATTATATCTGTACAGTATCATTTATTTCACTTCCCTCCTGAATATTTGGAGTGCATTATGTATCCTTATGTTGTGTAGTTATGTAGTTTTCACCCCAGAATTTCTGCTGCTGCCCAGGCTTCGGCTGCATCGCAGGGCAGGAGCGCAGCTGCGTTACGGCTATTTCGTTTGAATTGTGCAGTGCAGAGTATTACAGATTTTGTATTTTTGCACTTGGGCTATTAGCTCAATATTAAATATTTCGTTTGTTTATAAATTATTTTATATTCTTAAACCATGTTAAATTATATTCGATTGGAGGAAATTAATTCAGACATCATTTCTTTTTTGTCCCGTTACCGTTCCGCAAAAAAAATCCTTCTTTTAATCCCGCATCAGCCCGCCACATACACAGTTTTGCCGCACCTGCCCCGCGGTCCTAAATAAATTTAATAAATTACATTTAGTGCTTAAAATTAAAAAAAATATTTATTAAAACCGCGCGCGGTCACGTTTCTTACCACATTACAAAAAAAAAATCGGTGTGTGTGTGCGCGTGTCGGTCCATTCTCCGCTCCTTTTTTGTGCTTAGGGTTTTTTTTGTTGCGTGCATGAGAATCACTGCGTGATTATTACAATTTTCTTAACTATTTATTAATGTGCTCCCACATCCTCTGGATTGATTAAACTCCTGTTCCCGCCAATAACAATTCAGTTCTGTCTGTGCCGCAAGATATCCTGACGGGACCCGCGTCATATAATATGTTGATTAAAATGTCGTGACGTTAAGAAATCGGCTCGCAAGAGACAACCGACCAAAAAAAAAGACATTAGTTCCATTTTAAAATAATAGAAACCTGTCCTTTATGTTTGACAATTTTTGTTTCACTTTACGTGTCCTTACTCATCTGAAGTTTATTTATCTGAACTGAGTTTCATATGGTTATATTTGTAGCGGTTCTGAACTCAGTTCCGCGTGCTGTGAAAGAGACAAGGCGCAGCGCATTTTACCTCAGACTTGGTCAGATAACAACATTTCAGTAAAGATGGTGGTTATAGTTTTATATCATTGCTTTGCTGTTTGAACTACACTTCAACCAACCTTACTATTTTTACCAAGACTGAGGCGCAATGCCGCGCGTTCTCCGCGGTGCTCACGCAGAACAGCCAGCAGCCAGACAATGAATTAATATATTTTACTTTCTCAAAATGTGACCACGGAACACCTTACATGGCTCTATGGTTTACCTTGAGGTGGGTGAATTAGTTTGATGTGTTGGCGAGAGGTGCAGACACCACTTTCCGGCAAATCTTGCAGATGATTCTCTTCTGTTCTGAGTCTTTTTCTTCCTTTTTTCTCAACTTACTGAGCCTGCCCTGTAGCTTCCATTTCCGAGCCAATATTAGTGCTGCTAATCTTCACTCTCTTCAGCAGCCTCAATGGAGACGAAGTGAGCAGGACCTCAATGAGTACCACGCACCGCGTTTTGCTTAACCCATTCGCTGCCGCGCCAGTGCAGCGGCAGCACAGATAAATGACAAAAAAAATTATATTCGATATTATGAATTTTGAGATCGTTTGACACCAATATCTATCGCGATCAAAATATATTTGATATATTGCACAGCCCTATAGTGTAGGACTTACACTTGACATATTAATACTGAATTCACCACAGTTGTGCTTATATGGAGCATTTTACTACCGCTCAAAACGCAGTCAATCAGATTTGACAGCCATAAAAAAATGCGGTAATGACGGTAATGAGCTCATCACCGCGGTGACGTCCCATAACCGCGGTATTGCGGTAATAAAATTATCGTCACAGCCCTAGCTTCAACATAATATTATGGTCTGTCGGAGCGTTGCGGCTACCGCTGTCAGGAGCGTCGCGGAGTAATACGTAAGTTACTTGCTGTGCTTGTTGATTTATTGCTCAGAGATGTTGTTATTTTTCACAGATATTGTGAAGGATTTATTGCTCAGAGTTATTGTTACTGATATAAATAAAGTTTCATTTAGTGCGCCTTATAATCCAGTGCGCCTTGTGTATGGACTAACACTAAAAATAGACCGTTCACTCATCGTGCGCCTTATAATACGGTGCGCCTTATAGTCCGAAAAATACGGTACATTTTTTATGTATTTTTTTAATGTATTTTTAAATAAAAAATAGCCCAGCCCAATATTTTGTAGCATTACTTTTGTATTAATTTATTTTTTCTCCTGCCATGATGTAACCTGATTTTATTAAAACACCATTTTAGATATATATAGCTGCTCCTCTCTTCTGGTTTTGAATGTTCTAATCTAATGTGCAACAAATAAAGAGTATAGTAAAGTCTCCTATTCTCCTATTGTTAAACTCATAGTTTACCAATCAAAGTGTTTTTCGTCAGGTGTCTCATCTATTTCCTGCTGGTTTGCTAAAGTCCATACATATCTGCTGTCGCTGCCACTTTTGAAGCTCCACAGTTGACAGACACGTCAATCCATATAGCCAATTATCTTCTTGAGGGGCTTTCCCCACTAGCACTACACTGACTCTACTGTTTTTTTAAGAGGAATGCATCATATCAAATATTTATAATGTTTTTTCACAGTTTTTTCCCCACCAATGATTAAACTAAGTAGCCTAATCAAAGAATTAAAAAAGCAAATACAAAAAACTATAAAAATATTAAAATATCTTTTGAACACTTAACATTTTTTTATAGGCAAAGCACATGACTTTATGAAACATTAAGAACATTCTTTTCACTTATTTCTCTCCATTTTTAGATGATTTAGATAATTATGCTTGATTAATATTTAACATTGAAATATATATTTTAAAAAACATTAAAAGATCACATTGTTTTATGTCACTTTTTTCCTCTCCAATATCCTACAGCCTTGTGCTTCCCATACTGCAAAAAAGCAGAATAAACTCTTTTTAATACCCTTGATTTCATAAGAAACAGTGCATTAGTAGGTGTTTGAATACTTATGTCTATATACTAGAAGTTCTCCACCCCTATCTGTTGATTGGTGGTGTGTGGTACCTGTGTGCAGGTGTGTTTAATTAGGATTAGACAGAAATCCTGCAGGATTCTGCAGGACTGAAGGAGGAGTGAGAGCTGAGAGAGTTTATTATTATTATTTCAGTAGTTAAAATGTGATTAACCCAGCAGCCAGAAGCCAGAGGAGCTTCATTTACGAGTGCGAGAGCGTATGAACAGCAGCTGTGCTGGAACAGCTGGGCTGCAGGATGACCGAATCATTGATCTTGCCAAAGTGTGACAGTTAATTAGCTCACCCACCAAACCCCACCCACTTCTGCAGCTTCTAGGAGAAAGATCTTCATGACTAAACGTCCACTGACTGCACGTGGATCTAGACAAAGCTCTCAGTACTGCATCGAGTACCAAGACAAATACAATGCTCTTTACTACTGTATTTTTTGCACTATAAGGAGCAACGGATTATGCGACACTAGTAAGGAACAGGGGTGTCGCCATGTTGTTCCTCTAACTGGGTGGTGAGACCTGTAAAAATAAGCTAAGCTACCAAAATTTAAGGTGCACTTAAAATTCTTTAAATTTCCCCCAAAATCATCAGTTCTGCTTATAATCTGGTGCTCCTTATGTATGAATTCTATCAGTCAGGTATTAAGGAGCAGTAAAGTCACTCTGCTGAAGTACAGAGTTATACAGGAGTTTCAGTTTAGTTCTCCAGCACCCAGACTGGAGCAGTATTAGCATTAGCTGCTAACCACGCTAAGCACTAGCTCTTTTGCAGTTCTGAGGTGCATATTAATCAGCCTGTAGCCTGCTGCTAAACCCGGCTATCACTGCTGGAGCAGCATTAGCATTACAGCTCGGAGCTTTAGTGGAAATCTGTAAATCTAAGCTTACTGTAAATAAACAGAAAGCACTTTACTCAAACTTGCCCAAATAAACAGTTTTCTGGAAAGAAATCTGTGTAGATTGTGTAGATCCAGCACTCGTCTCACTTCAAAATATATATATATTTTTTTTAAGAATAACAGTTTTGTTTACTTAACTTAGCTTAGTTTTACAGGCATCACCACCTAGTGGTGAGACCTGCAGAATTAGGAGGAAAACAAGGAGACACCCCTGTTCTTTACTAGTGTCACATAATGCGCTTTATAATCTGGTGCGCCTTATAGTGCGAAAAACGTGGCTAAGTAAACAAAGCTGTAATTCTTACAAAAACATTTCCTTTTAAAAGTCACACGAGTGCTGGATGTTAATCTACACAGATTTCTCTCCGGAAATACTGTTTATTTAGGTGAAAAAAGCACTTCTGTTTATTTACAGTAAGCTTAGATTTTCAGATTACCACTAAGGCAGCAATAGCATTGGCAGCATTAGCAGCTAGCGGTAGCCGCAGTGGTGGCTAATGCAAGCAAACAGCGCTACACTGAGAAACCCTGAGTGTTCTGGTAAGCCAGGGTGATATTAGCAAGCGGTTCGTCCTATGTAACTTTTTTTTAATACAGTAAACATGCAGACTACAGTCTGATATACTCACCTCTGAATGGTAAAAGAGTTAGCGCTTAGTGTAGTTAGCGGCTAATGCTACTCCAGTCTCTCAGTGCTGGAGAACTAAACTGAAGCTCCTGTATAACTCTGTACTTCAGCAGAGTGACTTTACTGCTCCTTAATACCTGACTGATAGAATTCATACATAAGGAGCACCGGATTATAAGAAGCTCTGATGATTTGGGGAAAATTAAAGGATTTTAAGTGCACCTTAAAGCTCAGAAAAATACGGTAATTGTGGAAAAATGTAACACTGTGCGCTTTTTGGAGTTTTTAGGGGTGTTCAATAAAACCATTAAACGCACTAAACCTGGAGGTGGGCCATGAAAGCATTTTGTTATATATTGTATTTGTTTCATTATTTATTCGTAATGTTTTTTTTTTTTTTTTTTTGCATAAGGTTACTTTGTTACATACAATATTTAGATGTTACATTATTTACTTTCATACATTAATATTTTTCAGATAATATATTGGGTGTCGGGGGGTGAACCGGCATACAGCCTAGCACTAATTAAATGGAAATCAAAGTGGTTCTTCTAAATGACTTTACTTTTAAAAGTGCAAGAATACTCTACTGGAGTTCAATCATGAATGCATTCACTAGAATTTTTTTTAACGTGTATAAAAACAGAGTGATACATGCTGCTGGTTTGTTGTGGGCGTGTATGTGATGATTAACGCGAGAGGAAAACTCATTCTAATGTGAAAGTTTATCAGCAAAAACTGCCAGAAGCTGCTGATTTTTCCTCAAATGCAGCAAAAACTGAGAGATATAATCTAATCTGCTGTTATAAAAGAGCTGCTCTGAACAGAGGTTAGATTAACCTCCTAAACCCAGCCAAAAACAAAACTCTGCTCTAAACACAACTGTGTCGTGACTAAACGGTACTGTGATGTGGTGTAGTGGTGTCGTTTCTTACCTGTTGCAGTTGTATTTGTTGAGTTTTTCAGAAACTTCCCGAAGTCTGTACAGAAAAAAAAGAGAAAGAGGTGTGTGAGTGGAAACGCTGAAAAACTATTTTGGAAAATATCTGTGAAGCTGAAATCCATCACATTTATCTCAGAGAAAAAAAAAAGTCTTTACAATTTAGACAGGATTAGGGCTGGGTATTGTTTTAAAAAGTTTGATACTGATACGATACTTTGAATTAAAATCTGATACCCAAACAACGTATTTTTTCGATCCCTTTCTCTAAATTGCAACCACAAAAAAAAGAAAAGCGATAATTATTAAATAACATTATTTAACAGCAATTTATAAGCCTCTACTAAGAAATATCTTCATTAGATTAAATTATATTTATTTTAGTGCGGTCAAATCACTTAATTTTTTTTTGTTTAAATGCTGCCATTTTCCTGTATTTTTTTAAGTAAGCACACCAGAAGTAAACGAGAAGTAAACCAAACTACAGTATTATTACTACTATAATAACTCAGGAAAGAGTGCAGGAGAAAGAACAAGAGACAGCAAGAGAGAGAGAGAGAGAGAGAGAGAGAGAGACAACATGAGAGCAAGCAAGAGACAGTGCGAGAGACAGCCAGCGCTAGTGTGCGATAAACAGCGCGAGAGCAAGTGAGAAACAGCGAGAGACAGCGTGAGACAGAGAGACAGCCAGCTCTAGTGTGCAATAAACAGCGCAAGAGCGAGGGAGAAACAGTGAGAGACAGCGCGAGAGTGTGTGAGACAGCCAGTGCTAGTGTGTGATAAACAGCGAGAGAGCAAGTGAGAAACAGCGAGAGACAGCGCGAGAGACAGCGCGAGACAGCCAGCGCTAGTGTGCGATAAACAGCGCGAGAGCAAGTGAGAAACAGTGAGAGACAGCGTGAGACAGAGAGACAGCCAGCTCTAGTGTGCAATAAACAGCACAAGAGCGAGGGAGAAACAGTAAGAGACAGCGCGAGAGTGTGTGAGACAGCCAGTGCTAGTGTGTGATAAACAGCGAGAGAGCAAGTGAGAAACAGCGAGAGACAGCGCGAGAGACAGCGTGAGACAGCCAGCGCTAGTGTGCGATAAACAGCGCGAGAGCAAGTGAGAAACAGCGAGAGAGAGCGTGAGACAGCCAGCGCTAGTGTGCGATAAACAGCGCGAGAGCAAGTGAGAAACAGCAAGAGACAGCGCGAGAGAGCGTGAGACAGCCAGCGCTAGTGTGCGATAAACAGCGCGAGAGCAAGTGAGAAACAGCGAGAGAGAGAGAGCGAGAGTGAGCGAGAGAGAGAGAGCGAGAGAGAGAGAGAGCGCGAGAGTGAGCGAGAGAGAGAGAGCGCGAGAGAGTGAGCGAGAGACAGCGCGAGAGAGAGCATGCAAGAGACAGCATACTCTGTAGTACCCAGACATTTTGGTCAGTACCTTTTCAGTAAGAAAATTCAATACCCAGCCATAGCCGGGATAAACTTTTGTTTTTAAAAGTACTGGAAAACCAAATGTGGACACTGATTCCTTTTGGTACTGAAGTAACATTTTTGGGTACAATTATGGAATGGTTAGAACTAGGGGTGGGCGATATCACGATATTTCATGGTATTTTCACGATAACAATACTTTTACAAATTAGAAAAAATTAGAATTGTATTACTGCATGCAGTACAATATGGCTAACAGATATAAAAAAAAATAAGAATATCAGATTTGTAACAGAAGTCAATGATCCAGAATGTCATGATACTAGTAATGTGCTCCAAATATCTCCATATATCCAGGATTAAAGTAAAATAAATGATACTGGACAGTACGGGTGGGCGATATGGCTCTAAAATAATATCACGATATTTCAGGGTATTTTTGCTATAACGATATACTTGGCGATATAGGAAAACAGAAAAATAATTAATTAATTTCAGGAATATAGTATAAGAGTATAAAAGAATAATCATAATGTGGCAAAATAAAAAATATAGCATAAAATAATATAATGCAGAAAAAAATATTGCAGAATATTTTCATGCATATAAACTGCAAACTAAAACAATTATACAATAAATACACCTAAAGCTTCACAGTAAATAATAGACTACTTTTAAGACAGAAAAGCCCTATTATCACGATATGGATTTTTAATATCATGATATTTCTGTGTCACAATATATTGTATACGATATAATATTGCCCACCCCTACTGGACAGATATAATCTAGTCTCTAGTAGATATATAATGAATTTTTCTTTTGCTAAAATGCCAAAATAGTAGTCTGATGTACTCTGATAATTAGGGCTGGGTGATTTGGGCAAGATATTTCAGTGTATAATATCGTTCGACATATTCAATTACTTTTGCGATATCACGTACAATATGATATGGCACACCCCTAGTTAGAACAGCACTTTAGGGGTATATTTAGGACAACTAAACTAGCACTACTGAGGCACATTTGGGATTAAAACATCACTGATGAGGTACAGTAAATCTACTTGCTGCGTTTGTTGGTCCGCTGGGATGTATTATATCCGGCATATAAAATCAACAATCAGCAAAAACAAAAACCTAGGGTGATGTGGATCAGCACAAGGCTGCATCTGTGAGCTGATGTATCAGAACCGAGTCGCTGCGCTTTCCTCCGAGTGTTAGCTTTGCAATGCTAATCTGTAATGCTGCATTAGCAGCAGTTCAAAAAGAGGCGGAGTCTGACTTAATATGTATCAGAGGAGGCATGTGCTAGTCTTCACCCTCCTTGTGTTTGGGCATCACTAGTGATGGGGGAAGTACAGCTGAATGGTCTAAGCTAAATTGGGAGAATCACCAAGATGATCAGGAGAGCAAAACCAGGTCAACTTTTATCTTTTTATCATACTGAGTCTAAACTTTTGAACGAGTATCATTTGAAAGATCGGCAGGCCGATTCTAAAATTTTACACGGGTCTAGATCACGATCTGGAGATACAACTTCAGTGAGCGGAGCTGAGAGATCAGCCTGAAACCACACTTTTCTCCCTGAACAGAAGCATCAGTCAGTTTCAGTATCAGTCAGCAGTGATTTCCTGAGTGTGAACTCATCTCTTCTCAGCCTGAAGCTCCTCCAGATCAGCCAAAAGTACACCGAAACATAACAAACCCAGGACAACAAACAAAGGACAACATCTGCTCAATACAGAATGTTTACAAGACGTACGTATAAAGAACTGGGGCTTTATAGCTTCTGTTGTGTTGAACTTTGGTGTTTAACAATGGACAATACTCAAAGAACACTCGGGCGAAATTAAAAAAAAAAAAAAAAAAAAAAAGGGACAAAACAACCAAGTTTATCACAATATAACATTTGAAATAACAGCAAACTGAATTGTGATTAGGGCTGTCCCTAACGATTATTTTTTAAACGATTATTCTAACGATTATTTTTTTCGATTAGTCGACTAATCTATTTATTGAGAAACATATTTAAATAATTATTATTTTACGTTTTAAAGCAAACGATAAAATACTATATTTATATATAATAACAACAACAACAACAACAACACAAGCCTACTAAACCAAACCCCACACTTATAATCACTTACATGTACAACACGTTTAGATCTATAACGCTAAAAATGGTAAGCTCCCATACACCACAACCGTGTGTTGCACTGTTTTCTGTGACCGCTAGATTTTGTGACCACGGGCAAGTAGTTCTCAGCAGACCGGTGCACTGGCCGATTCGAAACGTGTTCGTTTCTAATGTTTACCCCGACTGGCCAAAACGGTTCAGTTTAGGGCTGAGGGTAAGGTGTAGGTATAGAAAGCTTCCGTTTTGCCAATGAACGCTCATAACCGTGAGCACTGGTCACAAAATTCCGACGGTGACAGAAAACGGTGTAACACCGCAGCGCCGACGGCGCTAGCTAAAATAACTTAAGGCAGCTAGCTTAGCTAAACACCTGAACTTATGAATAATGCTACTGTTTCTGGAAACTGCGAAATGCCATGCACAAATATAAACCAAAAATGTATAATTTCTGCCTGTGGCAGGTTTAAAACCTTTGGTAGACAGCCTTAAGTCTTTTTAAGGACACCCGCGGAGACCCTGATGTAAACGGTAACTTACTGTGTGACCCTGTTGACATAGTGCTCCTGGATGTTTGCGCTCCAAGTGCTCCTTTTGCACATATGGCAGAGGACCACATTGTTGCCCTTTTGCGTGAAATGCTCCCAAACTTTAGATGCCCGCTGGCGTTTTTTTGTAGCTGTTTTCACTACCGCAGTTCTACAGCGGGGGTGTTGTGCCGATTCTGTCCGCGAAGCGGGAGTCAGATTCAGCAGAGAGTCTCTCTCTCTCTCTGTGTCTCTCTCTCTCTCTCTCTCTCTCTCTCTCTCTCTCTGTGTGTGTGTGCGTGTCTCTCTCTCTCTCTCTCTCTCTCTCGCACGTGAACTCCTCCGCGTTTGACTTGCAGAACTGTGTTTAGCTGTTCTTAAAAATCATTTTAATTAAATAATAGTTCTATGCTTCTATGTTACCGTGTTAATTAACATATTTACGACGCGCCGACGCACGTTATGCAAATCGATGTATTTTCGTAATCGATGACGTCGATTATGTCGACGCGTCGCCCCAGCCCTAATTGTGATCAATAAAAGGCATTACAGAAATGGAGCCAGTTTTCTGAGCCACATCGGTGGAAAAGGCCTGTGTGTGAATGTTTAATGATTAAAGGCTCAATAAAAATATTCCTCTTGGAATAAAAGTCTCAAATAAAAAAATAAGGCTTTATCCAGTGTGTGAATATATACTGTTACTCCATAATAAGGTAAAAAAAAAAAATCTCTCAATTACTATTATTTTAATTATTAATTAAGGTTAACAACTTCAATTTGTTAGGATTCTAAAATTATACTTTTATTCACAGTTTGATGAATCCCCTACCATAACCATTTAGTGCTAAAAAAATAATAATATTCATTATTATTAAATATAACATATCAGAATTATTTTAAACATAATCATTTTTTAAGATAATGAGCTATTATAAAAAAA
Source organism: Astyanax mexicanus (assembly GCF_023375975.1). NCBI lineage: Eukaryota > Metazoa > Chordata > Actinopteri > Characiformes > Acestrorhamphidae > Astyanax > Astyanax mexicanus. Next base: position 122,130,558 of record NC_064408.1, read on the forward strand.
AACACATACATGCAGGACTGAATAAAATCTGTTATTTTGATTTTTTAATCACTTTTTCCATCACATTTCAGATTTAAATCGTACAATTTAGTTGAGGATAAAATTAATGAATGAATGGCTCCCTGTAATAATCATGATTTAGTAACAGATGCTGTAAATACTGCAAATCTTACACTTAGACCAATTTATTACATGCTAACAGGTGATGCTAGCGGTTAACTGGCAATGCTTGCAGCTAACTGGCGATGCTAACTTAATAAATAATTTAAAAAAGATTCAATAATTGCTGATGTTCGATATCAGACTGGTGTTACTGTGCTGGTTAGATATGGTAAGTTACCATATTTTCTGCACTAAATCATTTAATTGAAGTACAGAGTTATAAAGGGAGTTTCAGTTTAGTTCTCCAGCACCGATGCTGAAGCAGCATTAGCATTAGCCGCTAATCACGCTAAGTGCTAGCTCATTCGCCATTTAGAGGTGAGTATTATTGAACTGTATTCTGCTGCTGACCCCGGCTAGCAGTGCTGGAGCAGCATTAGCATTAGCCACTAACCACACTAAGAACTAGCTCCTTTTGTCGTTCAGAGGTATATAGACCTGTAGTTTGCGTGTTAAAACAAGCTACATGGGACAAACTGCTAGCTAATATCGCTTGGCATACTTTAACACTCAGTGTAGGGTTACTCAGTGTAGAGCTGTCAGGTGGCATTTACTAGCGCTAACTATGGTTAGTCCTAGCAGTTAGCTGCTAATGCTAATGCTGCCGCACCCAGCCTTAGTGGAAACTTGGAAATCTTAGCTTACTGTAAATAAATGGAAGCACTTTACTCACCCAAATAAACAGTTTTCATGTGAGAACATCCAGTGCTTGTTTGACTTTAAATGAAAGTTTTTTTTTTATAAGAATTACAGTTTTGTTTACTTAGCTTAGCATTAGAATTAGCATGAATTAGAAGGAAAACATGGCGACATTCTTGTTCCCTACTAGTGTTTTTTTAATGCACCTTATAATCCAGTGCACCTTCTATATGAAAATAGACGTTTATTGATAGTGCACCTTATAATCCAAAATATACAATAGTTCAACTGGGATAAAAAGAAAGTGTTTGCTCCTCGATGCTCCTTTTTAAACAGGAGGTTAAATACCCAGCATTTGGAGCGTCTCCTTTGACCCACATGGGAGAATTCACCTCCCAGCAGCTCCTGAAACTCAAGCTCTGCAGCAGATCTCCTTAGAAACCAGCCAAGCTGGCAGAGAAACAGCCCTGATTAGCCTCTGAGGACCTAAACAAGCTGCCATCCTATACCCTCCTCCTCCAGCAGCAGCAGAGCCCCCGCACCTCACCTCCAAACAGATGTGCAGGGGGAGGACAGGACGGGGGGAGGGACAAGAATGAAACAATGAAAAACCAACATAGGTAAACGACAGAAGAGAAGATCAGGTTTGTGCTCCTTTAAAAGACCCAATTAATTTTATCTCTAATATATTGATGCTCTCTTTAATGCTCACTGTGCAACCAACCAGCATCACTACTATAAACTAAAGGTTCTGTTCTACTGACTATTAATAGACATCACATACTGAAACACATACTAAATCTATAGAAAAGAGTTCTGTTATCATTCTAAACTCCATCAACTGGTTAAATTATGAATTTCATGGAAGGAAAAGGTTGTTTCTTTACCATCTGCGCTTTTCATGCCCATTCCATTTTCATTCCATTTAGCAATCTAACCTCCTATTGGTCTAAAAAGACCAATCCATCCATTCACCAACCACTCACTCAATCAATCCATTTATCTATCCATCAACCAATCTACCCATCCATCCACTAACCAATCTATTCATCTACCATCCATCTATTAATCTCTATATCTACACATCCATGCATGCATGCATAAATCTACCAAACCATCCATCCACCCACCAACCAATCCATTCATCTATTCATCCATCCACCAATTTACCTACCCATCCATTGATCCACCCACCAGCCAATCCATCCATTTATCTATCCATAAACCAATCTACCCATCCATCCACTAACCAAGCTATTAATCTACCATCCATCTATAAATCATTCATAAATCTACCAATCCATACATACATCTACCAATCCATGAACCACCCACCAAACTATCCACTCATCTACCCATCCATCCATCTATCCACCCACCAACCAATCCATTTATCTATCCATCCATAAATCTACCAATCCATCAATAAATCTATAAATCTATCCCACTTTTGGTTTGGATGGATTTTATATCTAAATTCATATCCGTTCATTTACCTACCAATCTATTAATCAACTGGACTAGGTAGATTTTGTAACCATGCATCTACTTTTCCCCATCCATCCTTCTATCAATCTACCTATTCATCCATCCAGATATATTAAACCATTATCTAGGCATTCATATTAAACAATCCATCCACCAATCCATTCACACTACTACAAAAACATCAAAAAGTGCCTTAAAAAGCGCTCTGCCAAAGTTTTAAAATATACATTTTTAGCCGTACTGCAGGATTCCTTGTGCAACCAATACCCACATCTGCTGAGGTCATACCGAGCTTCACAGCTGCACATGAAGGGACACTGGAAAGCACCTCATATCCTGTGACAGCAGTGCTGCAGACGGGCCGGACTCGACAAACGCACTCACCAAAACTCGCCAAGGAATCATTATGGGGTTTCAGACCAGTTTCCTGGAAATCAGAGGTGGAAAGATCCAAAAACACCACAAGTCTCTTTGATGGATGTGGAGATCACACTGCTTAGCGTGCTGAATATGCTCACACAATATAATGTGTCAAATTAAAAATCACACTGCTAATTATAGTCCAGCATAGAGTAAACCAGAACATAAACAGCCTGCTGAAAGCCTGCGGACCTTCAAAACAACAAGGTGATCCTCATCAAACCTGCGTAGTATCATTAAACACATGTTTGCACATACAGAAATTCAGTATGTGACCCATATGATTCATTACCTTCACTGCCAGCCACAGAACAATGAGTATAAATCAATATGCAGAGCACTCTCTAAGCTTAGTCACGGCCCAGACTGCACTGTAATAACACCATAACATCACTTCCAGCCCAGCTGACGTCAGGCTTAAAGGAAAAATTCACCACTTTTTAACATTTCTGCCCATTTAAATGGTGGAGACTCAAAATATCCATTCACTCAATGACACTCTTGGTATCGCTTTCAATCAAATTCTCTCCACAGTGCCCTAAAACACACTATTAAGCTTTACCTAGACAATAGAGGCTCAAACAAAAGCAACTAAAACTCAAGTTGTTGTTTTTTTGCGAAGATAATTATCTAGCAGAAAATCAGAAAATCCCCTTGCTTGCCTGGGTTGCAGTGCTGATCTCCACCACATTAAGAATGTCAGCAGAGTCATGGTAACATATTTTAGGCATTTACAAATCAAGATTTGTGGAATAAGGAGTCGGACAGCACACATGAATGTATGTTCAAAACAAGCTTATATAAATGTTTTACATCACTAAAATTTGCGTTTAAATGAATAAACAACTGAGAGTCAAAACTAGCAGAAAATCAGAAAGTCCTCTTGCTTGTCTAAGTTGCAATGCTCAACCTCAAACACATTATAAACAATAAAGAGATGGCACATGCGAAGAACGATCTGGAATGCATATAATATATCAGGCCTTCATATGCATTTTTGGAATAAGGAGACGGACAGCACACACATAGGCACGTTTAAAATGATCTTATTTAAGCACTAAAATTTATGTTTTAATTAATAAACAATTAAGACAGTGAAGAAAATATTTCTTAAAACCTAAAAACTCATAAAACTAAAATTAACAAATAAAATGAGTCAATGTTAGAATTATTTTCAGGTAAAAAAAAAAAATAGAAAATCAAAAAAATTCTTCATATGGATTTGTGGAATAATGAGATGGACAGCACACACTTATGTTTAAAACAAGCTTATATAATGCTTTAAAACACTGAAATTGATGTTTAAATGAATAAACAAATGAGATAGTAAAACATATCTTAAAACCTAAAACTTAAAATAAGATTAACAAACTTAGTCAATATTAAAAATGAATTAATTTCAGGTGAAAATAAAAAAATTAAGAGAGACTCTTCATGTGAATATTCATCATTTATATGGATTTGTGGACTAATGAGTCGGACAGCATACATGTAATTCAAATTAAATTCACATGTAAAATCAAAGAAACTAAATTTTAAGTGGTCTCTCATTTATATCCCCAGAGCTGTATGCAAATGTTCTTTATACCATTATTAGAATTTAAATACAACTTAAGTACTCTGCCCATTTGTTTCCATTTCCAAAGCTAAACATTGATGAGGCAAAAAAAAAAACATTTCCTGTGCAAAAATCTTGTATGTGGTCTCAAATTGGAGTTATACTGCTAGTTATTGATACTGATAGGTAATTAACCCGCTAACACAAAAACAACCAGAACCAGTAAGCTCTAACACCATGTTTCTGCTAAAGACACCCTTTAGTTAAATAATATAACACAAAAAATGTAGTTTATATCAATTTGGACAGTGTTGAATTCCAATGAGTTCCAACAGTTTGTGCTTAATACCAATATTAGAATGTGAATACAACTAGAGTACTCTGCTGTCAATTTACTTCTGTTTCCACAGCTTAACTGATCTAAATCAGCTAAACATCTATTTTAACAGGTAATTTTTCACAAACTGATGAGGTTTCTCGTGTAAAACTCTTGTATATGAACTAAAATAATAATTACATTGCTAGTTATTGATTTGGTATTGATATAAATAGCTACGTAATCCACAAACACAAAAACAGCAAGAGACATGTGTATTTTTATGTGTATTTAATCACATAAAAAGGTAGTTTATCTCGATAGAGGATGAGTTGACAGTTTGTGCTTAATGCCAATAATAAACTGCAAATACAAATACAAGAGGAATGTCAATTTATTTCTATTTTAAAAGCTTAATTGATCTAAATCAGCTAAACATCCATACAAACAGGTCACTTTCACAAACGTATGTATAAAACTCTTGTATATGATTTTAAATTGGAGTTTCAAATGCTAGTTATTGATTTGGTATTGATGTTAATAGATAAGTAACCCACTAACACCACTAACCCGCTTTAACACCATGTTATAGCTAAAGAATGTAGCTTATACTGATTGAATGTTCATATATCTCGTGTTAATCTCAAGCTGAACTTTTATAAAAGTGTCTGTATTAGTTTTAATCCATATCACCCAGCCCTAGGCACACCCCTACTGTGTAAATATGTATATGTGCTTAATACCGATATTATGATGTAAATACAACTAGAGTACTCTGCCCATTTGTCTCCATTTTTAAAAGCTAAACATTCATTGAAATGGGACATTTTTCACAAAGTGACAAACAAATTGATGAGGTTTCTTGTGTAAAACTCTTGTATATGATCTCAAACAGGAGTTATATTGCTAGTTATTGATTTGATATTGATATTAATAGATAAGTAACCCATAAATTACCAGAGCCAGGCGGCTCTAACACCATGTTGTAGCAGCCCACGACCCCCTGTAGTTAAATAAAAGAACACAAAAATGTAGTTACTGCGCTCATAATAATGTAGATTTTACCCCCTATTACATTTAAAAGCACAAGACAGAAGAGAAAAGCAGAGAGTTATACCTAATAAACTAAATATAAACTAAATAAAACTGAATAAACTGAATAATCTGATACTGCAGGGCCTTCTTCTTCCTTCATGTTTGTGTTTTTTTAACTAGCCAACCTGCTTAGCTAATCAACCACCGGGATAAAAAGCAGTTTAATATTAATTATTCTCATTTCTGGAAACATTTATAGCCTGATTGTGAGAGATTATACGTTTAATATCCTTATTTTTATGGTTAATTAGCCGGCTGGCGCCGGATAGTCCGCTAAACCACCGTTAACAGTTCAGCTAGCTATGCTAAACTAGGCTAAGCTAAAGCTAAACTATGCTAAGCTAAAGCTAAACTATGCTAAGCTAAAGCTATGCTACGCTAAGCTAAAGCGTCCCGCTCCTCGCGCAGCCAAACTCGATTCTTCTATCGATTATCGATCAGTTACGGCCGCGACAACATCGATATGGGGGTTTTCTAAACAGTTAAAGCCCGTACGCTTTTAAACGTAAAGAAAGTAATCGCTAATAAGCGCGATTTGTCCCCGTTCCCTCTTTTTTCTCCCCATCCCCCAACCCGCATTGTCCATCACTATGGTGTTGGGTCTATTTGTACCACCCATCTGTTTGTGTTACTCCGTGCCTCTGCGCATGCGTCAACTGATATTTTTAGTGTTTTGGTGTGTGTTTCAGGACAACTTTGTGTGTTTTGATTCGTTTTTCTGTGGTTTATTATAACCTTTTTTGTTACAATTCTTCAATACAACAGTTTAAATTTTCTGACCCTTTGAGAGAGAATTTAAAAACAGAAAATTGGCTGTATTTGCATGTTTTATTTATCTGATGGTATTAATAATATAAACGACTTTTGTAACTTTTGTCTAATTACGTAAGATGGTTTATTTAGGTTTATGTATTATTTATTGGCTCAAATATTCTGACACTTTAAGTTAGATAATTGGTTGTATTTGCATCTTTCCATTTTTCTAACAAATCTTCATGATTGAATGATTTTACAATTTTTAAAAACAGAAAATTGGCTAAATTTTTCTGTTTCCATTTTCCTAGCAAATCTTCTGGACAATGATTTTTTTTTTTTTTTTTAACGAAAATCTGATTGTAACCTAATTACTTATGTTGGTTTATTTAGGTCAATGTATCTTATCAGCTCAATTTTTGCAACTCTTTGAGGCAGAATTTATAAACAGAAAACTGTGTTCCATTATTTTAGCAAATCTTTCTAAAAAAAAAGATCAACATTTAAAATTTGATGGTATACATAATATAAGAAATTACTTTTGTAGCTTTTGTCTTAACTACTTAATATATCAGTTCAAATGTCTGGCTGCTGTAAGGCAGAATTTGTAAAAGAGAAAACTAGGTGCAAAACTATTTGTATTTATGTATTTCAATGTATTTCTAATTTATTTACAATAGTTAAGATAAAGAGGATCTGTACTCACAATCTTTTGTGAGACTTTTTTGTTTTCCAAACGTTGCATCATAAAAATGTGAAGTTATAAACCAAATAAACAAAAGAATCTAATCTTAATTTTCCTTATTTTTGTATTTACCAGATTTATTTAACCTTACTTAGATTAATCTGAAAACTGATAGCCAGGCGTAACACTGACCTAACTGACCTATTTATCTACTTAACCTAGGCAACTTGACCTGTAGTTAGATATGCACCATGGTAGCAGGATTTGACAGGGTAGCACAATTCGGCAGCACACCGGCTCACGCTAGCATTAGCTAACTAGCTTCTCTAGAATGAAGCAGCAGAAGTAGCCGGGCCCCGGCGCATTATTACAGGTTAAAACCGGGTAAAAACAGCGGATTAATGCGGATAAACCCCTGTAATACAGTTTATTAGTATGTGTGTGTGTTTAGTATGAGCGCAGGGTGTGTAAAATCAGCGGGGAGTGTGTGTTTTCCCCCCCGCTCTCTCTCTCCGTTAGCCGGGCTACCTGTCATTGAGCTGGTCCTCGGTCCCGGGCAGCGGGTGAACCACGAAGTGTATGGAGGTCATGGTCGCTCCGGAACGCGGGCCTAACGCGAGCCGTAGTCCGGGCTGCAGTGTGCGCACCGCGTGCTGGCCTCCTGCGCCGCTCCGCTGTATAAACTCTCTGTATTCCGCTCCAGAAACGCCGCGCTCCGATCACACAACCGCCTCCTCACCCACACGCCGCCATCTCAGCTCCGCCAGCCTGCTGCTGGTTTTGTGTGCAGAGCAGCGCAGCGGTCCAACCGTGGGCCGCCCGGCTCCGAAACAACAGCCGAGCTGGTTGGACCTGCGGGATCTGGCAGCAAATGCTGGAAGCTGATTGGAGCAGCGCTAAGAGAGAAAGGAGCTGGGGGCGTGGCCTCTTGCTGCTTCTGCTGCTGCTGGTAGTGATGTCACAGTGCTGTATTAGGATTCACGTTAATTTATTACATTTATTAATTATTATATATTACTGAGTAAAATAAACTAATGCGTGTTAGTTAATTTTATTTACTAAATTTTCCTAAATTAAGTTAATATTTTGTTACATTATTGAGTAAAATAACCTGATTTGTATGAATGTATTACATTTATTTTATTATTATATATTACTGAGTAAAATAAACTTATGCAAGGTAATTTATTATTAAGTATTATATTATTATATCATTCAAAAAAATGATGCATGTAAATGTATTAAACTTCTTAAATTATTATTTTATTGAGTAAAATAAATATAATATAAAATATATATGTATTATTATAAAATTATTAGTGTGAAGTTTCCACCAATCAGTGATGGTTTGGAGAGACATGTCATCTGCTGGTGTTGATCCACTGTGTTTTAGTGCAGTGTTTTCTCACAAAATCTTACAGCACTTCATGCTTCCCTCTGCTGACAACTTTCATGGAGTTGCCGATTTCATTTTCCAGCAGGACTTGGCACACTGCCCAAACTCCCAAAAGTACCAAATGGTCTTATATAATATTTTATAGATACTTATTTTTGGGTTTTCATTGGCTGTAAGTCATAATCATCAACAATAAAAGAAATAAACACTAAAATACACTGGATTTTGTAGGATTATTGGTTATTGACTGGACCTGAAGAGTTTAAAGATAACGGGGGAAGCATAATGTAAAATTCTAATATTATTAATACCATTATTGAATAATAATAAAAAAAAAAAATTATAAAACACCCCATTTTCCCTCTTTTTCTTTGCCATTTAAGCTCTTTAGGTCCAGTCAATAACTAGAAATCTAATGTACAAAATTGTCTTTGAGGAAAACAAATAAACTAAAAACTGAAGAATTTTTTTTTTTTTTGTCAAAAACGGAGGGGGTGATTTTTTTTTTGTTAAACTTTTTTTGCTTAACAGCTTACAGCTAGTGAAGAGCAATGGGAAATGTCAGTTTTCTTTGTCTGTACTACAACATTTACACACAGCACATTCACACTTTCATCATAATAATTAGACAAAGACACAAAAACACAGAGAACTTTGTCACTATTAAAATACAAGTCTTTTCTTTAGAGAAAGAGCAGTGAGTACTGTTTTCTACACCTTCACAAGACTCTTGGAAACAAGAGAAAACTGCTACAGGAAGACGTCTGGCTGACCCACATGGCAACAGCTTTAGCCTTTAGCTATTTAGCTTAATATGCACCAAAACACTTTTTGGATGAAACTGAAACCAATCAAATGATGGATACCAAACAATTTTTTTTTTGCAGGTTTTCATTCTTTATGGAATAATGGTCTGTCGGATCACAATTTGTCACTTATTTAGGGTTGCAAATCAGAACAGGAGCAACAGGAGCGTTTACGGGTATAACACTTAAACCTGTCACTAACGTACCCCTGGGGAGGCAGATGGGTGGGGGGTCTACAGGGACCTGAGAGACACAAAGCGTGTGAACACCTCTCTCAGATTACAGGAGAAAGAGAGGAGGCTGTAATTTGACTTGTACGTTGAGACCAACTGCTGCTCAGCGGTTTTTAATCCCAAACAGGTACCTGATGTTGTTAACCATGAGCTCACCATGTCACGCTCAGTCTACCAGCTCTCAACAGCATGATTTATATCACAAAACAATTTATATCAGAGAGAAATATGATTTATTATTGAGCCCTAATGTATTGGCAATACTTCTACTTGAGTCAAGCTGTTTCAAGCTGTGTGATTTAGGAAGACTGGTTCTGAATTCAGGCTGATTCAGTATTGAACTGGTTCTGTTCTGAGCTAATTCTGTGTTGAGCTAATTCTGTACTGAGCTAATAAAGTATTGAGCTAATTCTGTATCAAGCTAATTATGTACTGAGCTAATTCTGTACTGAGCTAATTCTGTACTGAGCTAATTCTGTATTGAGCTAATTCTGTACTGAGCTAATTCTGTACTGAGCTAGTTCTGTATTGAGCTAATTCAGTACCGAGCTAGTTCTGTACTGAACTAATTCTGTTTTAAGCTAGTTCTGTACTGAGCTAATTCTACACTAAGCTTATTTAGCACTGAGCTTATTTTATACTGAGCTAATTCTGTACTGAGCTAATTCTATACTAAGCTTATTTAGTACTGAGCTAATTTTATACCGAGCTATTTCTTTACTGAGCTAATTCTGTATTGAACTGGTTCTGTATTGAGCTAATTCTGTACTAAGCTAATTCTGTACTGAGCTAATTCTGTACTGAGCTAATTCTAATGTTATATAGAGTTAATTACAGGTAGATACTCTCACTGATAACTGACTTTATTAATGTTTATTTGGTTTTAGCAGAGACTGTAAAAAAAGATGGACGTCGTGTCTCCGTTCCCATTCATTCACTGAAAATGAAGCCAAAATCTTCCGCCATGTTGGCGATCCTGACACCCGATTCTTACCCGACGTTACTTAAATTCGCTGAAATTAAATTTACTTAAAAAACGCAAATGCAAAAAAATTGCGGATTTTTTAAAAAGTAAATTTTACTCAAATTTGACTAATATTCAAATAAAAATATATTTTTTTTCAGCAGTGTGGTGTGCTGAGTAAAGTAATGCACATATGGTCCAAATGCAAAAAATGAATATCATAGCGTACTGAACAAGCCTCTAAATATGTCTATAATAAACAGATACAGCTGCTGTAGTAACAGTGTGTTAGCTTTAGTAACCAGCAGATGGCGCAATAGCACTGAACCATTATTCTACAGATTCATCATCTACAGCAGTGTTTCTCAACCAGGGTGCCGCGGCACCCTGGGGTGCCGTCTGGCTTCATCGGGGGTGCCGTCAAAATATTGCGCCTCACGTGCATATTTCCTTTCCAGAGTCAGCTCGTGTCGGGGTGTGTCCCAATTCACAGGCAGCATACTCTGAAGGATGCGACCCACAGAGGCGGTGTATTACTGCGCAGCTGTGACGCAATCTGTCTTCGAATACAGCCTCTGAAGGATGCAGCCCCTAAATTGGGACACACTGTAAAGTTTTTGTCCCCCCACGCGATGCACGCGCTATTTTATTTCATATTCCGCCAGCAACACCCCTCGTTCTCACCTGAAGTACTGCGCCAGCACCCCCCCCCCCCCGTTCGTAAACTGGGGTGCCTTGACATCTCGCATATATTTAAAGGGTGCCGTGATAGAAAAAAGGTTGAGAAACGCTGATCTACATCACATACTCCATGCAGTCTTACAAAGTGTGGTGAGTTTAGCTCTATATAACTCTGTATAACATTAGAATACTAAACCCAAGTAAACATAAAGAATAAAGTCAGTGATCAGTGAGAGTGTCTACCTGTAATTAACTCTATATAACATTAGAATACTAAACCCAAATAAACATAAAAAATAAAGTCAGTGATCAGTGAGAGTATCTACCTGTAATTAACTCTATATAACATTAGAATACTAAACCCAAATAAACATAAAGAATAAAGTCAGTGATCAGTGAGCTTGTCTACCTGTAATTAACTCTATATAACATTAGAATACTAAACCCAAATAAACATAAAGAATAAAGTCAGTGATCAGTGAGAGTATCTACCTGTAATTAACTCTATATAACATTAGAATACTAAACCCAAATAAACATAAAAAATAAAGTCAGTGATCAGTGAGAGTATCTACCTGTAATTAACTCTATATAACATTAGAATACTAAACCCAAATAAACATAAAGTCAGTGATCAGTGAGAGTATCTACCTGTAATTAACTCTATATAACATTAAAATACTAAACCCAAGTAAACATTAATAAAGGCAGTGATCAGTGAGAGTGTCTACCTGTAATTACCTCTATATAGCTTTATATTGAATTGAATTCAAATGAAGCAGAACATGCAGTCAATCATTAGATTAAGATTTTACATTTTTAGTAAACCTCACTGTGATCTATAGTTGTATAAATCCATATTCTGCCGTTTTTAGCCCTTCTTCTGTGTTTGAAAGGTGCCTGTTTTGTGTCAGATTCATTTGAATAAAGTTGAGATCTGCTCAACTTTTTTTGCCGGAGGGCGGGGCTGCGCTTAACACAACGCAACCCAGCATGCACCGCGGCATGCGGCGGCTCTCTCTATTGAAATGAATGGGATGGGTCGGGGCTTAGGTGCCAGTGGACGTGCACGGTAAGAGGGTGGCTTCATCAAGTACACAGCTGTTCCAATTACACAACAACTGCACCGCGTCCTCGTGTCTTCGGGAGTCGAAATTGTCAAGTCGGTACTTGCCAAGTACGGTAGTCCAGACTTATGTAACCGTGCACTGAGAAACGGCTCAAGTTTCTAATATCAACAGTGCTACAGCTACACTTTCTGGGTGCAACACTCCAGAAGTCTCCTATAAGCTGCCTGAACCAGAGTATTCTGCATGCGTTTGCCCTTACTGAACCGTAACCCCCGTACCGTGATGGTTTGTAAAGAATACATATATATATATATATATATATATATATATATATATATATATATATATATATACACACACACACATGTATTCTTTACGAACCATCATATATATATATATATATATATATAAATATACAGCTCTAGAAAAAAAATCAGTTTCTCTGATTTTTCTATTTATAAGTATATTATGTTTGTTATTATTATTATTATTATTATTATTATTATTATTATTATTATTATTATTATTATTATTATACAATTTGACAGTGTAATGACAGTGAATCCAGGTTGTTAAATGCACAAAAAGTACTAGAAAAACGGAATTATTATAAAACACATGAGAAATAATTGTAGCAAAGCCGAAAACGCGATGGACTGCAGCTGCAAAAGAAAACAATCCTTTTCATCGTTTTTTGGGGGCCTTGACGCTTTCAAGTTGTAAACAGATGGCACCCTAGCAGGCACTCTATTTTTGCCACTATAGAGGGCGCATTAGGGCATGGAGGCACCACAATAAATTGATTAAAATAATATATTCTAAAGATATTTATAAAGAAGGTAGTGAATTTTCTGTTGAAGGACACGTTGTCTACCAGTTGTCCAGCAGGTGGCGCTGTTGCATAGGACAATAAACGCTTCCCGAGCTGGACTGGAGGTGCATGAAAATAAACATGCGCACTAAACATTCTCCAATACACCCTCTTTTCACTAGGAGGAAACACATCTTCTCAGCTTTCAATGGAAGTCAGTCTACACAGATTTTATTCCATTTTGGAGCAGTTGTATTGTTGCATTGATCTCAAAATTCTGATACAATGGAAGGAACAACAGCCAAATTTACATAATGACAAAAAATGACAGCAAAAATATTATATACAATCATAACAAAATAATAACATAAATTAAATTATGATTATTCATGAAAACAACCATAAAAAACCCATAGTGCTAGTGGATAAAATGTAGTGGCGTGTAAAAGTATTTCTTTTTGTTTTTGCTTTTTGCCATACTGATATTTTTCCAATTAAATATGTATTGGGTAAATATGAAAATCACTTTTAAAATGTGAATTTTATATAATAAAGAAAAAAAATAAACAACTGCAGTTAAGCTTTACTGATAACTGGCTTCGAGTCTTTCTCATCTCTGTGGAGGAATTTAGTTCCACTCTTCTTTACAGAATTGTTTTAATTCAGACACATTGGAGGATTTTTCAGCATCAACATCCTGTTTAAGATCATCCACAGCATCTCGATCTCAAGACTTTAACTAGATCCTCCAAAACCTTCATTTAGTTTTTATTATGAATCCATTTAGAGGTCAACTTGTTTGTGTGCTTTGGGTCATTGTCCTGCTGCAGAACCCAAGTACTCCTGAGCTTGAGGTCAGTAAGGAACAGATGGACGGATTCTGATTCTCCTTCAGGATTTTCTGATAAACAACAGAATTCCTGCTTCCATCTATTACAGCAAGTTATCCAGCAGCTCCAGATCATCACACTAATCACACTACCACCACCATGTTTTACTACGTTCAGTATGATTCAGTTATTTTTCTGAAATTATGTGTTTTATAGTTTTATTCCAGATGTAAAGGGACACACACATTCCAAAAAGTTCCACTTTTGTCTTGTCAGTCCAAAGTGTCACATGGTCCCTGTCTGTTCTCGTGTTTCTGTGTTTATTTACCTTTTCTGTGCCTGTCTCTGCTTGTGACTGTGAGTGTGTCTCCCACGTGATCCGTGTTCCTCAGTGTTTCTTGCCCTCACCTGTGTTCATTTGTAACTCCGCCCCTTAGCCCCAGGTGTTTTCTGTTTCCCGTGTGTGTGTTACACTATTTATAGTCCGTGCTCCCTTTCCCTCGTGTCGGTTCTTGTGCTTTGTTAGCCTGTTATGGTTGCGTCTCTGTTTCCCGTGTTTCTTGTTTTCAGTTTAGTTTCAGTTTATTTGTTTATTTTTGTCTTTTGTTTATTGTGTAATAAATTCACTCGCATTTGCATCCGCTCTCCTCGTCCTTCCTTCCCGCACCCTGACACAAAGAATAATTACTTTTTATTTGTGTCTGCTTCATGTTTTCAGACAGGTTCTATTTAAGTGATTTCTGGATTCTACAGGTCTGGCAGTAACTAGAGCTTAGATCGGGCCCAAAAAATCCGACCCGACCCAGCCCAAGCCCGTGCACGTTCTGTCGAGCCCGACCCGACCCGTACCCTGAACTGTCATTATGAGCACGAGCCCGACCCGAACCATAAACTGGCTGTTTTCGGGCTGATTGAATGAACGAAATATAATCAGAATTATGTTAATTAACACTGTAACATAGAAGCACATTATTTAATTTAAAAGATTTTTAATAACAGCTACACACAGTGCTGCAAGTCAAACGCGGAGGAGTTCACGTGCGAGAGAGAGAGAGAGAGAGACACAGAGAGAGAGAGAGAGAGAGAGAGAGACAGAGAGAGATTTGTGTGTTCTGGTGTATGAGCTACTCACAGGTAAAGGTTTTCACATACTATATCTCCTGTTTTTCTTTTATCTCCTCGTGCTCATATTCTAGTCCCATACATAATTCTACAGCTCCCTCAGTGTTTTCTGTCGTATTTTGCAGCTAGCACGAGTGCTTACAACTAATACCGTGGACCGCGTGGTGCCGCCGCGCTGCCGCTGTCGCGGACAGAATCGGCACAACACCCCCTGCTGCAGAACTGCAGGAGTGAAAACAGCGATTATAAATAAATTAGTTTTTCATTTTCAGTTTTCGTTATTTCTTTTTTTTTTCGTTAACAATAATAATTGGTTACTTAGCAACATTGTGATTATCACACCTGAGCTTTATTTAAAAATACAAATATAATTAAAAAACAGATGCCTACATCTCAGACTATTTTCCCCGACCCGAGGAATGTGGTGGGAAATCTCGGCCTGAACCAATCCGATTTCGGGTCGGGCCTCGGGTCAGGTCGGGTTCGAGCAGACAATCTAAGCTCTGGCAGTAATCAGGTCTTGTTGTGGTTAGTAGTGAAATTGAACTCAGCTTTTTAAAATGTGTGATTAATCACAGTTCATTTATGGGGGGTAAACACTTTTTCACAAAGTGAAATCATATTTTTAAAAAGTGTTTTTTATATTTACTCAGGTTATATTTGTTTATAAGTTTGTTTGATAATCTGAAAAATGCAAGTATGACAAAAAAAAAAACAAAGACAGAAATCTGTAAGGGGCAAATACTTTTTCTGTATGTGCATATGAAGATCTACAATCTCAACATGTAACCTCGACAATAACCTATGATATATTTATTCAGAAAACCATGACATTCCAAAGTGTTCACTTACTTAACACAGTTTACATTTAACACAGCAGTTCTTCTTTAAAACGTTATTCACACACTCTTATAAAAGTGATTCTTTATTGTTACATTATACAGGAAGATGACAAAAGCCTGCACCTAACAACTGGGGTTATACAAATGGCCCATCCCATTCTCTCCAGTGTTGCCAACTTAGCGACTTTGTCGCTATATTTAGTGACTTTCTTTGTAAAAAAGTGACTAGCGACAAATCTAGCGAGTTTTTGTGGTGTTACTGGAGACTTTTGGAGACTCTGAGATGAACACATGCTCTTCAGTCACTGTCCTCAGCGTGAGACCCTCCCACAACACTCACATTGCAGTCTCTCACAGTCAGACCACACCCACACCGCTCCACCAACACACTGTAAATAAACTGCGCATGCTGACTGACCCCGCCCCTTATTTACAGAGTGGGATGGAAATATTAATGTGTCTTCAGTGTGACACAAAAAGAGATCACTGAATTTAACTCACTCAGTCTCAGTCACTCACCTCATTTACCACACAGCATGTCACTCACCTCGTCCACAGTGTCTGCCTTTGTAAAAAATTTAGGCAGATCTGGTCCTCCATGACTTTCTTTCATGCTGTACACATTACTTTACTTCACAATTTATTGTCCCTATATGTAACATAATATCATGAATATTGTTTTAAAGCCTTAAAACATTTGGTGTACTTTTATACAGTTTATATGGCACTCCATTGGGCACTGGCATGGAGCACGCTTTTGCACATCACAGTACATACTGCACTTCACTACGTTTATAGGGGGGCTAAACACATATCTAATGCTGCTCAAACAGCTTTTCTACACACCTCCAAACTTCATGTAGCTCCAGATTAGATCAACAACAGTAGAGCAGTAGTCCAAACCTCACATCACCAAACACAGGAATACAGGCCAGTGGATACTTATAGCGATATAGTGTAAGTGGAAATTCACCAGTAGAAGCATATGTTTAATGGAGGATTAAATAAACACTCACTATTAATCAAACGTCTGTTTTACTCGATAAACTCCGTAACGCATTAAGCTCTGTTTTGTTTCTTTAGAAAATGGTCTATGAATGAGGGTGCGAACAGTGGAATGTGGCTGAATCAGATTTCTACATAACAACCTGAACTTCCTGGAACATTACTGAGAATTCACACGAACGTTTCAATTGTTATCTTGCTTTCACTTGCTTTGATTTTATTCGTCCTCAAACACAGGTTGTTGTAAAACACACACGTTCTCTAACCCACACTAACGAGCATAACTGCATTTCTGCACGTGAACAAGCTCAAAACCTGCTGCAGCTTGTAGCCTGACTAAACTGGAACTGAGTGCAGCACGGAGGCGGGTTCAGAAATTCTTATTTGTGCAATATTTAGCAATAACAGGTTTTAAAAATCCTGCTACTCTTCTTAATGTTCTCTTATTATTAATGATGTATGAAGACTGATTGTTTTTAGGGTAGGTGATGGTAAGATAAAAACTTGTAGTTTGGTTGGAGCCAGACTTGTTTCCAGAGGTGAAAAGTAACGAATTACATTTACTCAAGTTACTGTAATTAAATAGATTTTATAAGTAATTTAAACAAAGTAATTTACTTCACTACATTGGAAAATCCCCGTTACTGAGTAACAAATAAAATGCTTTAAAAAAAAAAAACTAATTGTCTGAATAAAAAAAAAATAGAGTTTTGTTCTCCATGGCAGCGCAGCTGAACTCCTCATGCAGTGTTTATTACGGTTAGCGGGAGAGACAGCTGTGAATCAGCTGTGTAGGCGAGTTATGCTACCCATCAATATGTGTTTCTTGAAAACTACTAATTTAAATACAATAAAATTCCTATATGTACCCAAGCTGAACATAAGGAGAAAATTAACTGATATCCAATTGTCCTGAAGTTAAAGATGAATCATTCTTTTATTATTTTAATGAATAGCAATGATTTTATTTCCACCTTTTACTGTTCAAAATAAACAAAAGCCAAAAACAAATGAAGAAGTTTGGGTATCCTACACAATGAGTATTCAGTTTGGTGAGAGTCGTTCGGTGAGAGTCGTTCGGTGAGGGTCATTTGGTGAGAGTCGTTCAGTGAAAGTCGTTCGGTAAGAGTCGTTCGGTGAGAGTCGTTCTGTGAGAGTCGTTCGGTCAGAATCGTTCGGTGAGAGTCGTTAGATGAAAGTTGTTCGGGGGGAGTCGTACAGTGAGAGTTGTTCGGTAAAATTCGTTCAGTGTCGCTCAGTGAAAGTCATTCGGGTGAGTCATTCAATGAGATCCGCTCGGGTGAGCGTCGTTTTGGTGAGAGTCGTTCGGTGAGAGAAGTCCGTGAGAGTCGTTCGGTGAGGGTCGTTCGGTGAGGGTCGTTCAGTGAAAGTCGTTCAGTGAGAGTCGCTCGGTGAGGGTCGCTCGGTGAGGGTCGCTCGGTGAGGGTCGTTCGGTGAGGGTCGTTCAGTGAAAGTCGTTCGGTGAGAGTCGTTCGGTGAGGGTCGTCCGTGAGAGTCGTTCGGTGAGAGTCGTTCAGTGAGAGTCGTTTTGGTGAGGGTCATTCGGTGAAAGTCATTCGGTGAGAGTCGTTCGGTGAAAGTCGTTCAGTGAGAGTCGTTCGGTGAGAATCGTTTGGTGAGAGTTGTTCGGTGAGGGTCATTCGGTTGAGCGTCATCTTGGTGAGAGACGTTTTGGTGAGAGACATTCGATGAGAGTCATTCGGGTGAGCGTCATCTTGGTGAGGGTCGTTCGGTGAGAGTCGTCTTGGTGAGAGCCTTTCGATGAGAGCCGTTCGGTGAGGGTCGTTCGGTGAGGGTCGTTCGGTGAGAGTCGCTCTGTAAGGGTCGCTCGGTGAGGGTCGTTCGGTGAGGGTCGTTCAGTGAGAGTCATTCGGTGAGAATCGTTCGGTGAGAGTCGTTCGGTGAGAGTCGTTCGGTGAGAGTCATTCGGTGAGAGTCGTCTTAGTGAGAGTCGTTCCGGTGAGGGTCGTTCGGTGAGGTTCGCTCGGTGAGGGTTGCTCGGTGAGGGTCGTTCAGTGAGGGTCACTGGGTGAGGGTCGTTCGGTGAGGGTCGCTGGGTGAGGGTCGTTTGGTGAAGGTCGTTCAGTGAGGGTCACTGGGTGAGGGTCGTTCGGTGAGGGTTGCTGGGTGAGGGTCGTTTGGTGAAGGTCGCTGGGTGAGGGTCATTCGGTGAGGGTCGCTCGGTGAAAGTCATTCCGGTGAGGGTCGCTCGGTGAGGGTCGCTCGGTGAGGGTCATTCGGTGGGGGTCGCTGGGTGAGGGTCGCTCGGTGAGGGTCGCTCGGTGAGGGTTGTTCGGTGATTTACCCTTTAATCAACCCTAAAATCTAACCCTACACGTAACCCTAACCTTAACCCTTAATCAACCTTAAAATCTAAACCTACACCTAACCTTAACCCTTAATCAACCCTAAAATCTAACCCTACACCTAACCTTAACCTTAATCAACCCTAAAATCTAAACCTACACCTAACCCTAACCTTAACCCTTAACCAACCTTAAAATCTAAACCTACACCCAACCCTAACCTTAACCCTTAATCAACCCTAAAATCTAACCCTACACCTAACCTTAACCTTAATCCTTAATCAACCCTAAAATCTAACCGTACACCTAACCCTAACCTTAACCCTTAATCAACCCTAACATCTAACCCTACACCTAACCCTAACCTTAACCTAATCTTAAAATCTAACCCTACACCTAACCCTTACCTTAACCCTTAATAAACCCTAAAATCTAACCCTAAAATTTAACCTAACCTTAACCTTAAACCTTAATCAACCCTAATCTAACCCTACATCTAACCCTAACCTTAACCCTTAATCAACCCTAAAATCTAACCCTACACTTAACCCTAACCTTAACCAACCCTAAAATCTAACCCTACACCTGACCCTAACCTTAACCAACCCTAAAATCTAACCCTACACCTAACCCTAACCTTAACCCTTAATCAACCTTAAAATCGTACCCTACACCTAACCCTAACCTTAACCCTTAATCAACCCTAAAATCGTACCCTACACCTAACCCTAACCTTAACCCTTAATCAACCTTAAAATCTAAACCTACACCCAACCCTAACCTTAACCCTTAATCAACCCTATAATCTAACCCTACACCTATCCTTATCCTTAATCCTTAATCAACCCTAAAATCTAACCCTACACCTAACCCTAACCTTAACCCTTAATCAACCCTAAAATCTAACCCTACACCTAACCTTAACCTTAATCCTTAATCAACCCTAAAATCTAACCCTACACCTAACCCTAACCTTAACCCTTAATCAACCCTAAAATCTAACCCTACACCTAACCCTAACCTTAACCCTTAATCAACCCTAACATCTAACCCTACACCTAACCCTAACCTTAACCTAATCTTAAAATCTAACCCTACACCTAACCCTTACCTTAACCCTTAATAAACCCTAAAATCTAACCCTAAAATTTAACCTAACCTTAACCTTAAACCTTAATCAACCCTAATCTAACCCTACATCTAACCCTAACCTTAACCCTTAATCAACCCTAAAATCTAACCCTACACTTAACCCTAACCTTAACCAACCCTAAAATCTAACCCTACTTCTAACCCTAACCTTAACCCTTAATCAACCCTAAAATCTAACCCTACACTTAACCCTAACCTTAACCAACCCTAAAATCTAACCCTACACCTGACCCTAACCTTAACCAACCCTAAAATCTAACCCTACACCTAACCCTAACCTTAACCCTTAATCAACCTTAAAATCGTACCCTACACCTAACCCTAACCTTAACCCTTAATCAACCCTAAAATCGTACCCTACACCTAACCCTAACCTTAACCCTTAATCAACCTTAAAATCTAAACCTACACCCAACCCTAACCTTAACCCTTAATCAACCCTATAATCTAACCCTACACCTATCCTTAACCTTAATCCTTAATCAACCCTAAAATCTAACCCTACACCTAACCCTAACCTTAACCCTTAATCAACCCTAAAATCTAACCCTACACCTAACCTTAACCTTAAACCTAATCAACCCTAAAATTAAACCCTACACCTAACCCTAACCTAAACCCTTAATCAACCCTATAATCTAACCCTACACCTATCCTTAACCTTAATCCTTAATCAACCCTAAAATCTAACCCTACATCTAACCTTAACCTTAATCCTTAATCAACCCTAAAATCTAACCCTACACCTAACCCTAACCTTAACGCTTAATCAACTCTAAAATTAAACCCTACACCTAACTTTTACCTAAACCCTTAATCAACCCTATCATCTAAACCTACACCTATCCTTAACCTTAAATCCATAACCACCCCAAAAATCTAACCCTAACCTAATCATAAAATCTAACCCTACACCTAACCTTAACCCTTAATCAACCCTAAAATCTAACCGTACACCTAACCTTAACCTTAAACCTTAATCAACCCTAATCTAACTCTACATCAAACCCTAACCTTAACCCTTAATCAACCCTAAAATCTAACCCTACACCTATCCTTAACCTTAACCCTTAATCAACCCTATAATCTAACCCTACACATAACCTTAACCCTTAATCAACCCTATAACCTAACCCTACACATAACCTTAACCTTAATCATTAATCAAACCTAAAATCTAACCCTGCACCTAACCCAAACCCTTTATCAACCCTATAATCTAACCCTAACCTCAACCCTTAATCAACCTTAAAATCTAAACCTTCACCTAACCCTAAAATTAAAATCGAACCCTACACCTAACCCTAACCTTAACCCTTAATCAACCTTAAAATCGAACCCTACACCTAACCCTAACCTTAACCCTTAATCAACTCTATAATCTAACCCTAACCTTAACCCTTAATCAACCTTAAAATCTAAACCTACACCTAACCCTAACATTTAAATCAAACCCTAAACCTAACCCTAACCTTAACCCTTAATCAATCCTAAAATCTAACCCTACACCTAACCCTAACCTTAACCCCTAATCAACCATAAAATCAAACCCTACACCTAACCCTAACATTAACCCTAAATCAACCCTAAAATCTAACCCTACACCTAACCTTAACCCTTAATCAACCCTATAATCTAACCCTACACCTAACCCTAACCTTAACCCTTAATCAACCCTAAAATCGTACCCTACACCTAACCCTAACCTTAACCCTTAATCAACCCTAAAATCTAACCCTACACCTAACCCTAACCTTAACCCTTAATCAACCCTAAAATCTAACCCTACACAGAACCCTAACCTTAACCATTAATCAACACTAAAATCTAACCCTACACCTAACCCTAACCTTAACCCTTAATCAACCCTAAAATCTAACCCTACCCCTAACCTTAACCTAACCTAATCTTAAAATCTTAAAATCTAACCATAAACCCAAATATTAAGATAAGCGTTTGGATTAGAGTTGAATGTAGGGTTACATTCAATAGAGAATCATTTACTTTCACCTTTCAGTTCAGTTGCATTTAATAGACATGCAGCTGAATGTTAGTTGAATGTCAGTTGAGTGTCAATGAGGCCATCACATGGACAAATTCCCTAAATGCAACACAAATGTTTTAAAATGTTCTCTATGCCAATAAATTAAGTTCCTAAAACTAGAAGGGGAATATCTGCTGCAAAAAGTAACTGCATGTAACTGCTGATCCCAGTCATCTGCTTCAAAAACACCAATCTCACCTTTAAGAGAGTTTATTAATATTTCCTGCAAATATGTGCATCGGAACACCCGTGCACATGTTCTATCACCGCCAGACCCTGCTACAGTGGAGAAATCAGCCAGAAAACACGGTACCGGACGAGGTTCTGCAGACGCTACTTGAGCTTAGCCTGCTAAGAGACCCAGGCCGCCAGCCCGCGGTGTTTCCTGACGCCGGAGCCCAGCGGAAGTGCCATCGCAAGTGGTGCGAGCGGAAGCGGAAGCGCGGAAAGAGAGCCGGGATCCGCGCGAGGCTAAAGGCTAGTCCTAGCCGGCCGGCTATACCATCGCTCTTTCTGGCAAACGTCTGTTCCCTCGACATTAAACTGGACTACATCCGACTCCAGCGAACTACCCAGCGTGAGTTCAGAGACTGCTGTGTTTTGGTTTTTGTGGAATCGTGGCTGAATGACAACATTCCGGACAGCGCCATTCAGCTAGCCGGCCTAACCGCGTTCAGAGCCGATAGGAGCGCGGCTCTATCCGGGAAGACCCGCGGTGGAGGCGTGTGTGTTTACATCAACACGGAATGGTGTAACAACGCTGTGACTGTCGCCAAACACTGCTCTCCGCTGGTGGAGTTCCCGATAGTCAAGTGCAGACCTTTTTATTTAGTACGGGAGTTCTCCGCCGTGCTAATAGCTGCTGTTTACATCCCACCCAGCGCTAGCATTGGTGCTAATGCTAAAGAGGCTCTGTGTGAACTCTATCGGACTATCAGCGATCTGCAGAACAAACACCCAGACGGACTGTTTATTATCGCCGGAGATTTCAAGCACGCAAATCTCAAGTCAGTGCTCCCTAAATTCCATCAACATGTGGACTTTGCAACGAGAGGAGCGAGCGCGCTGGATCTTGTTTACACAAACATCCCCAGCATGTACCGGGCGGAGCCCCGCCCCCACCTCGCTTTCTCGGACCACATGTGTGTTTGGCTGACACCAATATACACACCACTCATCAGACGCTCCAGACCAGTTCATAAGCAGGTGAAAACCTGGCCGGCAGGCTCCATCTCTGCCCTTCAGGACTGTTTTGAGTGCACT
This sequence comes from Astyanax mexicanus, assembly GCF_023375975.1. Lineage (NCBI taxonomy): Eukaryota > Metazoa > Chordata > Actinopteri > Characiformes > Acestrorhamphidae > Astyanax > Astyanax mexicanus. Next base: position 122,154,220 of record NC_064408.1, read on the forward strand.
GCATGGGACATGTTTAGGGAGGCTGCTACTGAAGGCGATTCTGTTGATTTGGAGGAGTATGCAGCATGAGTCACTGGCTACATCAGCAAGTGTATTGATGATGTCACTGTCTCCAAGACCATCACTACACGCCCAAACCAGAAGCCTTGGATGACTGCTGAGGTACTTGCGCTGCTGAGGACCCGCGACTCCGCCTTCAGAGTGGGTGACAAGGTGGCCCTGAGGAAAGCGAGAGCCGACCTGTCACGAGCCATCAGAGAGGCAAAGCGCGCACACGCCCAGAGAATCCACAGCCACTTCAAGGACACGGGTGACGCGCGGCGCCTTTGGCAGGGCATCCAGGCAATCACCAACTACAGGACAATGCCACCGTCCTGTGAACGTGATGCCTCCCTCCCTGATGCCCTGAACAACTTTTATGCACGGTTTGAGGCACAAAACAACACGATGGTGAGAAAGACCATGCCCAAGCCGGACGAGCAGGTGTTGTGCCTGACTGCAGTGGATGTGAGGAACACTCTGCGCAGAGTCAACCCACGGAAAGCTGCAGGACCAGACAACATCCCCGGCAGAGTGCTCAGGCAGTGCGCAGACCAGCTGACAGATGTTCTCACGGACATCTTCAACATCTCCCTGTGCAGCGCCACTGTCCCAACGTGCCTCAAGTCCACCACCATCGTCCCCGTGCCGAAGAAGTCCACAGTGTCCTGCCTCAATGACTATCGTCCCGTTGCACTTACACCCATCATCATGAAGTGCTTCGAAAGGCTAGTCATGAGGAACATCAAGACACAATTGCCCTCTTCACTGGACCCCGTGCAGTTTGCGTATCGCCCCAATCGCTCCACGGACGATGCCATCACCACCACCCTTCATCTCTCCCTCACCCACCTGGAGAAGAAGGACACTTACGTCAGAATGCTGTTTATAGACTTCAGTTCAGCATTCAACACCATCATCCCACAGAACCTCATCGGGAAGCTAAGCTCGCTCGGCCTCAACACCCCCCTCTGCAACTGGATCCTGGACTTTCTGACGGGGAGACCCCAGTCAGTCCGGTTCGGGGGCAGCACCTCCAGCTCCATCACACTGAACACTGGGGCCCCCCAGGGCAGTGTCCTGAGTCCTCTGCTGTTCACCCTGCTGACTCATGACTGTGCTGCAAAACACAGTTCTAACAGCTTTATCAAGTTCGCCAATGATGCAACCGTGCTGGATCTCATCACCAAAGGCGACGAGTCAGCATACAGAGAGGAGGTGCAGCGGCTGACAGACTGGTGTACAGTCAACAACCTTCACCTGAATGTGGACAAGACAAAGGAAATGGTTGTTGACTTCAAGAGAGCACAACACACCCACTCTCCACTCAACATCGACGGGTCCTCTGTGGAGATTGTTAAGAGCACCAAGTTCCTTGGTGTCCAGTTAGCAGATAACCTCACCTGGACCCTGAACACCAGCTCTATAGCCAAGAAAGCCCAGCAGCATCTCTACTTCCTCCGGAAGCTGAGAAAGGCCCGTCTCCCTCCACCCATCCTCACACTCTTCTATAGAGGGACCATTGAGAGCATCCTGAGCAGCTGCATCACTGCCTGGTTTGGGACCTGCACCGTCTCTGACCGCAAGACCCTCCAGCGTATTGTGAGGACAGCTGAGAGGATCATCGGCGTCTCTCTCCCCTCCATCACGGACATTTACACCACCCGCAGCATCCGCAAAGCAACCAGCATTGTGAATGACCCCACCCATCCCTCACACAAACTGTTCTCCCTCCTGCCTTCGGGAAGAAGGTACCGCAGCATCTGGTCCAGCACGACCAGATTCTGCAACAGCTTCTACCCCCAAGCCATCAGACTCCTAAACTGCAGAGACTGAACTGATGGTTTTTCTGTACATGCACACACACTCTTACCCCACTTACCCCAGAAAATGGAAAGCACAAAAACCCTACTACCTCACTGGACTCTATTGCACACTGTGTAATAGAGGTAATTACTACCTCACTGGTCTTTTTTGCACACTTTTTGCACACTGCATAATTTGCACACTGTCTTGTTATTTATTATTCTTTGTCTGTATTGTGTTGTATTGTCTGTCTGCACTTTTGTACTGTTGCACTATTGTTCTGTCTACACTGTGTTTATGTGCACCATGGTCCCTGGAGGAACGTTGTTTCGTTTCACTGTGTACTCTGTATATAGCTGAAATGACAATAAAAAACACTTTGACTTTGACTTTGACTTAGCATCTCCTGCTAAAGCTTCAATAAAATCTGAAATTTCCTTGCTTCAGTTGAATCTTGCACTTCTGAGAACCCTTGTACTTGCTGCTGCCAGGTTGCTATAGGCTGAAGCTTCTTCTTATTTCCCATCCCAAAATTTAGGCTCCCAATGTGCACCAGGAAACACTGGCATTATCATGTTAACATAGAAAATGAAAGACATAAAAAAAACAATCCTTACAGTAGTGGGCTCAATTTCAATTTGCAAAAATAATGTAAGAGGGATTGCTTAAAGTAGCATAAAAGTAGTTAAAACTAGGACAGAAACCAACAAAACAGAAAAAGGGAGAACTAGTTATTTATGGCTCTAATTAATTGAATATAAGTAATTTTATAATCAACCTGTTACAGATCTAATTTAATTAAACCCCACTTTTGTTTTAAATTAGCCTAATCGATCTCTAAAATAATTTAATACATTTAATCAGGAGGCCATCAATCTTTATGTGATTCAATGTGATTTGTTTAGATTTCAAATAACCTGTCCTGTCCTTAGATATTTGAAAACTAGTACCTAAACTATAGGACTAAAATGATAAAGTTCCCATGAAAAAAAGGAACTTTTTTCAGTTTTCAGTGTAGTTAATTACACAATATACTGCCAAAAGTAGTCTCTCAGCCGTCCAAATCACTGAACTCAGGTGTTCCTGACTCACTTCCACAGGTGTCCACAGGTGTATAATAAAAGCAGCAGCTAGTCAGTGGGGGAAAAAAGTGGACCTGACTACCCAGGGCCCGAGTAGGGAGAGGGGCTCATGAAAATCATGATTTTTTTTTACTGTAATAGGATGCAGCACCTGTGCAACAAGTCCAGTCATGAAATTTCTCTACTCACTACTAAATATTCCACAGCCAACTGTCAGTGATATTATTATAACACAGTGGAAGAGACTGCGAACGACAGAGACTCTGTGCTCTGCCAGTGTAAAATAACAGAGATGCTGAGGAGCATAGTGCACAGAGGAACCGACTTTCTGCAGACTCACTACACACCTCCAAACTTCATGTAGCTTCAGAGTTCATCACTACACACCTCCAAACTTCATGTAGCTTCAGAGTTCATCACTACACACCTCCAAACTTCATGTAGCTTCAGAGTTCATCACTACACACCTCCAAACTCCATGTAGCTTCAGAGTTCATCATCACTACACACCTCCAAACTTCATGTAGCTTCAGATTAGATCATCACTACACACCTCCAAACCTCATGTAGCTTCAGATTAGTTAATCACTACACACCTCCAAACTTCATGTAGCTTCAGAGTTCATCATCACTACACACCTCCAAACTTCATGTAGCTTCAGATTAGATCATCACTACACACCTCCAAACTTCATGTAGCTTCAGAGTTCATCATCACTACACACCTCCAAACTTCATGTAGCTTCAGAGTTCATCACTACACACCTCCAAACTTCATGTAGCTTCAGATTAGATCATCACTACACACCTCCAAACTTCATGTTGCTTCAGAGTTCATCACTACACACCTCCAAACTTCATGTAGCTTCAGAGTTCATCACTACACACCTCCAAACTTCATGTAGCTTCGGGGTTCATCACTACACACTTCCAAACTTCATGTAGCTTCAGATTAGATCATCACTACACACCTCCAAACTTCATGTTGCTTCAGAGTTCATCACTACACACCTCCAAACTTCATGTTGCTTCAGAGTTCATCACTACACACCTCCAAACTTCATGTAGCTTCAGAGTTCATCACTACACACCTCCAAACGTCATGCAGCTTCAGAGTTCATCACTACACACCTCCAAACTTCATGTAACTTCAGGGTTCATCACTACACACCTCAAACTACTGAGACAAACTACTAGCAATCTTTTTTATGCTTGTTATGAAGAATTCGGCCGTCCGGGTTTCTTTGGTTGCTTGTTCTGCTTCATCTTACCAGTAATTCTTGTACCCGTTGGTTTGAAGTGAGCATCTGAAAAATCTCTGTAAGAAGGGCTAACAAGCCCTATATCTTCCCCTAATCTACCCCTCCAGCCTAACAAGAACTGGGACACACGCAAAACAGAGGGGTAGGGGTAAGTGGTAGGACCAAGGGGTGAAATGGGATTAGGCCATAGTGTTGCACCCACTGAATGATTTTAATTAATTTAAAATATTTCATTGGCACTATGTATGTAAAACTTAAATCAGGCCAACTAAAAACACAAATTAGATTTAATATTTGAAATATTGAGTTGACAATTATTCAATAACAATTTCAACTAAGAATTCAGTTGCAGTTAATGGACATTTTGTTGAATGTAAAACAGATATCTACAATGGACCATCCACAAGTAAAGTGTTATTGATAAATATCATTACATCACAAACTAAAAGACAGCAAATGTTTACCACTTAGACCAATTTTATTTTTGTCAGTATGTGGGCCTGAAGGTATACAGAAAGTCAATACAATTTAGATCACAAATATTCCCATACTTAATCTCAATCTTATAGTATGCAAGCATAAAACATTGTTCTGCATCATTCAACAACATGCAGGTATTAACAAATCACACAATTCACAATTCATTCAGGCTCTTTTTTAAAGCGAAGTACAACATAGTGGTACTATTTGGGTCTATAGAAGTGTAGGGATCTCCGTGCTCCATAGTAGCGTAAAGGTCCTATGGGGAAAATGAAGAGAAATTAAACAATTCAATAATAAAAATTGACTTTATGTTGGTACACAAAAAAGCAATCTTTCTAAATACCTGCAAAGTGAAAGGGCAGCTAAGGTAATAAAAAACAACATTTATGCAGTTGTATGAAAAAAGCATTTATGCAGTGAAAAAAGCATTTTCTCATCAGTGTCCTCTTTTTGCATATTTGTAATTAGTTTGTTTCAGATAGCAATATATGTAATGAGATTGGTGATTGTGTGTCAGATCACCAGACGATGACTGGATATTCCCCTACTTAGAGCAGAATGCATGATTTTATTAATTATGGCGATTCATGCAGGCCCTAAAACAAGAAAGCACCATTCCACTGGAATAAATAAAGCAGTCTACCAGTCCTGAGCTTAAATACTGTAAGTGGACTGTGCTTAATAGTTAAGTCTGTGTCAGAAAACACAGATCATTTAAATTTAAGTTTCTGATTCCAATTCTACTAAGAAGAGTCACAGGTAATTCTGCAGATGCTTGTTCATGGCTATTGGTATGGGGTATTTAACTAATTTTAGGCATACCGTGTGTATGTTTGACCTTGTGTAAAACACTTGACACCATTTTCTTGTTTGTTACTATTAAATATATACGGTGCCACACTTTTAAGTTCAAAGAAATCACGACAGTATGTGACAAGTGTATTTCAATGTATACACTGACCATATGCAGCTGTATATTACAGTTTTTCTAGATTGTTTACACACAATTCCTGGTACTTGAGACCAACCCTTCAACCAGTTCTGCTATAATACAAGCACAATTCCTGCTCTACGCTCAAACTGCAGTTCTAAAACACACTTTTTCAAAACGCTACATACACAATTTTCTGCGTTTGGCACACTTTTTATGAATAAAATCTCTTGTTACTCTAAAGTTAATTACCCTACTATGCACACTGACTGGTCACATGGGCAAAAACCCTTCACACAGGTTTACAATCAGCAATCGAAACTTTAGCAGACCAAAACAGAACACACGATGCAGCACAGTTTTTGTTTATTGTAACTTTATACAATAAATTCTTCTGTTGTTTTGTATGTAAATCACTGCATCTTTGTGTTGGTTGCATGGTACACTGTATACATTGTTTTTTTTTGGAAAAATAAAATAGATTTTTACTGTCTATTTGTGTGAGTATAAAACAATATTAAATATTTTACAACGCACTTATGTATTTACTGTCTGTAGTAAGTGTAACACTGATAACAAAAGTTTCATTTTGCAGGAGAATTGAAGGGTTTTGCCCATCGTGTGTGCGTGTTTGTTGGATTTGTGTGTAGAGTTCTGAGAATATGAGGCATGTTTTTTTTTTTTTTCAGAAAATGTGTGTATATATTTTCTATTCTTCTGTGTTCCATATATATTTTCAGTTCTATTCTATTTTTCTATTCTATTTATCTATTCTTTTATGTTTTGAATTGCCTGAGTATGTTTCTTATTGTATTGTGTTGTTGCTGCTGGATGCCTAAATTTCCTTCGGGATAAATAAAGTATCTATCTATCTATCTATCTATCTATCTATCTATCTATCTATCTATCTATCTATCTATCTATCTATACGATCCAGAAAAACTGTAAAATGCTCTTATTTCTTTCTTTTTTTTGTTTCTCATTTGATTTTAAAGATTTACAACAATAATGCGGTAGTAACTACATTTTCATAGCACTGCAGAAATTACGTTAAAACAACTTTGAACAAAGAAGCAAAAAGTCGTACCTCCTCCGCCCGGCATCCTGATTGTAACAGAAATAATAGATAAATGTTCGATGCCGTAATCGCCAAGCTTGTCATTGTCTTCCATCGACATTCCCGCAAAAGACATCAGTATGTCCTGATCACCTAAAAAGGAAGAACATGTTTAGAGCACATAATATGTTAGAATAACAAATGAAAAACTTTTACATTTTCATTTTTTTAAATATATCTATCTATCAAAAAATGCAATACCCACCTGGTATTCCTCTGACCCTCTCTCTTAATTTCTGTTTTAAGTCCCTCACCGTCTTGTTCAGTGCTTCTGGTGCTGTGTTTGCCACATGAAGGCGCAAATCTCGACCATCTTTGCGAATGAGCACCTGGAAAACCATTATGATTCCAGTTGTCTTAAGCTGTATCAAACTGAGTTTGAAGTCTAGGAAACAACTCTCTGATTTAGCTGTCAAGTGTAGCTCTGCTTTCAGTACTGTCATTTTATGAGCTCCAACAACAGCCACCTCCCCCCGGAAGAGGTGTGTCAGTAGGTGTCCACATTGGAGAGCATTATAAAAATCACAGACACCAAAATTGAGTCTAATCACACGTCAGTGTCTCTGTTCTGCTGGTACAAAGCACTGCTGGGATCTGTTGGAGTAGTTTGCTCTGGTTTGATCTGGGATCAGTCACTACAAACAGAGCTCACAGTTCGGATTCAGTATCGGAAAAATGTCTGGTTTCTCTAAACGTAAGTGAATGTTCTTATGGACTCTTTGCTCCTTATATTCACATGTTTTACGTTTTTTCCAGTTTAAGCAAGGGGGGGTTGAATTGTTTTAAATGTGGCTGGATTCTTTATATTTGTGCTACAGTTAACTTAATGATGACAAAGAACAGCATGCTGGTACAGAGTCTGGTGAGCGTCCCTGTAAAGTAACGTTATACGGCACTAGTGGACATAGTGGATGTATGAAGTATGAAATGATTGAACTGCAGAGTATGAAAGTAAATGCCACAAGTAAATCCACAAAAAACATAATTTTTTCATCAATCGTATTTAAATAATGAGTTAAATTGAATTACTGGGTTTTTGGATACCATTCACTCAGTGAATCCGTGCAGTAGAACCAAATTGATTTCATGAATAGCTTATTAGAATACAAATCTTGCTAGCTTGAGCATAGGTTGATTTCATAAATATCCATGTAGCGCACAACAGTCATCATGTTTTAAACACAGGCCAGAAATATTTAAAAGTTAAGTGTTGAAAGTTAAAACTTTGGGAAGGTAATTGGAAAAGCATAATGCTATCTAGCTTTACCTATTCCCCATTCAAAGGGAGGAGGAGATGACCCTTTCTGCAGTCCCTCTGTGTAACCCATGCACATTTATTGATTCTTCAGAAAACAAAGGTTTTTGCTGCTTTTGCTTAAAGTAAGTCAGTCCTGTCAAAAGAAAGCTTTCTAATAAGTTGTAAAGCATTGCTGTGATGATTTGAATGCACTTCAACTTATCAGGGTTCAGTCTTATACTTAGTAGCTAAAAAATTATAGTTTTAGTCTAGTCTTTTAGTTTAGTTGCTGTGAACACACTTTAGACCTTTCTTTAGACATTTCTGAGATAGTCTGACATGACTAAAATGACTAAAACTACCTAAAATTGTTTGCTAACCAAATGCGAAATCTATTCCAATCACAGATGTTGCAAAAACCAATGATCAAAGGTGCTAATCTATAAAGAAAAGCCACATTGTAAGCATTTCTAGCTAATAATTTTAACCCTCCTGTTATGTTCTGGGTCAATTTGACCGGTATTAAAGTTTGAAGGCCTAGGAAAAAACAGTTAAAAGTATTTTTTTTAGTATAAAACTTCTTCTGCTTGCCTTGAATCATTAACTGTTGGAGGTAAGGAACACCATTGCACTAAATAGTGATAGAATAATTAGCAATGGAGTTAGTAATAAAATATTCACACTTTTTGGTTTGTTTCAGACATTTTTTGGATAATTAAACATGCACCTGGTCAAATTAACCTGGGAACACTATTGCTGTTTCTGACAAATGAACATAACAGGAGGGTTGAGCTCTGAACTTTGGGTACAACACCGGTATTGGCTACATATTGTAGTCTTGTGGAGTTGAGGAAGGAAATGGTGGAGGCCATTTATAGAGTTCATAAGTCTTTTCTGCCAGGTAAATTAAAATTGTGGTGTCTGCAGTTTGGTTTGTTGCCTTGTCTAAGGTGGCCACTGACAGTTTATGATATTCCGATCTCTGAGGTTGAAAGGTTAGAAAGGGTTATGAACAAGGCTATAAGGACATGGCTGCCATTGAGCCTTCCGGAGGTGTCGTGGGCTTAATTCAGCGAAACACTGACGAAGGAAGGTGTCTACCTGATAACCCCTGTGAAGAGCTTGAAATGAGGTTTGTGTTTTAGAATATGGGTGGAGGGAATAGGTTAGGTGTGGGTGCTAGTTGTGGTCTTTCTTGCTGTTCTTATAGTAGTTTCACACCTATTCGCTCCCCTGGTCTGTACGGCAGGAGGGAGATGGAATAGGTGAGCAGAATAGGCCAAGCCGGACTAGAGGGTGTCCTACTCAGTCTAGTGGCGCACTCCTCACTCTGCTCTCTACTCTGTTCTCCACTTACCTGCTCATGGACCACAAGCCCGGTAGCAATGCTCAAGTCTTTTTCGAATGGGCAACATGCATTCTAAGTGTAACTACACCAGGAGCATGTTCAAGCCTGAGCCCTATTAACTTATTTTCAGAAAAAAAAAGGTTCTGCTTAGGACTTAAAGTAGTATTGATTTGTGTAATAGTGTGTTTAGAGAGTGTGCTGTGGTTGGTTGATTGTTGTTATAATAGATCCTGGCTGAGCCCTATGCATAACCCCAGTTGTTATGTCCAGGATTAATCATCTTCCTGTATTATTGTACTTGATATGGTCTCCCCATTTGGTTGCTAGGCTGTTGCTATGGTATCCAAGGTCCTTTATATGTTGTTCTTAAGAAATTGCTATGGTATTCCAGGTGGCTGTTATGCTATTCTTAATCAGTTGCTATAGTCTCCCCAGGTGGTTTCTAGGTTGTTACTATGACGTTGCTATGCTATCCCAGGTGGCTCTTTGCTTTTGTTAAACAGCAACTACTGTCTTATCCCAGGTGGTTGCTAAACTGTTGATTTGTCAGGTGGTTGTTATGCTGTTATAAATCAGTTGCTATGGTATCCCCGATGGCTGTTTGCTGTTGCTAAACAGCAACCACTATCTTATTACAGTTGGTTGCTAGACTGTTGCACCGAGGTTGCTATAGCATGGTGGTTGTTATGCTGTTCTTTATCAGATTATAAGGTATTGCAGGGGGCTGTTTGCTGTTGATAAACAGCAACTACTGTCTTATAGCAAGTGGTTGCTACACTGTTGCTATGGTATCTCAGGTGGTTGTTATTGTGTTCTTAATCAGTTGCTATGGTATCCCAGGTGGCTGTTTGCTGTTGCTAAACTGTAACTACTGTCTTATCACAGGTGGTTGCTACACTGTTGCCATGACATTTTAGGTGGTTGTTAGGCTAAATTAGAGAAACAGATTCAGAAACTGAAGTTCTTTCTTCCAGAGCTGTATATAATGATGTTTGGTATATTTTGGTATATTTAACTTACACAGAACATTAAAATAAACAATCAGGTGGATTATCATAAAAAAATAAATCTACATCATTGTCACTTTTCTGTCAACATTTAGGCAGTGTTGGGCACATTACTTTGAAAAAGTAATTAGTTATAGTTACTAGTTACTTCTCCAAAAAAGTAACTGAGTTACTAATGGAGTTACTCCACTATAAAAGTAACTAGTTACCAGTAAAAGTAACTATTGCGGTACTTGTGTTATTTGTCCCTTAAAAAAAATGAACAAAAGAAAATAAATTATGTAATTACTATTATTATTAGAAAAATAACAAACGAAAATAAACCCAAAATGTTGACAAAAATATAATCTAACGAATAAAAAAAATAAGAAACGAAAAACTACACACGACCAAAGAAAATTACTAAGACTTGTAATAAAAACCCCGGAAAAAACAAATACGCGTCAGGGGATAAAAATTAAACAAACCAAACCACACTCAAAAGAAAAATGTATATATAAACAAACAAAAGAATGGACAAAAACATTAAAAACTCATTTAAATCCATTAAAAAACTAATTTAAAACAATCACAGGCTTTCTGCGCAGAATAATAAAAGTTTTGGTTAGTTTCAGTTTCAAATCATGAAAACAGCTCACCAAAACCTCAACCTATCCTTTATATTTGACAATATTTGATTAACTTACAGGTCCTTACTTATTTTTATTCAACTGAACTGAGTTTTATATTATTTATAGCCTCGCGCTGAATTCAGCTCTGTGCTGTAAAAGAAAAAGAGAGAGAGAGAGAGAGTGCGAGAGAGAGAGAGAGAAAGACAGAGCGAGAGAGGCGCAGCGAATTTTGCCTGATTTCTCTTGATTAATTATCAATACATTTGTTGGCTTTAGTGAATTTAATAAAAAGGAATTTTACTATACTTGTCCGACCTTATTTATTAAAACATTTTTTTTTCTTAGAAGAGAGATGTTATTCTGCACGTAATGCCTCGCGTAACGCCGCGCGCGCTGCGCCAATTTTAAAGCCTGGACGAGATTTTAATTAATGAATCAATATATTTAATAGTTTAATAAATTTGCCCTGGTGATAAGAAAATAACGCTAACATATAGCTTTATATTTCTGTGTATTTCAGATGTTTTAAGTTTTATATAATTGACGGACAGCAGACGCCGACAATGTGCTTTATTTTTCAGATATAAAAGTGAAATTCAGTTAAATAATAGCAAAGTTAAATAAAATAAATTTATGTTTAGTCAAAGTTCTTTTCTCTTTTAATTTTCCATTTCAAAAACTCCAGCATTTGAGTGAGAATAAGCATCTGTAGAAATTCTTAAACAGCAGAATGCTTGTCTGTTATATTAAGTTACAGTTATTTAGTCTGTGTACTGAACATAAATATAAATCCTTATAACTGACAGAAATAAATATAACCAATAATAATTTATAGTAAGAAGTGATGGTATGGGGTATTTTGGAGCGCAGGGCGCAGGGTGATCAATCGCGCAAAGCTTTTTTCCACCGCCAAGATAGAAACACGCCAGAAATTTACCTGAACACACATCATTTCCAGACCACCACGGCCATTCGGCGTTATTATATTCCAAAAGTCCAACGCTATTTTAAGGACGCTTGCAAGGCGTAAAAATAGACTGTTGACCGGTGGCAACGCGCCACGCCTTGCGCCCTTTGTCTGTATGCGCGAAGTTAAAAAAAATGTTAATTCAGCTGCTAAAGTAACGTGCAGTAATGGGGTGTCGGAAATCGTAAAGGCGTTATAGTTACAGTCAGAGTAATTTGTTAGATTACTCGTTACTGAAAAAAGTAACGGCGTTAGTAACGCCATTTATTTCAATGCCGTTACTAACTTCACCTTCCAGTCACCAACAATCCCATGCCAACCACCAGGGATATCACAGCAGCCGCTTAAGAACAGCAAACAGCCACTTGAGATACCATAGCAAGTGATTAAGAACAGCTATTTATAGGTATATGTTTGAGTAAAATGGACATTGTTGCTTTATTCTATAAACTACGGACAACATTTCTCCCAAATTCCAAATAAAAATATGCTGAAATAACAAAAAAAAAAAGCTGCAGAACTTTCAGACCTCGAATAATGCAAAGAAAACAAGTTCATATTCATAAAGTTTTAAAAGTTCAGAAATCAATATTTGGTGGAATAACCCTGGTTTTTAATCACATTTTTTTCATGCATGTTGGCATGTTCTCCTCCACCAGTCTTAAACACTGCTTTTGGATAACTTCATGCTTTCCATTCCAGGTGCAAAAATTCAAGCAGTTCAGTTTGGTTTGATGGTTTGTGACCATCCATCTTCCTCTTGATTATATTCCAGAGATTTTCAATTTGGTAAAATCAAAGAAACTCAACATTTTTTTAAGTGTTTTCTTATTTTTCCAGAGTATATATATATCTGTATATGATCTGCATGCCTCCTCTTCTTCTGTACTGGTGTGTGAAATAGTACTAAACGGTAAATAGTGAGTTTGTGCCCCCTAGTGGTGATACAGTGCCACACCGTTTAACTGGAGTGTGTGATGAGATCTATCGATTCTTTACAAACATTAGGAAACGTGTAAATTATGATATGAAGTGACTGTAATTACTATAGTAACAGTTTCTCATTAAAACAGTGTTATACAGAAAGGTAGGCATTGGTTTAATCCACAGATCCAGAACTACAGTCTGTAATTATAGAACTACAGATTGTCCTGTAGGTAAAGTGGAGCTAAAACTACTGCCTGTAGAAACTAGGAAATGGTCATAATGTGATGTTTGATCAGTGTACATTATATATCACACATTTTAGGGACTATTTTTTAGGACACACAGAGTACATAAAACAAATCAACGACTCTAGTTTTAGTGTTTTAGTTTATTTTTTAATAACATTAAATAGAACATACACAGAACCGCTTTTTTTTTTTTAAAAAAAGTGCAACCCAAACTCCTCCAGAATAAAACAAAACCGAACTCGACGCGGGTCGAGGACCTGGTCAGCAGCTCCTCTCAGGGCCATTCAGATGCTCCCTTTCCTTTTGTTGCTGAAGGACAGCTTTTTCCATTGAGACCAGAAATGTTTCCACAGTCACCACAGACATCTGCACACAGAGATAAAGACATTAAAGCTAACGATGCTCAGAATATTCAGATATACAAAGTACCAGTCAAATGTTTTAGTGGTTTTTCATTATTTTAAAATGTTCTGCATTGTAGATTAATACTATGAAAACTCATGCAAACTATGAAGAAAAACATGGAATTATTTAATAACTGCTCGAGGTCTAGTGTGAAGTTTCCACCAATCAGTGATGGTTTGGAGAATCATGTCTGTCATCTGCTGGTGTTGATCCACTGTGTTTTATTATCAAGTCTAAAGTCAATTTTAGTTTTGTTTTCCCACAAAGTCTTACAGCACTTCATGCTTCCCTCTGCTACTGACAACTTTTATTTTTATATTTTAGGGTTTGAGATAAGAGCTTATCAGAGCTGCTGATGTAAAATTTACCTTTGCATAAAGAGAATGAGCCAGAAAAGGGATTTTCCTCAGAGTCCGTCCACTCAGCCCTGCGCTCTTCCTGCAGAGAGAGAAGAACATTAATGAACACGATACATCACTCATCAGGACTTTAATATTCCCAACAGGGTCAAACATACAGCAGTGTGCAAAAGTATTCACACCCCTTGAACTTCTTCACATTTTGTCACCATACAACCATGATAGATCAACACAAAGTTATAAGCACATAATTGTGAAGTGTACCGTTTTTTTTACACTATAAACTGCACTTAAAATCCTTAAATTTACCCAAAAATCATCAGAGCTCCTTATAATCCGGTGCTCCTTATATATGAATTCTATCAGTCAGGTATTAAGGAGCAGTAAAGTCACTCTGCTGAAGTACAGAGTTATACAGGAGTTTCAGTTTAGTTCTACAGCAGTAATAGCATTACCCGCTAACTGCGCTAGCCATTCGGCCAATTGGAGGTGAGAATAAAAACCTAAACATTCAAAGTGTGGCTGACGAAAACCTGATAAAAAATAAATTTGCCAAAAAAATAAAAGTGATTTCATCGGAGCTCAGGTTGGCTACTTTTATTTATGTTTTTCTGCTATTAGGGGTGTGCCATATCATATACACTGCTCAAAAAAATAAAGGGAACACTCAAATAACACAATATAACTCCAAGTAAATCAAACTTCTGTGAAATCAAACTGTCCACTTAGGAAGCAACACTGATTGACAATCAATTTCACCTGCTGTTGTGCAAATGGAATAGACAACAGGTGGAAATTATTGGCAATTAGCAAGACACACTCAATAAAGGAGTGGTTCTGCAGGTGGGGACCACAGACCACTTCTCAGAACCTATGCTGTCTGGCTGATGTTTTGGTCAGTTTTGAATGTTGGTGGTGCTTTCACACTCGTGGTAGCATGAGACGGACTCTACAACCCACACAAGTGGCTCAGGTAGTGCAGCTCATCCAGGGTGGCACATCAATGCGAGCTGTGGCAAGAAGGTTTGCTGTGTCTGTCAGCGTAGTGTCCAGAGGCTGGAGGCGCTACCAGGGGACAGGCCAGTACACCAGGAGACGTGGAGGAGGCCGTAGGAGGGCAACAACCCAGCAGCAGGACCGCTACCTCCGCCTTTGTGCAAGAAGGAACAGGAGGAGCACTGCCAGAGCCCTGCAAAATGACCTCCAGCAGGCCACAAATGTGCATGTGTCTGCACAAACGGTTAGAAACCGACTCCATGAGGATGGTATGAGGGCCCGACGTCCACAGATGGGGGTTGTGCTCACAGCCCAACACCGTGCAGGACGCTTGGCATTTGCCAGAGAACACCAGGATTGGCAAATTCGCCACTGGCGCCTTGTGCTCTTCACAGATGAAAGCAGGTTCACACTGAGCACATGACAGACGTGACAGAGTCTGGAGACGCCGTGGAGAGCGTTCTGCTGCCTGCAACATCCTTCAGCATGACCGGTTTGGCAGTGGGTCAGTAATGGTGTGGGGTGGCATTTCTTTGGAGGGCCGCACAGCCCTCCATGTGCTCACCAGAGGTAGCCTGACTGCCATTAGGTACCGAGATGAGATCCTCAGACCCCTTGTGAGACCATATGCTGGTGCGGTTGGCCCTGGGTTCCTCCTAATGCAGGACAATGCTAGACCTCATGTGGCTGGAGTGTGTCAGCAGTTCCTGCAAGATGAAGGCATTGAAGCTATGGACTGGCCCGCCCGTTCCCCAGACCTGAATCCGATTGAGCACATCTGGGACATCATGTCTCGCTCCATCCACCAACGTCACGTTGCACCACAGACTGTCCAGGAGTTGGCGGATGCTTTAGTCCAGGTCTGGGAGGAGATCCCTCAGGAGACCATCCGCCACCTCATCAGGAGCATGCCCAGGCGTTGTAGGGAGGTCATACAGGCACGTGTAGGCCACACACAATACTGAGCCTCATTTTGACTTGTTTTAAGGACATTACATTAAAGTTGGATCAGCCTGTAGTGTGTTTTTTCACTTTAATTTTGTGTGTGGCTCCAAATCCAGGCCTCCATTGGTTAATAAATTTCATTTCCATTGATGATTTTTGTGTGATTTTGTTGTCAGCACATTCAACTTTGTACAGAACAAAGTATTCAATGAGAATATTTCATTCATTCAGATCTAGGATGTGTTATTTGAGTGTTCCCTTTATTTTTTTGAGCAGTGTATATTGTATGCAGTAATATAATTTAATTTTTATTCTGCTGCAATAGTGTAATCTTGAAATAATTTGTTTAATTTAGTGTTCTGTCATATCGCCAAGAGTATTGTTATCGCAAAAGTACCATGAAATACCGTGATATTATTTTAGTGTCATAATGCCCACCCCTTTCTGCTATTGTTGAATGTAATTGCAGCAGTTTCAGTGTAAGCAAAGTAGCCATTTGGTTCAATATTTGTTTAATTCCATTTATTTTCTTTTTAAAAAATGTTAAAATTCTAAAAAATAAAACTGATTTTATTCATAGTTCAGCAGGGGCTCAGGAGGGATACTCACTGTGCGATATTGTGCAATTTCAGGCTGAGCTCCGTCACTTTGCTCTTGATGTAACCCATGGTGTCCAGCTCTTCCAGGCTCAGCAGCTGCTGCCTCGGGTAAATTACCTGTTTCTACAGGTCCCATAAAAAACAGGGTAAAAAATCACATAATAAAATACAGATTTCATGATCTGAAACTCATACTGTCTGTGTTCGATCTGTGAAATATCCTCTGTCTGCTGAATGTGATTAAGTTCTGTCCATTTAAAACAACTATAATCTATTATCTAAAACTGCTTCAGTGCTGAAGTGGAATTGCTATCCGATGCATTTACTAAATTTGTATATAAAAAAACATGAGATTGAAAAGGCATTTAAATATCTAGGTGTTGTTTAAACATGGAAAGTACTGAAATTTAGTGAGTAAATATGTAATCAGACACAGACTAAACTGTGTGTAAACTGTGTGAGTGAGCCATTTACCCTTTATCTCCAATTGCGCTTTCTTTCCCCAGCACTTTGTATAATGCAGTACTGTTACAAATTAAATTTGTAGTTGACAAATTTAAATAATCGGCATTGTCGATTATATTGACTAATCGTTGTAGCCCTAATGGCTAAGTTAGCTCAGCTAGCTTTACTATCCTAATCCCATACAGCTCCTACCTTTCAGCTGAGACAAAGCATGACAAATGAAATTTCCTTTGAAAACAAAGGAAAAAAGAATACAAGTATTTTCTCTCTCTTGAACTTTCTAGAACTAGTTCTAAGCTGTTGTATTCAGCAGGTAGAACACACACACACCTTCATGAGCTCCTCCAGACAGGACAGGTATATCTTGTAGATGGCGTTTGCACCCGGAGGGCCGATATACATCCTTATGTCT
This sequence comes from Astyanax mexicanus, assembly GCF_023375975.1. Lineage (NCBI taxonomy): Eukaryota > Metazoa > Chordata > Actinopteri > Characiformes > Acestrorhamphidae > Astyanax > Astyanax mexicanus. The sequence continues at coordinate 122,171,466 of NC_064408.1, forward strand.
GCTCTGTCCAAAAAGGCTGAGTCGATCTTTTCCGTCACGTTGGAGGTAGTGAGAATCACGACATTCGGATATCTGTGTTAAAGAATAAAAGTCAGACAAGTTAAACAAGTGCTGGATGTTAATCTACACAGATTTCTCCTTAAAACTGTTTATTTGGGTGAATAAAGTGCTTCCGTTTATTTACAGTAAGCTTAGATTTTCAGATTTCTACTAAAGCTTGAGCATTAGCAGCTAAATGCTAGCGGTTAACGGCTAATGCCACCCGACAGCACTACAATGAGGAACCCTAAGTGTTTCGGTAAGCCAGGGCGTTTTTACACTGTAAATATGCAGGTTACAGTTAATGCTAATGTTAATGCTGCTCCAGCAGTGCTAGCCAGGGTTAGCAGCAGACTACAGTCCAATAATACTGACCTCACTAGTAACTAATAGTAGGAACAGGGATGTCGGCAAGTTTTCCTTCTAATTCAGCAGGTCTCGCTACTGGGTGACCACAGCAAAAGAGCTAGCGCTGTGGTTAGCGGCTAATGCTAATGCTGCTCCAGCAGTGCTAGCCAGGGTTAGCAGCAGGGTACAGACCAATAATACTCATCTCTGAATGGCCAAAGAACTAGCGCTTAGCGGCTAATGCAACTGGTGCTCCAGCAGTGCTTGCCAGGGTTAGCAGCAGGCTAGAGGCCGATACTACTTTACTGCTCCTTAAGACCTGACTGGTAGAATTCATACATAAGGAGCACCGGATTATAAGGAGCACTGAAGATTTTTGGGGAAATTACAGGATTTTAAGTGTGCCTTCTAGTGTAAAAATACCGTATATATAAAGTGAAGTGTCTATATTTTACAATAATTTTATTATTATTATTATTATTATTATTATTATTATTATTATTATTATATAGCATAGGCTTCACCTGTTGATCTTTCAGATAATAATGCAACTGAACAGAGAAACCCATCAACTTGTTTTATTTTTCTGTGTTTTAATTTATAAAATAGTAATCAATTAATTGAGAAATATATTCTGAGCAAAGGAATCCATAATGAAATTTAACATTGGTTAGAAAACAGACACACACTGACCGTTTCAGTTGGTCCAGTTGAGTGAGGACGGAGTTGACGACCCGGACAGCGTCTGAAGGCTCAGTTCCAGCCTGAGCGGCGTTTCTCGCTGCCGTCAGACTCTCTACCTGCACATAACAATAATACAGTTATATTAACCCATACAGATATAATTAAACCCATTTCTAAATACAGATGCCAACTTCATAAATCATCATAATTCATCTGTTTGTCTGTCTGTCTGCCACTCAAACTGATAACATACCTGTATCATTTATGATAAAAAACATGGGATTTGGGCCACTATTACCTGCTGTGTGCCTTAGAGGCAGATATTTAAAAAAAACTACAAAATGTGCTCAGAAAGAAACAGAGACCCTTTTCTGTTCGACAGCATCAGTAAACCTAAAAAAATAAATTAAAGCTTCCAAAATACATTCCAAACAACAGATCAAACACACATACACACACACACACTCACATACTTCACAGGTGCAAACACGTACAGCTTACCTGCCAGGTATTTAGCAATACAGCGAATAAAAGAAGCTGGTGTAAATCAATAACCTGTACTGAGACACACAGCAACTATAAACTCTCTACCTCAGTAACTGCTGTGATTATATATGTTCTATATGTTACAGTATGTTACACATCTCTGCACCTTATCCCCACTATACACTTTACTATACACATTATTATACCGTATCGGTACTGCACTGTCCTGTCTTTAAATTGTCTCGTCTTTTGTATTTATTGTAGTGTTATAATGTCACACCTTGCACTTGTCTATTGCTTGTTGTCCCATGTTACACCATGGTCCCGGAGGAATGTTATTTCACTACAGTGTGTACCTGTACTCAGATGTAATGACATGTAATAAGATGTAATGTAATGACTCTATTGACTCAGCAGGCCAAAGCTTACCTCATCAATAAGCACAAAGACAAGAGCCTCTTTATCATCGATCAGTTCCTGAATCTTCTGGAACATCTTCGTGACGAGTTTACCGCTCTATAAAACAGAGTCAGGACATGTTAATCCATTATATTATAAAGCTTTCTTATATAAACTTACATTTAATATTTTTTCAGTATTTTAAAATGCTCAACATTGTAGATTAATACTAAAGAAATACTAAAGTGTTAAACAAACCAAAATAAGTTTTATATTTTTTATTCTTTAAAGTAGCTCCTCCTGCTTAGATTAGACAGTTTTCCACATCTCTGCTGGATTTTCTCAGTCAGTTTTATGAGGTAGAGTCACCTGGAATTCAGGCTAATTTCAGTTAACAGCTGTGCTGAACTCTTCAAGAGTTAATTACTTGAATTTCTTGTCTCTTAATAAAGTGTTAGAGAGCATCAGTTAAAGTAAAGTAGTGAAGAGGTAGAGTTACAGGTATACAGTGAATAGTGAATATTTGAGTAATGTTCGAATCCAGATTATGAGAAGCAACAACTACAACTAAATAAAGAATAAAAATTACTTAAGAGGAAATAAAGTTTTCTCTGTTGTACAGGATAAGTTTATCAGAGTTACCAGCCTCAGAAACCGCAAGTCAACAGCTCCTCAGATAAGAGCACCTAAATGCTTCAGAGTATTCTGGTTTGTTTAACACTTTTAAGTTTCTACATGATTCATTATGTGTTCCTTCATAGTCTGAATCACTTCACTATTCATTTACTTTGTAGGAAATAAAAAGAAAAAAGACACTGAATGAGAAGGTGTGTCCAAACTTTTGACTGGTACTGAACATAATGTGGGGGAAAAAAGCATTAGAACAAATCAAGTGTATTAAAGAGAGTTAATACTGCTTTTGTTGAAGTAAAGGTTTCTCTACTGTAGACTTTCTACTAGATCATCCATTCATTGTTATTGTGGGGAGCATATTTTGACATCATCGTTATCGTGGGCAGTGAATCGTGATATCATTATCATGGACAATGTATTGTGCTGCCCATGATAATGATGACATCACTGTTATCACTGGCTATGTACTGCATATAATATAGCTTACTGCTATATAATGTGATATAATCGTTATCGTGGGGGATGTACCGTGAGAATATCATTATCACACAGAATCTATTGTGATGTCGTTATTGTGGGAAATGTTTTGCAATATAATCGTTAGAGTGGGGGATGTATCAGAAGATTACTGTTATCATAGAGAAATTATCATTATATTGTTATCTTGGGGAATGTACTGTGATATATTCTTTATTATGGGGAACGTATTGTGATATAATCATTATTGCGGGGGACATATTGTGAGATTATCGTTATTGTACGGGATGTTTAGTGATATCGTTATCGTAAGGACTATACTGCGATATCATCATTATCGTGGCGGATCTATCATGAGATTATCATAATCGTTGAGAATGTTTTATGATATCATTATTTTGGGGAATGTATTGTGATATAATCGTTATTGTGGAAGATCTATCGTGAGATTATCGTTATTGTAGAGAATGTTTTGTGATATTGTTATCGTGAGGAACTTATTGCGAAATAATAGTTATTATGAGGATGTATCGTGAGATAATCGTTATTGTAGACTATATATTGTTATTGAAGGTAATGTATCCCGATATCGTTATTGTGGGGGATGTATTGTGATATTATCGTTATTGTACAAAATGTATTGTGACATTATTCCGGGGAACATATCGTGATAATATGGTATTATGAGATGCCCTATTATTCACACCACTTTTCCTCAACTCATCCCATCTGAAAGTATTGGATGGAGCTCCACTATGGCCCACACTTGGCAATAGTTTTACATGGAGCCAATAGACTCGTGTTTGTTTATCTGCTCCAGACAGTCCATACTTCTCTTCTACAGGGACTGAACAAGTTGTGAGTTTGTGTCAGCAATGGGTGCAACCTAAAGTAGCTTAAATAAAGCTGCATTCATTAGAAAGAATGTCCACAAACACTTGTAGGACATGTAGGTTCTTCTGTATGGGGGATCAGAAAGAAGTGAGAATCAGTCGTACCTCTGAGAACCACTTTGAAAACAGACTGTGGCTGTTGATTTCCACGAACTGTCCGTACGCGTATCTGCCAAACCAAGATAAACTCATATGAGTGAAGAAAGCTGATTATACAGGGGAGCCATGATGTATTAGTGCTTGTATAAACCTCCTCACCTTCCGCACATCCTGATCGAGAGTTTCTGAGCAAGTGCTTTACATAAGGACGTCTTTCCCGTGCCTGGAGGACCTAAAGAATTCAAATACATGCAATGTTTTTACTTTTTCCTACGTAGTAAATAAATAGTGAAGTGATTCAGACTATAAATGAACACATAAGGAATCGTGTAGTATCTTAAAAGTTTTAAACACACCAAAATACTCTGTGAAAAAGCATTTAGATGCTCTTATCTCTTTCTGAGGCTGGTAACTCTGATAAACGTATCCTGTACAACAGAGAAAACTCCTGATGAGTACCAGTTTCATCATAATGTTTTTTTGATGGTCTTTGGGTACGTTTACATCACCAAATCAGATGTTTTGCTCAATGTGGCTCAATTTTTTCAAATCAGATCTAGGCCACTTTCATATGTGGTTACATTTGTGAATGTGAACCGTCAAGATTGACCAATCCGATCTGAGCAAATGTTTCGGATAGTTGAGTTGTTCTTGCCGTTATCTGGATTAGAACATTACTCAAATATTCTCTATTCACTGTATACCTGTAACTCTACCTCTTCACTACTTTACTTTAACTGATGCTCTCAAACACTTTATTAAGAGACAAGAAATTCAAGTAATTAACTCTTGATGAGTTCAGCACAGCTGTTAACTGAAAGCCTGAATTCCAGGTGACTCTACCTCATAAAACTGACTGAGAAAATCCAGCAGAGGAGCTACTTTAAAGAATCTAAAATATAAAAAATATTCTGGTTTGTTTAACACTTTTTTGTTAATTAAATAATTCCAGATGTTTTCTTTTCACAATTTGGATGAAAAAAAGAACTGGATTTTATGTGTGTTTAAATTTTGACTGGAACTGTACATTAAATTATGACCAATACTACTTCAGAATTTTGATATGCACTGATATAAGACAGGAACTAGTTCCCAGGCTGTCCCCTGAGGTAACACTACATGATAAACTAACATACTGTTGTCCCATGACTTCTGGCACACCAGTATACTTCTGCAAACTTAGTAATGTGAACTCACCATAAAGCAACACAACCCGATTCCACGTAATGAGATTGCTGTCAACGTTTTTGTCAGAAAAGAAAATCGCTGTTGAGACATAATTCAAGAGCTAGAGGGGGAGGAAAAAAGGCATTTTTATTGTTAAATTAATTATTTAATATTTAGTGCAACGTTCTGTAGAATAGTTAAAAATGTCTTACTTGTGTTTTGATATCTTCTTCATAAATCAAGCTTTCCCAAATACCGTGAAGCTCGGCTGTAGAAGAGAAAACAGGGGTTATTTTACTTGGGATGAATTTCTGGTTTGAATTCTCTGAATTGGATCAAGCAGATAAAGATGATGCTGATGATGATGATAATGGAGAAACTGGCCATTAAAAAAACTGATGAAAAAGCTAGAGTCACATAAAATTCATATTCAGTGTTACCCAAATCATATCTTGATAAATAACTGATTAGTCAGTTGCTGGTAATATTTATTAATAATACTGAGAAGCTCAGACATTACACAGCAGGATAAGCCAGTGGACTTCTTCTGAGGGAGGGATCTGTACCTACTGTTTGTGGAAGTCAGCAGATAAGGGAGATGTAAGAAGTTTCAAATGATGAGTTTTGTGTTTCCATCACAGTTAAGCAGTAAAGCATGAATTAGCTTGTTTGTGTTTTGCCATTTAGCACAAGCTAACCTGCTGGGAGAAGCCAGTGATTGGCTGCGGAGAGCTCCTCGTCTTCCTCCAGGTTGAGTGTACTGGGTCCGTCATCGCTCAGAGAGAAGATGTGAATGCATAGATTAGTCGTCCTCAGATCAATTTTCTGCAAGGAGAGGGTAAAAAAAAAATGACATTTTTTTTTTTTTTTAGTGGTGTCAAACAATTCATTAATTTTTCAACAATTCTGCAAGTAATCACTCTTTAATTGTTCTTTGATTTAAAAAAAATAAATGCTGTCATTTTCCTGTATTTTTGGCAGGGTAACAAAAATAAACTTTTAACTTTATTATAATATCGACATCTATCGGTTAATAAGTGCACCAGTGACTGCGAGCGCGCGCACACACACACACACGCACACACACACACACAGAGCGGAGAGTGTGTGGAGATGTGTTAGCTGGCAAACATATTCGAGTGTCTGACAGTTACATTAAAAAATAAATTTATAGCAAAAGCTATGACCTGCTGAGCCATCTGTGTCTTCGATCATATGGACATGTGTTTTTGAGCCAATCCGTGTTTTACAGCATATACATATATACATATACATATATATATATATATATATATATACATATAAACATATAAATATATATATATATATATATTTATATGTATATATATATATACACACATATATATATATATATATTTTTTTGGAAGCCCAATGTCTGCTTTTAATAATAAAATGTTAGTTTCACTGTAAAATGTTTTTTACTTTTAGTAAAAGTCAGAAAATTTTAATTAAACCGCTAATACATCAGCAGTGTGAGTCCTGTCACTGTCTGTCTGACTGCCACAGACACTCGTGCTTTCCATAAAGACTACACTTCCCAGGAGGCACCTGCACTCAACCTACTGGACATGCTGGATCATGTGACACTTCAGCATTCCAGCTCGCCATGCTTCTGAGATTGCTCACACCTGGGCTTCCCAGTATAAACAGCCCCTGCTTTCTTCCTCTGGTTGCCGATATTGAATCTATTTGTATAGCTCTTCTAACTAAAGTTTCCTTTGTGTTTTGACCATTTTTGCTTCCCTGACTACTCTTTTGCCTAGCCCTTTGTTATTTTTGTCAGCCGTTTTGTTGCTGACCTGTTTTGTTTATGCTGCCCTTTGGTTATTGACCCTGCCTGTCCCTGACTATTCCTATAAGCCTGATCCCTTATTTAATAAATTGAGTGTTTAGTATCCGCGACTGTCTGTCAGGCCATTAATTTGTGGTAAAAAATTATGCAGTAAGATTTCTAGATGAATCACGTTGACAAAACTTATGTTTACCAAATATCTCATAATTATTTAAGAGGTTTTATTCATTATGGACATCTGTAAATAATTACATTTAGTAATAGCACTGTAGTAAGATAAATATGGTTAAAATCGGAGTGATTTAACCATTAAAAGGATGTTAAAACAGCCAAAAACGAATGGCTTTCTTTACAGCTGGCTTATAAAGCACATTTTCAGCTGCACACACTGCCCAAAACAGGCTGTTAAATATACCTCACTTACCGAGAGTACATCCATGTCCACCACAGCAATCGACTCAACATTTTTCCTCAGGAATTCGTCATCAAACTCCGTCCACTTGTAGGACCCGGTCACCAGGCTGTGTCGGTCCAGCAGAGGCAGAATATGAGTCCTCACCTCAGCTCGTCTCACTGTGCTGGAATGTATAATGTTAAAAATTTTAAACACAGAACAAAAGCTAGGATCATTTATTTTGCTATTTTTTTTGTTAATTTGCTGTGATTGATCACGATTAATCAATTTTTTTCTTCTTGACACTGAACACTCAATAATGTAAATTTAAATGCAAAATATTAGAATCAATGTAAGATCTAGAGATGGACCGATCAGTGTTTTTCAGTCCAATTTCTATCATCTTTCAGCTCACACAGATGCCAGACAAACCTGGTACAGATTATTTTAATTACGGCCATTTCTAAACAAACACTGTGAATCTAAGCTCACTGTAACTAAACTAAAGAGCTTTACTGACCAAAACTGCAGAAATGCAGTCCCAACATCGACCACCTCACTGCCTGTGTACTGGGGTCATATATATTTACTGTTAAAAAATATATAATCACGTAAGAAATGCACTTTAAGTGCAAACAAAATTGATGCTTATCCAGCACTAAAAACAGTCGGAACATGATTTCTTTAGCTTTCTGGCTGCAGCTGCTGCACTTCTGCAGTGCTTGGTGTTGTGTGTGGTTAGTGGTGTTTGTTAGCTCTGCTACTCACTGATGGGGAGCGGTATTATCTGGTTAGTTGGGTTTAAATCTTTACTTTTCACTACAAGACGCATTTAATCCTATACATATGCAGAAACTGCACAAACCCTGAAAACTCCAGAATGAGCTGAGCTTGTAGCACTAAGTGGTTACTGACTGGTCTTGCTGCTGCAAGAGTTTCATCTAGCGGCTGGACGAAGAACTGCAGCTTCTTACGACCATACTGCCCCAACAGTAATCCACATGCAGAAACGCTGCTGTATTGGTTGCGTTAGCTTAACAGTACACCATGCTAAATAAGAATTATGTCAGGAAATTTGACGGGCCAAATTTGGAAAATAATAAATTTGTGTTAAATGTTTCTAGATTAATCACATATAGGCCTGTCACAATAATTACATTATTGACTTATCATACAGTACATGGAGATGACCTCAATAATATTTAATAATGGTGATCTTCTGGTGGTCTATTGTGTTTTTTTTGTATGTTTGTTCACATATATAACAATAAAGAGTATTTTAGCCAGTCATGCTAAATGACCAATCAGTGCTTCAAGAACTGTGACTCCAGACGCACAGTGTGCAGTGACTGCAGTAGGTGAAGAAAAAAGTAAAAAAAAAAAAAAAAAACTTTAACCCTTTAATGGTGGACATATGGACATCAGTGAATGGTACCTTTCAGACTTGACATGCACTTCTATATGCACATCAGTGAAGCTGTCCTCACTGAGCTGCTGATTAGCGCCTTCCATCATGTCTTCATTCATCCTTTAAATGGCAGAAAGAAAATATATATGGCAATATAGTTTGGGCTTTTTGTATGATAAACAGTCAAATATCAATCAAGTCAATCAAAAGTTCGTTTTATTATTTGGTCAGTTAATATTAAACAGTTTCTGGTCGAATTGTATTTTTGTAACAGGCTATTTAAGCTAATTTACAGCATAGCAAACCAGCTTTCACACACAAAGATAGAAGTGCCAATTTGGAGCTAGCTCGCTAACTAACCTAGCTAACTTATATTCACTGCCTTCCAGAGAAGAGTCGCTGCGTCTGTGGTTGAATTAAAACAAGTTGCATTTAACACATCTACCTAAAAAAATCTGCTCTCACCATTACCACAAAATTCACCTCATCTTTTAATTAGTGATCCTCCTATAGCTAACAGAGTTAATTATATTATTTAACCTTTAGGTTAATTATTATTCAAGCCTGCAGGCCAGCTTGAATGTCTTTTGAACCTAATTGGGGATGCTTATCCACCATTCAGACTCTCCTTTGTTGCAAACTTTCGTAATTTTTCTCTTTCCTCCACGACCAGGGAGTTTAGTTACAATGCCATGGGTTGGAAGCTTCTTGATTGTGTAGTGAATCGTGGACAAAGGAGAATCAAGATCTCTGGTTTCAGGTGTGATTTTTATATTGCCCACACCTGTTACTCGCCTCCCACAGTTGAGTTTATATGAGCATCACATGCTTAAAACTTAAAAAGTTATCTATGTGCTAATTTTGGAGTTTTGCAAGAAATAATGCCAAATAATAATATATTTATTCTGTTTTTTTTGTGAGGTTCCAGTTCAAACAAAAGTAATAAACGTGTAATTGTCTTTATTTTCTGAGGGAAATAATGCAGGCTATTTCATTTTCAGGAGAAATAATTCAGGCTAAATAAACACAAGCAAAGCAAAGAGCAAATTAAAATTATTCAGAAACAAACTTTACATTAATTCAGCGTGAAAAACAACCGAGTAACATACAGGGTAGTACATTAAAACAGCGCACAACAATTTAATACACTTGTTAGCTAATAATCTAACCTGTATATACAGCTCTGGAAAAATTGAAGAGAACACTTCAGTTTCTGAATCAGTTTGAGTAAAATGAACATTGTTGTTTTATTTTATAAACTACGGACAACATTTCTCCCAAATTCCAAATAAAAATATTCATTTAGAGCTTTTATTTGTAGTAAATGAGAAGCTGAAGTAACAAAAAAGATGCAGAGCTTTCAGACCTCAAATAATGCAAAGAAAACAAGTTCATATTCATAAAGTTTTAAGAGTTCAGAAATCAATAACACAGTTTTCATGCATCTTGGCATGTTATCCACCAGTCTTACACACTGCTTTTGGATAACGTTATGCTGCTTTACACCTGGTGCAAAAAATTAAGCAGTTCAGTTTGGTTTGATGGCTTGTGATCAATTATCTTCCTCTTGATTATATTACAGATGTTTTCAATTTTGTAAAATCAAAGAAGCTCATTATTTTTACGTGCTCTCATTTTTTTCCAGAGCTGTATTTAACGCAGCTACGTCAACTGCGTTAGCTGCGTCAGCTGTGGTGAATACCGCACTGTGCGCAGTTTTGTGCGCAGCCTCAGTGAAGTTTAGCAGCGATGCTAACCCGGGTTATCTAGTCCCTCAGGAAAAACTGCGAGTATGACAGCGAATATCTCCCACATATCTGATTAAACAGCCGCTTAACCCGCGCCCCGCTGACCTATATCAGAGCGGAGACGTGTAAAAAACCGTATTAAACAGAATTAAAACCGAATTAAAGCCAAAAAACTCACATCTCAGCGCTGCTCTAAATCCGCGCACACCCACACAGCTTCCCGCGCAAATATCAACTCATGCCCCGCCCCCTCCAGCACAGCACCCCTCAGCGACATGATTGGCTATCGCTTTTCAACTCAGACCTCTGATTGGATAATTTCTGCTGTCAGTCACGGTGATCCGCTATAAACCTGTGTACATGTGTAGTTAAATAGAAATTCTAAAAACACGATATTTAAAACCTATTCAGTTAGCATGTCTCTTATTTTTTTAATAAAATATAAACTGTTATTTATATCCATTATTATTAAACTCCATTACACCATTATTTTATTAAATGTATTTTTTACATTTCATTACATGAAATATATATATATATATTTATAAAATACTTGACTTGTCTATTTTTTATTTTTTAAATGGGAAAATTATAAACTTAGGTAAGTAAATATTCTATGTTTTGTCTGTCACATGTAAAGCTTTTTGAACCCTATCATTTTATTTTTATTAATAGCACTTATTATATTTGCTCAATAATATTTGTTCTGAATGAAAATAGAAATAAAAAAATAATATTTAATCACATTTACTATACATTAACAATACATACATGATCTGACTAAACATGCAACATTGCATATAAACCTAATAATAAAATTAAAAAACACATTATAATATTTAAAACCTATTTAGTCAGCCTTGTTTTTATGTTTAATAAATACTTATACATAATCATTCATAATTTATTTATTAACACTATGTTTATGTTTTTATAAAAGAAAACATGAAAAAAATGAATAAAAAATATTTTATTTTATTTTTATAAATAGCGTTTATAGTCATGGTTACTACGGAGATTGTTTTATATTTTTATAAACAGCGTTTAAGATAAAAGTCCCCCTCTGGGGGGCGTGGCATCGGAGCGGAAGTAGTCCTGGGACCTGGGAGCAGTAGCTAAACAGTAGTGTTGCAGCAGCTTCTGGTTTCTGCTGGTTAAAACAATTCGGATTCGTGTTTAAACCGGTTTATTTGGGTGCGGATTGAAGCGGAGGATGGAGCAAAAACATAAGAAGTATAAACCGGAGTGGAGGGCAGTAGAAGGAAGTAGGAGTTTGATTAAAAACGATTTAAACTGCAGAGCATTTTTCTAATAATCACAATAATATAACAGTTATTAATACACTACAGACCCACTCACCATTACTGTGTCTCTATAAGCCTTATCTAATCTTTGTACTAAAGCTTTTTGCATCATTGAATAATTTCATTCTTATTACATGTTAATTTTACTTTATCATCATATATCAGATACTGTAAATATTCTAATCCTAATGATCTGAGAGTTCTGATTGGTTCATATCGCTGCATCATATATCAGATACTGTAAATATTCTAATCCTAATGATCTGAGGATTCTGATTGGTTCATATCGCTGCATCATATATCAGATACTGTAAATATTCTAATCTTAATGATCTGAGGATTCTGATTGGTTCGTATATCAGGTGCTGTTTTCTGATGCAGGTTCCTCTTCTCCTCTGTTCCTCAGATTATGAAGATAAGCAGCTGGAGAAACCCCTGAAGCTGGTGCTGAAGGTCGGGGGCAGTGAGGTGACGGAGCTCTCCGGATCGGGACACGACTCCAGCTACTACGATGATCGCTCCGACCACGAGCGCCACAAAGAGAAGAAGAAGAAAAAGAAGAAGAAGTCTGAGAAGGAGAAGGACAAGCATGTGGACGATGAGGAGAGGAGGAGGAGGAAGGTAGGAGGAGGAAGATCATGTGATGGGTGGGATGTGTTAATACAGTGTTTTACAGTGTCAGATAGAGCCTGACTGGTTATGTTCCCTTTCGTTTCAAGAAATTATGGCAGAAATATCCACCATGCCCTGTTCTCGAAGTGTCTCAGTGCCCCTTTATTGAGTTTACATCAGAGAAGTGGATTTGCAGTTTGTTTTTAATAATAAATCATTGACATTTCCATTAAATTACAGCAATTAACAGTAGCAGAGCCCAGCACTGTTACAATTTTGTTTAGCATAAATAAATATTTTGCTACATTCTAATTTATGCCAATTATTCTGTGCATCCCTAACTCATGGAAAAGAATGAGAACAGTTTTAAATCATATTAACATGAAAAAAAATGACCTTGCACATGGTATTTTGCACCCTGCGAGTCCTGAAAGAAGAGTAAGAAGAGACTTTTGTTCAAAAACACAATCAAACCGACAATACAACACAGACCCCCATTTCCCCAAATTCCCTAAAGAATCATAAAATACTCATTCATACCTTCAGGAAATAAATCAATTTTTATTTCTTTAGAAAAAAATCCAAATTCCCCTGTGGGATTGAGCTGTCAGCCTCTCATTGGCTGAGTATGTGACCTTCAGTACTTGGAGTGTTCTCATTGGTTGTTTTGTAATCATGTGTGTTTTAAAAACTGGGATGTTACTAACTTTTGCTGCTGGTTTTTACTATTTTTGACTATTTTATACAAGATTCTGAAACAATATATTGTGCACCCCTAATCACCATAATTGACAATTTTACGTTAAAATATGACAAGAGAGCTTCGTACAGAGTGTCGTAAAGAGTTAATGCAGCAAACAGAACACAGTAACAAAACGTGGTCAATTACAGTGTGAATAAAGAGCTACTTATTCATCTGACAGCTAAGCTCAGCTCCTCCTTATAACCCAGACGACCGGTCTGTTTCAGACACAGCTGCCAGTTTAATACGTTCACTTCAAAGTGTAGCTCCGCCTTCTTTCTTTTTTTTT